>NC_091629.1:7393881-7706977 GCF_027580195.1 Bos mutus
GGACTCCCTTACGTCAGAAGAGGAGAGAGTACGGATGAAGCAGGAGCAGGAAAGGTAGATTCCAGTTATTTGGGTGGACCTCATTCAAGGGAGGCACTTCTGTTCCTTTCTACTCTTTCTTTTTTTAATATAAAGAAATTTATTTATGAAATTGTATTTTATACATTTATTTTTATTTTATCTTTCTATGTCAGTCCAAATACTGATGGTTGGGTGAATACAATGTAAAAACAATTAAAAGAAAAAAACCTTATTTTACTTTGTGGCATTGAAATGAATTTTATTGGTTTTGGTTAAGATCTTTGCATAGAAGATGGTAGGGCATATGAGCATGGATATTAAGAGAAAATAAATCAGCATTAACGATCACTGAAAATGGCAAAAATATGTAATATTCTGTCTCATTCACCTATGAGTATATAGTATATTGTAATAATTTTAAAGAAATGTTCATATGGAAATAAAACTATTTGAGTTTTTACATATCATTTAAAATATTTTGATTTTTAGTAAGAATTGAGGAGGCTATTGATTATTTACTATGTTGTTTTCCTATGAAGGCAGACATCTTTTTCCTCCTCCTCTTTTGCTATCATATTTTGTGTGACATTTTTTACTTAAATGTTTCTCCATCTCTTCCTGAAAGATTGTTATCTACTGTTGAATTATTTCATGGTGGGGACCCACAGACCAATGAAATGGATGAAAGGTTACTCTGATCAAGGTTATAAAGCTAAATATCATCCATAGCTAGGGTTGTAACCCAGCATCTCTAAAGCTAAGTCGGCTATTCTTACTATAATTCTAGAGTTGTGGCACCTTTGATCTCATTCTTAACTAGGACAGAAAGAAAAGACAGGCTTTTCTGTCAGAAGTGACTCGTGTTTGGATATTTTTCATTCATCTTTCTTATACCCCTGAGGGTTATGTTTTTGTGTTTTTCTGGAATGGTGTGATTCTCTATTTGTAGCTTCGCAGTTTATAAAATATGTAAGTGGGGAAAAATATGCACTTTTAATCTATTTTACAAAATTGAGTCTATTCTTCCAGTTCTTCTCCAATTAAAAAAAAAGTCATTCCACCTTTCTTGCTTTTCTGACTCTCTCTAATCCTCACCAATTTAGACATCCCCAAACTTAATAAACTCACTATTTTAGAACAGGACACGTAGTGTTCTCAGTGTTTGAGTATGGCATTTAAGTGTTCAGTAGTATAAACATCTACCTTAAAAGACTTTCTTATCCCTTAAGGAAGAGTATGTACCAGGTAAATGTATGAATTCAGATTTATCCACAGGCAAATATGTGATTTAGTTAGAGGATAATTTAATGGGTAGGAAGAAACATTATACTTCTCCCTATCTGGATGCCAGCTTAGGGGAAGAGTGTCATTAATCTGCACCATTTTTCATATTCCCTTTTTTGCAGTTTAAGATGAACTGCTCTGTTTCAATGCAGAATTCTATCCACGTCTTCCAAAATCCTCTATAATGCATAGTCAAATTTTTACAGCCAAACAATGGTTTTACATAATGGCTTCACTTGTATTATTAATTTGCCTAAGGCACAGTTCACCTCTCCACTTCGCTTTTAATCTGCATCTCTACCTCTAACGATGCAATACTTCTGGGAACTAGGTTGGTCCTAATGAATTTACAACGTACAAGAGGCCTAGAATAAAGAATCTTTTAGGGTCAGGGAACAAGTGAATGGTCCATTAAAAAAAATCAATTAGCCTCATAATGTAAGAAAACTGTTTGCGTGTTTCAATAACAGTTTTTACAAGTATGTTTTATTTAAACTCATGGATCCTGTAACTGAGCAGGGAAATATATGAGACTCATTGAACTGCATAAGCAATACTTGTTTAGTGTGTGTTATTTTGATAAAGCAATTCTGCTTTTGTAAAACCTCTTTCCTATTCTGTCTATTGGCATTGGCATTGCTCCTTTTGAGAATGAAAACTGCAGCCTCTTTGGGAAGAAGCTGACTGGAGGTAATAGAGAAAACTAAATAAGCCACTGCCTATATTCTCATGACAGCTTTTCTTTCACTGCTGATGGGCAGTGAAACATCTCCTGTAATATTATTTACTACTGTAGCTATTTGAGTTCCAAAAATAATTTCAGCTGATTCTATCTAAAAATAGAAAACCTGATATTCCTTAGTTATTAGTTATGTCAGGTCCACATACCAAAATTTTTTTTTTTTGTCTGTACAAATCCACGAAGCCTGAATATGACTCGATAGAATATTGAAAAATCGAAAGGACAATAAATATAGCTGAAAATGATTTTTTCTACCATGTTAATATCTATTTAGATAGTGAAAGTAAGTTATATTCTTCAGAGCAGGGGTCTGAGATGGAATTTGCCTTCATTCTTGCTCCCTTCCCTGCTTTTCCTTCCACTTGCTGCCGTCACTGGGAGCTGGGGTCTCGGATACAAGCTGGCTACCGGGAGAAAAGAGGAGAAGGATCCTGCTGTGGGTCTGTCTTTGGGCTTCACCAGCTCTCCCCTGTCAGAACCAAAGCCTCTGTGCCTGAGGTCTCCTCTTCAGAAGGAAAACAGTAAGGGTGAAGTTTGCTGATCCTGAGATGTGCTATTTTGATTTCTAGCTTTGAGCACTGAGCCTGGTACCCTACCTGTTCAGTGATGCTGTTGACAACATTTGGTAGGCCCTATTAGCTCATTTGGGCTTCCCTGGTAGCTCAGCTGGTAAAGAATCTGCCTGCAATGCAGGAGACCCCAGTTCAATTCCTGGGTTGGGAAGATCCCCTGGAGGAAGGCATGGCAACTCACTCCAGTATTCTAGTCTGGAGAATCCACATGGACAGAGGTGCCTGGCAGGCTACAGTCCATGGGGTTGCAAAGGGTCAGACATGACTGAGTGACTAAGTACATTTAGGGACTTCTTCTGGCCTGGAGAATCCCATGGACAGAGGAGCCTGGTGGGCTACAGTCCATGTGGTCACAAAGAGTCAAGACATGACTGAGCAACTGAGCATGCACGCACACACATTAGCTCATTCCACCTCACAAAAGGATGGGGCTCTGATTCCCAAATAACACAGGTTCAATTACATGATCTCTGTAACTTTGGGCCCACTCAGCTTCAAGTATAAAGCACATCAGTGGATTTTTCTGTTAACTCAGTGTCAGAAGTAATCTTTGGCTTTCTACTGTATTCTTGCTCTGTTGATAGCTTCATTTATATTTTAATGGTATATAAATATTGCGGTTTGGGGTTTCCCAAACAGCATTCATCAGCAGAAAAAGGGCTCCACATGCAAATAGATTTGAGAAACACTTGGTTAAAAGCAGCTTATGCATATTTCTTTACTCCATTATTTATTTCTCAACAGCCTAATTCTGTTCATGTACATGGTGAGTCACCAAAATGTGTGTGGGCATGTTTGTGCTAAGTTGCTTCAGTCGTGTCCGAGTCTGTTTGGCCCTAGGGACTGTAGCACGCCAGGCTCCTCTGTCCATGGGATTCTCCAGGCAATACTGGAGTGGGTGGCCATGCCCTCCTCCAGGGAATCTTCCTGACCCAGGACTTGAATCCATGTTTCATACATCTTGTGCATCAGCAGGCAGGTTCTTTACCACTAGCACCACCTGGAAAGCCCACAGCCTAGAGAATCATCACTTCCTAACATACTTACTCATAGATATATATCCTTCTTCACTATTTCTTCCCACAAAATCCCAGTATCTCTCAGAATTAAGAGTCATTTGGGAAATACTGATGACAAGTAAAGACCATTGGCTCTTAGTTTAGCCATGGCCAGCTCATTCACCTAACTGGCAGAATTTTTTTTTTTTTTATATGATGACCACAATAAGTTTAGTGAACATTCATCATCTCATATAGATACAACATTCAGGAAATAAAATTTTCTGGCCTTTTTGCCTCCAGTTTCCAATCACTGGCATTTCTCTTTTCAGTTTTACCAAGTGTTTCCAATATCTGCTTTGAGTAAGTTCTTGAAATTTTGATAGGAACTTTTTTGTGGTCTTTCTTAGTTATAAGATCCTTTTCAGAGATGGCATGTGTTTATTTGTTAGTTTTTGCAGGATTATCGTTTAAAAAATGTGTATCAGAATATAGTAGTAAGGTTTCTGTAAGTGCATGAGTAAGAATTAGTGAAATTACAGAAGGAATAGACTATATAGCAACAATAGGTGCATTTCCTGTGCATCTAAAAGAATAAACAATTTTCACTTCTGTTTGACTTGAACCTTAGGATTCAGATTCCCTGAATTCTGACATCAGAACCCAGATATTCTGGATAATATTTGCATGCACGTCACATATTGTCATTCAAATACAAGTCAACTTTTAAAGCTTATCCTTTTAATGCAAAAATATATTTTTCTATAATTTAGCAGGGTTCTTCATATTTTCTCTGGCCCCTTAAATCCTTCAGAAAAGTCAGTTCTAATCAATGAGATTAGTTCATCAGACATATTTTAAGAACTTATTGTTCAGGTGAACAAATTTTTAAAGAATCTATGAACATCATGGAAGTCCAAAAAAGACCAATACTTGGGCAAATTGAAGCAGATTTTATTGACAGTCTGTAACTAGAGTAGGAAAGTCAGTTTTATTTTTGATTAGAGCTTTCTTAGATTTGGCATTATAGCATCTCTTTGAGTTGGAAATAATTGTAGGTGATTTGACATTTGTGAAAGCCAGAACATAATGTGAGTGAATGAGTAAGTATCTATGAGAGAGAATAGTGAGTGTGTGTGTGTGTGTGTGTGTGTTTTGGTTAGTCAAATATCATTCTAGTGGTTTATTAGCATAAAAGAGAAATTTTTCTTGTTCACAATATATTAAATAAAATGATGGTATAAAATTTTTATTCTTATTATAATTCTTCCTCTGTCAAGAATTTCTTACCTTTGTTAAGATGGAGAAAAGATCTAAACCTCATAACATTAAAAAATCAACATAAGACATTATAATCAGTTGTGAAAGTTGATGACCACAGAGCTTTGGGAAGGGGAGAGGTTGGTAGGGCTGGAGTTAATAAGGAACACTGTACAGAGATGATAATTGGGGTCTAGATCTAGTTCTCAAGAACTCAGCATTTAGCAAAGTGAGTAGTTCTGTACCCATGCTTAGACAAAGGGCTGCTGATGGGTGTACATTCTTGTAACTGCGTAGATTCTGGAAAAATTGTGGTTGTGTTAGTGGATAGTATTGTCTCTGTGAAAGCTTTTCTTTGATCTTTTTTCAACTTTTAATTATTTTATATTATAAATCTGCTATTTCCTCATTGTAGCTTTGAGGGATGAAGTTTTGACTCCCCCATCCCTAATCTACTATAACCACTGTGGTTTTCAACAGCTGCCTTCTTCCCTTGGATTGGAAATGTATCTTTAAAACAATTGTTCCTATTCAAGAATTTTTTCTGAGAATCCATTCAGAACATTGGAAGGCTTTTCCAGTCAACTTTTGCCCCAATACTATAAGCATATTAAAATCCTACTTAAAATGATAATTCTTCATATTCGGTGGGATATTTTCCTTCTCTTGGGAATTCAGCATAGATACTCCATTGGCAGCTTACATCTAGGTAGGTGGCAGTTGTTTGATTTGCCCAGCAGGGTAAGGTGAAGATTGAAGATTTTTGATGTCTGCCATTTGCTCAACTGTTTTGAGGGGCAAGTCAGCATTCAGTCAGTTGACCACAACCTCTCTTTGGCCAAACTGTTTTTTCCAGTTGCCTTGTTGCTTACATTTCATTCTGCCACGAAAGTAGGATTTTCTTTGATGAATTTCTCTAATACCGATTTTTAGACAGGAAATATTGTTGGGAAAAGATCCAGGAACTTTGTTCCCAGAAACAAGCTTCCATATGGTAGTATAATAAGTTGAGGACAAAATGTTCCCCAAAAGAGTTGATTTCAAGCTCTTGAACATTGTTTTGAAGATAGTTTACACTTATCTAATATATAGCAATCTGAAATTTATTTTAATTTGTATGTTAAAGTAACATGAGTATATCCTATCTTTTGTAGATGTTAAAAGCATTTTTTTTTTTAAATTAAAAACATTAGAGGTCAATTTCTGCTTCTTGGAGTTTCTAAAAACTTATTATTCAGAACATTCCATGTATTGAGCATTCATAATGTTGGAGGTAGAAGTATTTTGAATACAGTAGAGTAATTTAAGGAACCATTGATTTTTCTATCTTGAGAAGTTGATTCCTTAATAGTAGTGCTTATTAAGCCTTGTGTCTTTTCTGGATATGTAAGGACTATACTTCATAGTCATAAAAAAGTTATTTTCATTTTACTCTACTGCAATTAGTGTTAAAAGCCATTTATTGTAAAAGCAAAAATTCTAATGAATAGAAATGTTATAAGAACAGAAGTCTTGTGTGTTTTATCTTCATCATGCATCATCCATTTTAATTAGAGAAAAGGGTGGTGAACACTGTGACAAGAGTCTGGAATGAAAATCATTAATTGATGTCAAGCTGAAGAGAGACTGTTAGCATGAATTTAGTGACAGCAGGAAAGAAATTAACCTTATTACTTTATTTAGTATATTACATTATTTTGTGTATTATTTTCTATGCAGGTTCAAGGCAATTTCATTATCATAATGGAAAATACTTTTTTTTTTCTAACAGAAAAGAAAGGTGTGAATATTTATGTTTGAATATACCAAATTGAAATGATAAATTCTTTATTAAAATGTTTAAAGGTCTTAATAAAAATTTTTAGTAGTTGTTTTCACATTTTTTTCTTAACGTTCCAAGAATCGGGAAATAGTGCCTGAATGTGTTGCCCATCCATGTCAGAACAGCTGTCTGCCATCATTTAAACCTCAGAATGGTTCTCTTGTTTATGGCTCAGAACGACTTTCTGGGCTGCTTAAATCAATAGACATTTATTTCTTTGGCTAAGTTTTGTGCTAATCAGTTACTTTTGTCATTGCTGAGATTTGGCCCAAGATAAATTAGATGGATACTGCTAAACAACAACCTGACTGTTCAGAAAAACGGATGAGTCTTACATCTTAGAGATAATTTGTGACCCCAGGGTCACCGTGAAACAGCAGAGGGGGTGTCCTTTTATGGCATTGACCATCTGGAGCTGTTAAGGGCTACACTGCGAGACACCCTCTTTTTGAAAAGTTTCCTTAAACTATGTGATTTTCTTTAAAAGCATTTTCTCTCCTGAACCAAAAAGATTTTTTTTTCTGAAATGAGAAAAATATGACAATGAGTAATAAACATGAAAATATATGACATGAATATATAACTTTTGGTTGTGTTGCAGTCTCTTTTCTCGCTTTATAATAAATAAGACATTCAAATGTAAAAGTATAAAATAAAATCATTGTGTGACTTTTATTGGCTCAATTGTCACTGAAGTGCACCAAAACCACAGTGCATTCCTCGTTCTAAAGCTCTACTCTTAGTGCCACTGATGCAGCAAGCTTTGTTAGCATCTATTTCTAGGATGAACATTAGAATACACGTTGGTTCAGGGTAGTAACCAGATTTGTCTGTTCTTTGAGTCCTATCCCACTGTTGGTGGCCACAGGTAAACTGTAGTTTTACATTTTACATCTAAATTTGTGATCCATTTTTAGTTAATTTTTGTATCAGGGATGAAGTTTAAATTCAAAGTGGGTTTTGCTCTGTTTGGTTTTGTTTTTGTTTTTGCCTATGGATGTCTAATTGCTCCAGCACTATTTGTTGAAAAGACTTACTTCACTGAATTGCTTTCGTATAATTATGAGAAATCAATTGGCCATACTTGTTAGCTCTGAGTTTTTTTATCCTGTTCAACTGATCTAAGTGTCTCTCCCTCCATAGAAACCACACCATCAAGTGTGATTCCTCCCACTTTTTTTGTTCTTATCCCAATTGTTTAGCTATTCTATCCTTTGCCTTTTCATATAAATTTGAAAATAATCTTGTTTGTATCTACTAGAGTCTTGCTGGAGTTTTATAGGAATTACATTAAGCTGTTTATCAACTTGGGGAGAACTGACTTTACTATGTTGAGTCTTTCATTCATGAAAATTATATGTTTCTCCAGTTTTTAGATCTTCCTTGATTTCTTTCATCATCATTGTATAATTTGCAGCATGTAAGTCCTGTACATGTTGTGTTAGGTTTACACCTATGTATTTTATTCATATCTATAAACAAACCTTTCTAGTCAGTGTATTTCATTCTTTTAGTGGTTGTAAATGACATTGTAGTTTAATTTTGGCATCTGTGTTCACTGCCAACATATAGAAATACAATGGATTTTTGCTTATTAATATTGTATTGCTATTCTGTTACCTTACTGAACTTTCCTTTTAGTTATAGGAGATTTTTTGTAGATTCCTTGGGATTATCTACAAAGACCACTATGCTGTCTACAAATAAGAATGGTTTTATTTTTTCCTTTCCAACCTGTATGCCAGTTATTTCCTTTCTTAAGCTGACTTCATTGTATAGAATTTCACTATGTTGAATTATGGTGGTGGGAGCAGATATCCTTACCTTTTTCCTGATCTTAAGGGAAAGCATTCAGTCTTCCTCCATTATGTTATCAATGGGTTTTTTATAGATGCTTTTTATCAAGTTTAGGAAGTTAGTTTTGCTCTATTTAGTTTTTTTGAGGAATTCTCTCATGATAACTATTGAATGCATTTTGTCAGATGCATTTTCTGCATCAGTTGATATAATCTTGTAACTTTTCTTCTTTATCTATTAATATGATGTACTACATTGTTTGATTTTTAAAATATTGAACCAGCCTTGCATTCAGGCAATAAACATCACTTTGTCATGGTGTATAATTATTTTTATATATTACCAAATTCTATTTGCTAATATTTTGGTAAGGAATTTTGTTTCTATATTCATGAGAAATACTGACCTGTAGTTTTCTCTTTTATTAATGTCCTATGTTCATCTGATTTTGTATCTTTTCTGTATTCTTTTAAATACATTTATGTATCATTTATTCTAGCAGTGGTCTACTTTGAATATAAAAAAGTCAATAACTTTGCAATAAAATGTTAAACAAAGCCCAAAGTATTGCTTTTATAAATAAGACTTCACTTTTAAGTAAACATTTAAATTTATAAGTATGTAATAGAAAAATTTTTCCCATTAAAAGTTATCAAAGTTCTATCAAGGGTTGTTGAATTATCTTCAGCTAACTAAGACCAGCTTAGCACAATATCAATAGATTCATTTCAGAATTTGGTTGAATGCATGCCTTCTTGTCCTGAAACTCAGGATTTTGTGAGCTTTGTATACATCACAAAAAATCAAAGTCAGTATCATTAAACTGAGATCTTTTGCCACTAATAAAGAATAATAGTGTGGATTCATACTTAAGTTTCAAAGTATGTTGAATGTGTATGGTATCATAATGAGAAGATCGTACATGTATATACATACATAAATGTATGCAACTACAGTATATGTGTGTATAACTTTTTAAAAAGTGACTTTTTGCCTCAAAAAATTTCATGAATAAAATGCAAGTGGATGCCTAAAACTATTCCTTGTGGATTTTTAGAGTTAGTTAATAAGTGATAATTTAAAATAAGATGTAAATTATGAGTATGTCTTATTGACATGAACAAAGCTATCTGAAATGATAATTTTTGAGAATCCATGACATTACCTTGATAATCTAAAATGAATATAACATTGTTTATCCTATCCAGCTTCTTAGAATTGCATGAAAGAATATGTATTTTGCAATGTATTTTGATGAATGTTCTATATCCAGTTCTTAGGAAAGGCATAGTTTTTCTTGCTCCAACTTATTTTAATTTTACAGGATTCAAGCCAAAACTCGAGAATTTAGGGAGCGACAGGCTCGGGAACGTGACTATGCTGAAATCCAAGATTTTCATCGGACATTTGGCTGTGATGATGAGCTGATGTACGGGGGAATTTCTTCCTATGAAGGTTCCATGGCTCTCAGCACCAGACCTCAGAGCCCAAGAGAAGGACATATGATGGATGCTTTGTATGCCCAAGTGAAGAAGCCGCGGAATTCCAAACCTTTACCTGCAGACAGGTAGGCTCCAGGAGCAATCAGAGTATTGCTTCCAAATCAGCTATTATATAGTTTGTGACAAGGGAGTAGATTGTTCATCAATTCTCAAGCAAGAACTGCCTTTTATTAACGGCCTTTAAAAAGCTGTTGAGTCTAAGAGCATCGAGTTTACACAAATCAAAGCCTAATGGAAGGAACAGTAGAGATTTTGATAGCTTGTCTCATGATCCCAGCGTATTTCATCTTGTTCTTAAAATGGGTTCTGATGGGAGAACTAACCTGTAGTTTAAAACTCAGATAAGAAAAAGTTGAAAGTGGTTCTTCAATTTAAGACTTTTTTTTTATTGTGGGGTGAGCCTCTAGTTATGATAGATGAGCAATGACATGAGTTGTTTTAATTATGGTTTATTTGGACCTATTTTTGTTTTTTGGTGACATGATTTTCATGTCATGAAAGAATTACTGAATGAGATGTATAGTATAGCCAGTCTTCAAACTGCTCGTTAACAAGCCACAGGTCTGATTGTATACATTAGTGCAGCACAAAGGAGTGTGATGCTGACCCTGTGTTAATGGATATATATATTTCAAATTTTATCTGAAACAATTTAGGAACATCTTTTTCCATCCCTCCATTTATATATTCATGCACCATATAAAATTTAGTTCATGAAGAAAATAGTACACATTTCTTTTTATTTGAAACACGTGCATGCTATTGTCATAAACAATACACTCATTCCATCCCATCTTATAATGGTGTCATAATCATTGCTCTGTAGTGGAGCTGTGCTTTGAATATTAAAAGTAGTAGGTTTCCCTTCAAACTAGTGGTTCTTTAGCATGCATCAGATACCTGGAGGGCTTCTTAAAACACAGATGGTCTAACCCTTTTCCAAAATCAAAATTCTGGAGAAATCACAGAAATTAAAATTTTGTGTTTTGTAATTATTTTTTTCAGAGATAAGCTGTCCATTGAACAATGATATTGCTAATCCAAAAAGTTGGGAATTATGGTACCTGTGAAGTATTTCTTCATCAACCTATGAATATGAATTTGGCTTGGAAATAATGGCTTCACCTCCATTGCCTTTTTCTGTCAGAATGAAAGCTGTAAAAAAGTGTTTCTCAGACTAGAGTAGTGTAGAGACTCTTCAAAGAACCATCTCTTGATACTGCCGTATAGAATTAAATTGTTTTGATTATAATGTTATTTAAATATGTATAAAAATAAAATAGGGCTGAACTCCTTCTGTTTATAGCCATTATATAACTATAAAACCAAACATCTTTACAAATTAAATACAAACAAAACAGCAAAACCATTACATGCAAATGAACAACATTACTTTAATGTGGCCAATAATGTTTTTTTTTTTCCAAATCTGAAGTCTCACACAAATCACAAGCATGAACGTGGTGGTGGATGCTCCGTGGCAGGTTTGTTGCAGTTTGGCTGACTCAGTTCAGCCGTCGCTCTTCTCAATTAGATTCTGCGGCTCTTTTGCATGTCTGTAGCCAGCGATCTTTGACCTGTGCACCCTATCGATGTATCCTAAGGCATGAAGTTCAACGTGCTTCTCTACCATTAACTCAAGACATCAGTGAAAGTAGCATTTCTTGATGCCTCTGTATGTATAAGCTTAAATTCAGACAGGGAAATAACATACAAGATGACCTACAATATGGTTCCATTAACTTTCTGAAAAGTTAAATAATGGAAACCTAAAACTTGAAACTCCTCAGAGAGAGTTTATACCCAGTAAGGAATCTCCCAGCAACTAACTAAATTTCACCCAAGTTTGCTGTTGGTGTCAGATGAACTTTACTATTCAAATTTTTGGATTTCATGGGAGCATCTCCAGTCCACTGACAGTGTGAAGTGTAACCTGAATCTGTTCTGGGATTTTTATTGTTCAGTAAGAAAGCCATATTCTGAATTTCACTGTTTATCATTTTGATTGATCTGATGGAAATGTGGATCTGGTAGCCCCACATGGAAATAACCAGGGATCATTTATTAAGTGCTGTGAATTTGATGTCAGAATGGGACACTTTCTCCATTTCCGCATATTATTTATAAAATATTTTTTTTTCTAGAATCGCTTCATACTCTGGCAATATATCCATGCCTGTTTAATCGACTTGACGTGTGTACTGTTATCTGACTGTACCCTTTGGTCATAGTGTCATTGTTATTACTTTTTATTAATGCTCTTGATAACATTCTGTGTTTTCGTATTGGGTGGATGCCAGAGAAACCAGACATATTCTTCTATTTTCTGTGAAAAACAAAGCTCAAACGTACAAAAGTTTTGGCATATTTAACTTTTATCCTGCTTGTAACCAGATTCTATTGTCAATGATTTCTAATCCTATGTCTCCTTGGTGGAGTGTATATCCTATTTGATTGCTGTGTCTTCAGAGTGTGATGCAGCTGATCAAAATCAAATCAGAACTCTAATATCAGTTTGTTTAGTAAGGGCTGTTTACAGTGAAGCTGTGAAATAATATATAATTTCCATATTGGGTATGACTTTATCTGGGCATTCATAAATGCCCATTGTTTACCTATGACCGAATCATCATTTTATTCAAAATGTCAGCCTGCAGGTGTGTTATCATAAACTTTATTCAATGTTTCTTGACACGCAGCAAAAAGTTTCTTTTTGTAAGTTATACAATTTCAATCCAAAAGTTTTGTGTGCTTCGAATTCTTAAAAAAAAAATATTGATGGAATGACAGTCAGTATGTTTTTTATTATTTGAGGGCACCAACAATTCGTATTTTTATAGTAAGATCCCAGAATCTGTAGTTAAAAACTCTACAGAAGGATAGTTCTAATGGACATTTGCTGACTGTCACCATGCAATCATTTGCTACCAAGAGAGCACTGTCCTCAAATATAATTGAAATAAAATAGTTACTGTGCTGCTATAAATCTAAATAGCAGGAAAATAGTAGGCTAGACTCCCCCAGCTTGCTGAGGACACCTTAATGGAAACATAAATACCATAATCACAAGCTTTTTGCATGCATTTTATGACTAAAGTGAAAATGCCGATTTTAAAAGAAAAGACCTCTGTGAACTTGTTTTCTCCCCCATTAAAAACCGGAATCCAGTTGTGTCAAAAGGAAGTCTGCCAAACACGGAGAAAACTAATTTTCTTAGTTATGGGCCATTATTAAACATGCGCTCTTTTTAAAAGGTTGGGTCATATAACAAAGTTGTATTTGCTATTCAAAAAGTCAAAGACCATTTTATTTACTTACATTTACTTAGTATTTTTTTTTTTAATCTCTGCTTTTCTTGAGATGTGAGAAAGATATTTCAAATGGAGTCCATCTCATTGTAACGTGTGTTTTGCAAGTTGATGCCCTTGCTGATGAATGAGCTCTACACTGACCCCATCTCAGTGTTCCTCCTACCCATCTCTGACCTTGGCCAGCTCCATCCACCTCCTCCATCTGCCTGGACCACCTCTCTCTCCCTACTTACTGAGGATCCACTTTCCTTCTTCTTGGCTAGCCCTGTGAACACTATTCCAGATCCCAATCCTACCCCTGCAAGGAGCCTGCTCCTTGGTCCCCCTTTTTGTCCCTTTTTAGCCTGTGTGTCTCTGCTGCCACTTCCTCATAGCTGGTGAGCTTGCTGATGTCTTGATCATGTTGCTTTAAAAAAAAAAAGTCTTTTTTACCCTCTGGCTATTCTCTGCCCTATTTTCCCTCTTCACTTCTAATCCAAACTTCTTGAAAGATTAATCTAGAATTGATAGAGACTGCTGTTTCTTCTTTCCTGCATCTTGTTCTCTCCATGTGGTAGGGGGAATAATGGCCCCTGCAAAGATGCCCCGCTCTAGTCCCTGCTGCTTCTGCTGCTGCTGCTGCTGCTAAATCCCTGCAGTCATGTCTGACTCTGTGGTCCCTGGAACCTGTAAATAGGCTCCTTCATGCAGCCAAAAGGACACTGCAGATCTGATTATATTATCTTAAAGTGAGGATGTTTCCCTGGATTCTCCAGCTGGGCCCAGTGGATCATAAGTGAAGAAGGCGAGAGAATCAAGGTCAGAGAGAGACTTGAAGATGCAGACTGCTGCCATAAAGGTAGGAAGGGGCCATGAGCCCAGGAGGTCAGTAGATTCTAGAAGCTGCTAAAAGCCAGGAAGCAGGTTCTCCTTGAAAGCCTCCAGAGGAACCATCTCTGTTAACCCATTGGCTTAAAGTCCAGCAAAACCCACCTCCAGCACTCAAATGTGATAAACTGGAGTTATCTTAAGGCAGTAGGTTTGTGGGCATTGGGTTACAGCAGCCATGGTGTGTTAGTTTCCCAATCCTGGACTCCTGGTTCAATGAATGCTTCTGTTTCTTCCCTCTGGGTCACTCTGGCCTCCCTGAAGCTCTGTTCTTTTAGTTTTTATGTCCGGTACTGCTATCTCTTGCTTCCTTTCTGACTCTTTCTTCACTGTCTCTTTAGAGATTCTCTTCTATTTGTCTCCTAATTTGGGATTGCCTGAGGAAATAGCTCTGACCACTGATAATTCCTATGTGTTCTTTGGGTTGTAGCTTTAACTGCTCTGAAGCACTGGTGATGCTTATTCTGCACTAACTCAGTCCTCCATAAACCCTAGATTCTTGGAGCTAACTACCAGCATGTGCTTTCTGTGTCTCCCAGGCACCTAAACCCCATCCAAAACCAAGTTCATGGTTTCTCAGTCCAGACCTCCTCTGCTATCATCAGCCTAATCTCAGAGAATGCTGTCACGACCCTCACATTGACTCTAGACAGTGTTTTCTTCTGCAGCCTCCCACACCAGACATCAGTCAGTGACAAAGGCCTAACGATTTTACATTCCGAATAATTCCAAACTCCTTCTCTCCTGTTGTTACTCACGGATGCTGGCAGTCATCTCCTAGCTCTTCTCCCAGCCTCCAGTCTTGTTCTCTTCAAATTCCCACAATACCTGGAGTTTTCTATCTAAAATTAAAATCTGACATCTCATTCTCTTGCTTAAATTTGTTCTCCAGCTGCTCATTGTCTCCAAGATGCAGTCCAAGCCCTCAGCACGATGTCTATGGGCCCCAGAATCTCTCGTTTTAGCCTCATCCTTAATTATGTCATATTGGCTCACATCATACTTTTCCTAATAGAGGATCAGCCTCAAAGTATAAATCCAACTTCTACTAATTCATGGATGAATTAAGTGGCTCTTTAGTGTTATATGTTCTGCAAATGTTACATTTTGGTGAGTAAAAACAAGCCATCACCATTCATTAAGCTATCTAATATAGTTAGAGATGCAGCAATTAAATTAAAGGCTGAGGTGACATAAACAACCCAACAAATGAAATCCTGAATGTAATGAAGCCATAAATAAGGTCATGGCTAATTTTAAAGACTTCTTGTTTAATTCTTTTTGTTGATTAACATTGCCTGAAACCATAATTTGTTTGGAGAACTAATGTGTAATGGGGGTTGTTTATTTATATATTTATTTTAGCCTTAGAGAAAGTTTAAATATTCTGCAGAAATATGAGGATAAATGGAAACTATTTTAGACCTGGGTACTTACTTGGCAAACAGTGCCCCAGCAGAGTGCGTTCGTTTTGTTTTAATGTCTTTCCTTTTCAAGGCACTGAACTTTGGGGTCTTTGATGATGAGTTGGCCACACTTTTGGAAATTCCCATTAGCCACTTGGTATTTCATTTGATTTTAGCCTTCACACAGAAACTCTAAAATCCTGCTTTACATGCAACTCATCATGACAACTCATCTTTTTATTTTGACCCAACCACCTGGTTCTTCTGTCCTTTTAGGCAGTCCAGACCTGTGGATTCAAGTACCAATCTTACTGGTATTTAGTGGTCTTAGGTTGGTGGTTCTTTCCTTCTTGCTTCTGCACCAAGATGGAATATCAATCAGCTCTTAATATAAATTCATGAGGATTTATGTGGAGCCCTATTGTGAGATGCATTTTCAACTTCTTGGGAGACTTATCAAGATCTGAATTCAAAATCCATTTTTAAATTAACTTCTCAGATATTCTAGAGCTTTTCCTTGGACACTTCCAGCACTCACTGTGGATAGCTGTTTGATTATTCTCTGTTTGATGCTTTTTCCTTTCTACTTCCTTTAGTGCCCCATTGGTTGATTTTGTGTAACTTAAGTAGTTGATTAGTAATGATGTTTTTTTTTTCTTTTCCAATCCTTAGTCCTTAGATTCTTCCACTAAAACAGATGTGGAGATAGGAGTGTGAAAATTCAAAACCTTCTGTATTGTCACAGAACAGAAAATGATGAGATAATTCATATATTCTGTGGCTCTGTAGTAATTACTTAATATACACTTAAAATTGCATAAAAGGGAATCAACAAATCTTTGTAGAATGAATGAATGAATATTATTATATACATTTCTGTAAAACTAAAAAAATATTTTAAAAACAATTTTCTTACTTTATACCTTTCATAATTAGTTCTAATGAATAAACTACACAGGGTTATATTGCTGAATCCTTAGGAATACAGAGTTTTCAAAATATTTGTCTTTGAAATTAAGTACCTTGGGGCCAGATAAGCATCTCCAGGGTGGTTCCTTTTGGTAGGATGGCGGAGTGGGTGGGTGGCTCTTTCAGCTTAGCTTTTTTCTGATGACACTTAGAATTCTTAAAGAAGGTTGGGAGCAGAGATGGGCAGGATGCAGAAGGAACTGGCGCTTACTGGAGAACATGGGGTATCCATGGAACAAGTTAACAGACAGCATGACTCCCGGGAGTTCCGTGGAACTGCCAGCTGTTGTGGACTCGGACAAGGACAGTGAATTCTGGCACCCCATTTCTTGAGGCATGAGGGTTTTCTCTAAATTTCACAGTCTCCATGTGGCCTATGAAGGAAAGGAAGACCTAGAAATGACTATGATTCTATAAAATTCTAATTCTGATGCAGGAGAGTTCTGATTTCAGTTTTGGTTTTACACGCTGTGTTGGCGTAGCTTAAAAAAAAAATCACCTGCTTTGTGACAGAAACTAAAGCTGAGGATAAATACTTAATTCAAATTATTCTCTTTTCCTTCTCTTTCTTTTTTTCCTTTCACGTGGATATTCAAGCTTTGCTAAATGGTCAAGGGCTTAAACTCTTTGAACAAGCCCTGGATTCTGGTATGGATTCTTCTTCTAGCCTCCGTCCCTCCCCTCCCCAACACTTATTTGGCAGCTACAATGTACAAGGATGTGGGAGGGGTCTGGATACAGAAATGAATAAGAGATTCCCCTCCCATTTCCTCTCACTTGGTGCCATGTGACAGACCATGCCCTGTGTTATACACAGAGTGATATGAATTCAGTAGGGAGGGGAAGGCAGGTTGGGTGACACCAGACTGGTTGCCATTCCAAGTGGATTCTGGGGCCTTGCTGGAGTCTCAGGCCTGTGGAGGAATTATGCAGTTTGTGGCCTAAAAAAAACAAATTATGCAGTTTTCTACTTAAAAAAAAAGTTGTTTTTTCACGAGCATGATATTGGAGAATTCTCTGTATTTTTAAAGCATCTTCTGTGTGTGAAACTTTTAGGTTCCTCGACTTTTAATTCTGATGCTAGAGTTGATGCCTGTGGCTTTTTACATTCTATACGGATGCTCAGATGTGCCTGGCTGAGGACATTTGATTGATTTCTGTAATTAAGAAGCAACTAAACCTGCAGAAATTTGGTACAGGACTTAAGCTCGAATAGTCACAGATTCATTTCTAAACCAGGGGACTAGGGTGACAAGGATTATGACCTTTGAGACACAAGCGAAGACGGTGAGGGCCTGGGACTGTGGTCGGACCCTCCCCAGCCTGTGACGTGACATGTGGACAAGCTCACCTTTGGACTCACTGTTTGGCTCCCCTTTGGAGGTGTGAGTGGAATTTTTTCAAGAGCATTTTCAATAGCTCTGTGATATATTTAAATAAAAATGACCACTTAATTGCATAATATTGGTATTATAAATGCCTTGTATTCATTATATGATAATTAATTAAAATAAGGTTCAGTGTTAATATGTAGTAAGAGTATTATGGATGTTTTATTTATGGTACACAGGAAATGTCCCTGGTGATTTTTTTTTTACTCCCAGTTTAGAAATGATAAATCAAATATGAAAAGGAACTAGATGTTTTTCTTTAATGGTGTGTCTTTTCTGGCACACACATCCATGTAACTGGCATCAGCTACATACGCCCCTCACAAAATCAAGTCTGACTGCACCCAAGGATAGCTAAATGCCCATCAAGGAGTCAATGAATGCATTTGAGGTGTTTTAATTAGCTAGGTGTGATTTAAAGGTTGCCAAAATCAAAAAGGCTTATTCATTTTTCATCAATAATCACTTACCTTAATATTTCATTAGAACCTGCTGATTTGCAGACCTCCTTCTGGGCTTTGATTCATTATGACTGCAGACATAATTTAACTTTCCCTCTTTTTCCCATTCTGTATTGTACTCTTTCATCTGTGAGACACTGTTAAGATGTTTCCAACATTCATGGGGCTGGTAATTGACCCAACTTTTTTTTTTCTTCTTTAAACTGTACTTAAAGCTGAGGGTTCTAGGCTATGGAAAGCTCTGTGTGTGTGTGTGTGTGTGTGTGTGTGTGTGCAAAGTCAATTTTCTTTCATTACTTGAATATCTGGTAATGTGCAAATTTTCTATTTCCTATGTTCTGGGAGTAAGGGCTGATTTCTCGTATGCAGAAGTCAGGAAGTAATAGTTTGGGTGCAGTCTTAGACTGTGCCATTAATCTGAAAACATCTTGTATGTGGCACACGCAGCAGATGAGACTATACTCTGTGCATATACCTTGTTTTCAGTACAGTTCTCTGTTGCTTTAGATGCAGACCCGCACTTCATCTCTGCACACCTTTGTGTCCTCAGGTACTGGCATCATCCCCGGCTTCTGTGACGCCCCCTTAGGGGTGCTGCATGGACGCAGGGAGGCTGAGAGATGATCCTCACATTAATATGGCGCATGTGCGGAAGACAGCCATTCCTCTTCTTAAATTGTCCATTGACTATGTGCCTGATCTTAGCCGCAGACAGTCCATGCAAGAGGTGGGGATCTGATTGGAACCTCTTAAAACCCCAGATTTCAATCACTATCCTTAAATGTGTAGAAAGTCCTTATTTTTTTTAGAAGTCATTCATCTAAAACATGGAAACAGGTTAGATCCCTAACACAGACTGAGATTCTGACAAGCTGATGCTAGTAATGAAAAAAAAGACACATTAATAAATAAATATTTTTACTTTTCCAGATTAACTATAAATACTCTATGTCTGTCTCCTATATCCATGTTAAACAATTTGTATAAATTACATATTATTAACATTCACCAACTGTAGCAGTTTTGAGGCTAAGTAAAAATTACTTCATGTAAAGAAATAAAAACTTGTGTGCTTCAAAATTTGGTAAATATATATTGAATTATAAATATTTTCATTGGACAGGAAGCTTTCTTACCTTTTAAATATTTCCTAGAAAAAGTAGTGCTGACTTTCCTTATGTCCAAGATTTCTGTTACAGAAATATGTCTGGAAAAAATGAATGAACCACCAGCAGATATATAGATATCTGCTTATGGAGAATTTAAAGAACACTTATGCGTTTGGAGATATTAGCCACCACTAAAAATTAAAAGTCGTTGTTTGCCCGGAGCTACTTTTTACATCTTGCTTCAGAATGTTTGTTGGAAACCCTTTCCATAAAATAGATTTATTGGAGTTAACATGACTTGCTTTGGGAGAGTATGTAGATTTCTGTAATTCTATTCTTGGCATATGATGCTCTTCACAATTCTGGGAGCCAGTGTGGAGGTAGAGTGGACAAGGTCTCTTTGCTAGACTTCTCCTTTACCTCTGTGAGCTTCTCAACCTGCCTGTCCTGCTTAACAGTCTTTGTTCCTTCTGCCCTTGAACACAGGTCTGAGGAGGCACAGCAGGTTACATTGTCCACTGCGGTGGTTTTAGATTTAGATCTTGGCTCTGCCGTTTACGTGAATGGCTGGCAAGTTATTTAACCTCCGTGAGCCTCGTTAAACTCATCTGTATTTAAAAGTTTTTGTCCCATTGTTGGACCATATGTCAGCTGTGTCCTGATTTTTATATTTAGAAAATACATTCTTTATAACCGTCCATCATGATCTGTGTTAGCGACTGTTGGGGGTAAAAGAGAAATACAGGTCCAGCCTCTGATAGTAACGCTCTTCTAGTCTTCTGGGAGAACAACAGACGGATTTAAATAACACAACCGGTTTTATGGACCATGCTGTTTATTCTAATAGCTAGACCAGAATGGTTTGATTGACTTTTTAAAAATCTGGTATGTTTTTTACCATATGGCCAAAGCCATATCTAGGGTGCCAAGCTAATAAGCCTTCTTTTCTTTGCCAGTGAACCATGAAAGTTGTTAGCAAAATGTTTTATTGTGAATTGATCCATTTTCCAAGCTCTTGGTGATATAAACACCATCTTAAAAGATAAAGTGTAGATTACCAAACATTAGTCACTGAAAATTTGTTGCACCAAAGGACCATAGACCACCTGTCTATGAAATGACCCAGAGTGGAAGGTACATAATATGGTTAGGGATGCCTGAAAAATGTTACAAAACTACCCTAAATCAGTTGGTTGTGGGTACACAGTACAGTTATGTTCTTTTGAATGATGTTGTAACATGAGAAGAATGTACAAACGTGTTTAGTAATACTTTGCAATAACATATTTTTTTGAGATAAGGTTTAAAATAGAATGACTTTGTGCTTCCCTCATTTATGACAACTTTTTATACAAAGGGCTCAATGTGCAAATTCTTCTGAATAATAACCACTAATTCCTGTGTATAGCAATGTAATGATGTAACGGGATTAGTTTGTCCTCTAATCGATCAATTCTTAAAAGAGTTCGTGGCATTTCTGGCTTCCTCATACCATCAGACTATTTGTATCTTTCATTTTCTCTCCTCATGTCTGTGTCTTCCTTTACATCCTTCAGCATATATACCATATTTAAATTAGCTTCTAAAAAGACCTTTTGCCTTTCCATCCTCACAGCCCTTTCAGGATCTGTCTTTATGGACTGATTTTTTTCCTGGTTCTGGGTCATATTTTCCTGCTTTTTCTCTTTTTGAGTTTATTTCATTTAGACTGTGCTAGGTCTTTGTTGCTATGCGGGGTTTTCTCTAACTGCGGCGAGCGGGGGCTACTCTCTAGTCGCCGTGTACGGACTTGCCATTGTGGTGGCTTCTCCTGTGGAGCGCGGGCTCTAGGGCACCAGTCTTCAGCAGTTGCAGCACAGGGGCTCATAGTTGCAGCTCCCGGGCTCTAGAGCACAAGCTAAGTAACTGTGGCACATGGGCTTGGTTGCTCTGCATCATGTGGGATCTTCCCGGATCAGGGATCAAACCCATGTCTCCTGCTTTGGCAGGTGGATTCTTTGCCACTGAACCACTAGGTAAGCCCCCCTCCTTCTTCTTATATCTAATAATTTTTTCATCAGCTGTCAGATATGTTGAAATTTAGGATGTGGAGGATTATATGTTGTTCTGTCCAGTCAGAATTACCTCCCTAAAGTTTAGTTTGGGTGGCATCAGTTCTGCCCAAAAAAATCTGACTGCAGAATCAAGTCTAGACTTCTTGGTGTGGCAGTCTCCTCCCAGAGAACCAGCAAGGTCTTAACCCTCTGTATCGTCCTCTTCAAAGCTCTAGTCACTCCAGGCTGTTTACCATCCTAGAATACATCAAGTATTTTTCTACCTCAGTTCCCACTGCATGTACTTTTATTTGTTTATTTTTGATCAGTCTGGAATTGATGCATTCAGCTCTCTTTATCTCTGTTGTTAAAATCCCGGTTCTCCAAATGCCATCTTTCTGCAGTATAGTAACAACTATTTGGAATGAGTCTGTCCTTTTCCTTGGATTCAAAATAGTTTGTATGTCTACAAATGACTTCCTTAAGTGCTTGGACAGCATAGTTGGAAACGATCTGTGTCCCCTCTACTTTTTGCATGATTTTTTTTTTCCTCCACATTTTTCTATACATTGTCTTTAGCAATGGTGGGAAATCGTTGTTAAGTCATTCCCGAGAACTGTGGTTAGGACCTGACTGCTGTTAGAAAGTTATCTTAGAAATAGGGTCATGATCACTCTGTTACACATGTACACAGGTTACTTTTCCTGTTAGGAAATGAGGACTTATCTATAAGGAGGTAAAGATAAGGATCATGCTTTATTTAGCCTCATATCTTTGAAATGCTTTTGTTTATGTTTGGAGAATTTTAAAGTGGGTATGTAGGAGGAATAAATGAAAAAAAAAATTTGGCTTCAAGTAGTTTAGTGATTTGATTTATTTGAGAAGAGTCATTTACCTAATATGTGACTTCAACATGTAAGGATAATTCAGTTCATAAATGTTAAGTACCTGTAACTTTCCAGTAACCTATCAATGACATGGAACAGAATAGATTGCTTTACAAATCCATTATTATACTATTTTTGTTTTTGGCTAGGACTTTTCCCCCCACAATAATTGTAATTCAGTGTTAATAAAGTTGCATATATATTTTTTATTTGTACATTTCTTAAGCCAGCCATAATGGTAATTCTTCTACCAATAATGCTGGATTCAAGACTGAGAAACAAAGAGCTTAGGTTATTTTGAGACCCTTTGGTATCTCTATCCTGTCTGTTTTCTTCCTGTGCAGCTAGCTACTCAAACCACTACTGGGCACTGTTTAACTAGGCGCAACATTTTGCTGATTTCCTTTAAGTGTTTCCTGCGTAAGAACCATATAATCCCTTAATCAGCTTCTTTTGAGATGCCTGTTTACACTAAACATAGTCCTATTCCAATTAGTTTCAAATTCTAAGCAAAAGTTCTGGTAATTAAACATTGTCTGAAGGAACATCCCCTTACTGTACTGCAGCATTGAAATTGAGGTACAGTTCAGTTCAGTCGCTCAGTCGTGTCCAACTCTTTGTGTTTGTGACCCCATAAATCGCAGCACACCAGGCCTTCCTGTCCATCACCAACTCCCGGAGTTCACTCAAACTCACGTCCATAGAGTCGGTGATGCTATCCAGCCATCTCATCCTCTGTCATCCCCTTCTCCTCCTGCCCCCAATCCCTCCCAGCATCAGTCTTTTCCAATGAGTCAACTCTTCGCATGAGGTAGCCAAAGTACTGGAGTTTCAGCTTTAGCATCAGTAATTCCAAAGAACACCCAGGACTGGTCTCCTTTAGAATGGACTGGTTGGATCTCCTTGCAGTCCAAGGCACTCTCATGAGTCTTCTCCAACACCACAGTTCAAAAGCATCAATTCTTCGGCACTCAGCTTTCTTCACAGTCCAACTCTCAGATCCATACATGACCACTGGAAAAACCATAGCCTTGACTAAATGGACCTTTGTTGGCAAAGTAATGTCTCTGCTTTTCAATATGCTATCTATATATTGGTCATAACTTTCCTTCCAAGGAGTAAGCGTCTTTTAAGTTCATGGCTGCAGTCACCATCTGCAGTGATTTTGGAGCCCAAAAATAAAGTCTGACACTGTTTCCACTGTTTCCCCATCTATTTCCCATGAAGTGATGAGACCAGATGCCATGATCTTAGTTTTCTGAATGTTGAGCTTTAAGCCAACTTTTTCCCTCTCCTCTTTCACTTTCATCAAGAGGCTTTTTAGTTCCTCTTCACTTTCTGCCATGAGGGTGGTATCATCTGCATATCTGAGGTTATTGATATTTCTCCCGACAATCTTGATTCCATCTTGTGCTTCTTCCAGCCCAGCGTTTCTCATGATGTACTCTGCATATAGTAGAAACAACATTAAGCTTGTTAGCACTTTCATCAATTTCATTGATCAACTATACTGAAGGACTATATACTGATGTAAAGGAATTCTTTTCGTCTCAAACTTCAACACTGTGTGACTTTGGGAAACAACACTTCTCTCCTCTTTTGTAAGATTGAATAACTATATACAAATAAATAATGATTTTAAATAAGTAAATAATAATCACTCTCTTGTAGGGTTGTGTGGGATAAATGAGATAATGCAAGTAAATTATTTGATATTGTAACTGCTGGCAGTATTATAAATACATGTATTTAATGGTGGTGGAGGTCAAAAATCATGTCAAACTCTGTTATGAGATGCAAACTATTATGTATAGGATGGATAAATAACAAGGTCCTACTGTAGAACACAGGGAACTGTATTCAATATCCTGTGATAAACCATAATGGAAAAGAATATGAAAAAGGGTATGTATTTGTATAGCTGAGTCACTTTACCATACAGCAGAGATTAACACAATATTGTAAATCAACTATACTTTCAAAAAATTTTTAATGTTATGATTAAAAAGTCTTCTAAGTAGATCTTGAAAATTCAGTGAGAAGCACAGTCACTTGAACAAGCATTCTGTTTTAACATATTATAAAATTTTGGGCAACTTCTTGGACTTATTTTTAAATGGAATTTAATCTGTATAAACTGCTAGCCTAACTATGGAATAAAGTGAGGTAATCCTTGAATGTGACATAGTTGGCAGTTTACTTAAAATATGTCACATACGTCAGTTGTGTCCTACTCTTTGTGACCCCATGGACTGTAGCCCACCAGGCTCCTCTGTCTCTGAAGTTCTCCGGGCAAGAATACTGGAGTGGGCAGCCATTCTCTTCCCCAGGGGATCTTCCCGACCAAGGGATCAAACCCAGGTCTCCTGAATTGCAGGCAGATTCTTTACTGTCTGAGCTACCAGGGAAGCCAATCTATGTCACATGTACATGATAACAATTCTGTATTTCTCTAGTGTGTCCTGCAATAGTGTGAAAATGTCAGCATCAGCTGAGATGAGAGTTTTTCAAACCTGGATGGTTGGTAGATGAACCACTGTAATATTAATTGGCAATAGAATTTATTTCATAATGTGTGTGATCCGTTGCAGTGGTAAAATAGATTATTTTTAGATTCCCATGTAAAATTGTTTTCTCACTAGATAATTATAATTGGCTCTGTGTGTAACACAAATTTTAAATATTTTATGTTATTAGTAACACCAGCGTAACAAGATAGAAATGCAAATACATTTTCCTGTTTCTTAAACTGTGGCTGCAAACAGAGAATTGGTTCTGTAAATTATTTTTAATGTGCACACTTTTTAACAAGGTTCTTAAAGTGGTAATCATGTTTCGGTTTCCAGCGTCGAGGGGTAGTGATGGTTTGACAGCCATACTGTCGCTTTCATGGGTAATGAAATACTGGTTTTCATTAAATTTTATGTTAAAAGCCCTTATTTGGAGTCATAGATTTCTACCATTTTAGAGCGTGAAGAAACTTGATTTAAAAGCCTCCTGTTTTACAAAAGTGGGGACAGAGGGGTGGAGGTGTGGAAGAAGGTGACTGTTTCTTATCCCCATCTTTTCAGTTAAGAAAGTCTTGGTACCATGGCAGGCATACCTGATGGGGATCAGGAGACCTGCAGGCTGAGGTGGGGTGGGGGCGCTGTCCTTAAGTAGCGGTGCTGCCTTGGGTGAAATCCTGATCCCAAGCAGCCTTTTTACAGATTTATAAAACAGGGATAATCACTCCTGGTCGGCCACTTACAGAAGAAATATATATTCATCAAATAAAGTATATATGTGAAAGCGTACTTACAAACACAAATATCTACCTGTGTTGTATCATGCTGTTATAATTTTGCCTGCCTCTTGACCTCTTCTGCAACCTACAGAATTATGCTGAGTGGGTGAGTTAATTCAAAGACAGATATGAAGGCAGCTTTGAGAAGTTGAGTGCATCTCACCATGCCAGCGGTTCATTGGACTACTCCTAGACTTAGATATAAATACATTTTTATAAGTAATAAGTAAGAGTCTAATTGGACTTCACATGAGATTTTTTTTAAAGAGAACTCAAAATGCACCATCTTGAGAATCATAACCATATTTCCTTCAAAGTTAAATGCAGCAGACACAGATGTGTGTCTGTGAGTAAACAGTGCGTGTGTGATGTGCATGTTTATCATCCCTTTTATTGAGAACCTGGGAAGATGCTCTGGCCTGCGACATCCAAGTCCATTTCCACTAAATCCCACCTTGTCATCCTTGCTGCTCCCACTGGCCAGGGAGGTCATGGTGCCTTTGACTGTGTCTGGGGTCGTTTACAGTCTGTTACAGGTTCCCACCTAGCATCTGGGTGTCCCTTCACTGCATGTGGGCCGAGGCACATAAACCATTCTGTATCACGTGTTCCCTTGCCCCCTGCTCCATCCATCCTTTACTCGCCTCAGGGTGCTTCCTCCTCTTCAGTTTGGTTCTTTTATTCCTTTCTCCCTGCCCAGGCCCCCTCCCCACAGGCCCTCTCTGGCCGGTCCCTCTTCTGTAATTCCTTGCATAAGTGTATTCCTCTCTCCCAAATGCTGCCTTTATCCACGTGTCTTATTACTCCTAATTCTGCAGGAGCAGACCCCACCTGTTGCATCCACCTGTGTGTCTGTAAGTTCTCACACGGTGGCTCGCAAGCAGCAGGTGCTGTCTGCTATTTGTTTAATGGCTGCACTCATGTGGAAAATTCTAAAAGAGATGGGAATACCAGACCACCTGACCTGCCTCTTGAGAAACCTATATGCAGGTCAGGAAGCAACAGTTAGAACTGGACATGGAACAACAGACTGGTTCCAAATAGGAAAAGGAGTACATCAAGGCTGTATATTGTCACCCTGCTTATTTAACTTATATGCAGAGTACATCGTGAGAAACGCTGGGCTGGAAGAAGCACAAGCTGGAATCAAGATTGCTGGGAGAAATATCAATAACCTCAGATATGCAGATGACACCACCCTTATGGCAGAAAGTGAAGAGGAACTCAAAAGCCTCTTGATGAAAGTGAAAGAGAAGAGTGAAAAAGTTGGCTTAAAGCTTAACATTCAGAAAATGAAGATCATGGCATCTGGTCCCATCACTTCATGGGAAATAGATGGGGAAACAGTGGAAACAGTGTCAGACTTAATTTTTTGGGCTCCAAAATCACTGCAGATGGTGACTGCAGCCATGAACTTAAGACGCTTACTCCTTGGAAGGAAAGTTATGACCAACCTAGATAGCATATTGAAAAGCAGAGACATTACTTTGCCAACAAAGGTCCATCTAGTCAAGGCTATGGTTTTTCCAGTGGTCATGTATGGATGTGAGAGTTGGACTGTGAAGAAAGCTGAACGCCAAAGAATTGATGCTTTGAACTGTGGTGTTGGAGAAGACTCTTGAGAGTTCCTTGGACTGCAAGGAGATCCAACCAGTCCATTCTAAAGGAGATCAGTCCTGGGTGTTCTTTGGAAGGACTGATGCTGAAGCTGAAACTCCAGTACTTTGGCCACCTCACGCGAATAATTGACTCAGTGGAAAAGCCTCTGATGCTGGGAGGGATTGGGGGCAGGAGGAGAAGGGGACGACAGAGGATGAGATGGCTGGATGGCATCACCGACTTGATGGACGCGAGTCTGAGTGAACTCCGGGAGTTGGTGATGGACAGGGAGGCCTGGCGTGCTGCGATTCATGGGATCGCAAAGAGTCGGACACTACTGAGCGACTGAACTGACTCATGTGCGTGTGTTTCATGTATGTGTGCATGTACATGGTAAGTTTTATGCATGTTTATAATGTGTTTTTATGGGTTTCTGTGTGTGTGCTTGCAAGTGTGTTTATTGATGTATTGTGTGTATTGTGAATGTGTTTGCATGTATGTCTATTTGTATGTATGCTTATATGTTTGTCTGTTTGTGGGGTGTGGGCTCCCTGTCTCTTGCCTGGTAAGCACTCTCACCTATTTGCAGAAAATCCTGCTGGATGGGAGTGGGGGTTGACTGACTACTGGCTGTGCCTCTGAGAAGATCATCCCCACCAGGAACAGAGCAACCTTCTCTTTAAAAAAATTATTTTATTCTATTTTCTGGCCATGCAGCATGTGGGATCTTAGTTCCCTGACCAGGTATTGAACCTGTGCCTGCAGCATTGGGAGTGTGGAGTCTTAACCACTGGACCAGCAGGGAAGTCCCTTAAGCCCTCTCTCTTTATGATGCTTCCTGTTTCTGGTTTTCAAAGCATCTTCTTTTCACCAAATCTAAAAATCCTATGTTGTCTCCAGGCAGCTATATGTAAAAGGCTATTTATCAAAGATTTTGCTTTTAACCCTTCTTGCATGCCTTCTAAAAATTCCTCTTCAGTAATATGTCATGGAGAGCTTGTAGAAGCTGTTAACATGAAATAACACACAGTAAGGGTTTAATTCTTTTCACTAAACCTAAAAGTTATCTTACTATTAAGAAGTAGAACTTTTTTGTATAAAACTTAGAAAATACAGAAAAATTAATGATCTCACCCGAAGCCAATAATAACCTTTTAAGTATATTCTTTAAATACATAGACTGATATCTGCATATATGTACTTATACAAAACTAAAACTAGAGTTATATATATACCTCTCTAGGAATCTGCCTTTTACTTACTATGTCACAAACATCCTTCCATGCCAGGAAATAGTCTCTTAGAAAACATTTTATAAAATTCCAGCTATATTTCATTTCATGGATTTTTCTTGCTCAAATTGATGAACTGCCCAAGCTTCAGTCTTCTCATGTGTAAAAAGGAACAATAATATTGCCTTAAACAGTCTCAGGGAATTAAACGAGATAACACACAGGAAGTACTGAGAATAATGCCTGTCACAGAAAGTACTCAATTGATTATTCAGTTCAGTTCAGTTCAGTTGCTCAGTCGTGTCCAACTCTTTGTGACCCCATGGACTGCAGCATGCCAGGCTTCCCTGTCCATCACCAATTCCCAGAGCCTGCTCAAACTCATGTCAATTGATTATTAGTTTCAGTTTATATTTATCCATTTCCTACTGTCTTTCAACAACTTAACATGTCTTATGGTCTGTCGTCTGCAATTTCTTGCAAATATAAATATGTACTTGCATTTCATCCATCAAACATTTTTAAACTCCATAAATATATGTGTTCTTCATTTTCAAATAGCATTATCAAAAGATGGTAGGATATTTCTACTGAAGGCAAATCCTGAATTTAAAACACTTTGGGATTTGCCTTACAGATTTCCTTCTGAAAGTAGAAGTTCCTCTCGCTTCCCTTAGGCGGTTTCATCCTTGGCCTTTGGGCCTCTGTGGCCTCTTTCATCGGACCTTGTGCCACAGGTCAATGATCCCCTAGGCTGTTCCAGAAAGACATGCTGGAGCACCCCTGCGTTGGGTCTGGACAGCTCCCCTCCTGGTCTTTATTTCTTCTCTCTCAGGGCTCATTGGGCTGCTAGCCTCAGAGTGATATTAGGTCAAAGAAATTGTCTATCAGAGTTGAGGAACTCACCAGTAATCTTTCAGAGTACACGTGACCTTAAATAAAAAGTTTTTTGATTTAATTTAGATGTTCTTTTCTCTCATTAGTTGAAGCATGAAAGTAAAAAATTTATTAAGGTTGGACTATTTTTACAATTTTGGATTTAAAAAAAATACTAATTTCTAATTCTAGGGAAGATCTAGTCCCCTTTTAAAATATGTCAAAAATAAATTTCTGTTCTGAAGTTTTGTATATTAAAAAATCTGTATTCATGGTTGTATAATGCAGTCTTTAGAGTTGGAAAGAAAATCCTGTTTAGGCTTTATTTAGGTTAACACAGTATATCTGTTATTTTTTTCCCTCCATTTCATGAATTAATCTTTTTTACAGGGGGTAGAGAGTGAACATCTCTTGCCTGGACTCCTGTATCCCAAATAGAGAAAATTTAAAGTGTTTGCTACAGCATCATCTTTTAACAGCCCTTTTTTTCTGATTTTGAAAGTTAGTTTGGGTTTTTCATGGAAACCGAAATGAACTTTTTGGCCAACCCATTATTTTTCTTATGTTTTCTCTAGAAATTACACATCTTCTCCCCCCATCCCCCGCAAAACCCATATTTCTCTTTCTTAGTCTAAACCAAATGTTGGCTGCCAGCTCCTTTGTTCTGGGCCCATATGTGTGGGAGATATTTGAGACTGAGAGAGTTTGTCACTCTCCTGACATCTGTATTGTGGAAGTGGGACCCGCCATTGAGAAATGCTAACACAAAGCCTCCGCCATTCCTTTACCGGCGCATTCGAGAGATCCTGACCACATTTCAAAACCGGGAGAGCCTTGTTGAGCCTGAATCTGTTAGACTCTGAAATGCACCCTGGGTTTTGAGGAAGAAGTGAGCCCATTTATAGCTTTAATTACTCATTTGGGATACTACAGGCTGTTGCCAAAGCCAGTTATCATCAGCTTTGATTAGAAATCAGGAAAGGCAGCTGCTGAAATGTGGAGTGAAAAGAATTGTATTGGATTAGAAAGGCGTTCTTTTGAATCTGAAAGAGAAGGCATGCGTCTTTGGGAAACATCTGAATATGCATTTATTTTAATAATTGAATAGCTGGAGGTATAGCACAGTACACTGTAGCTTGGAGTGGTTTTCATTATTAAATTAAGTGCCTTTGTTCAGTTCATCTAGATTTCCTATTGGCTGCTCTAGTCTTTTTCCTTTTAGCTCCAATTTAATGCAGTGTTACATCCCAATTTGTGGGTTGAAATGTGTCAATATTCATAAAGTAAATTCATGAACCATCTTCCCAATCATTTGGGCTGATGAAACACCATTTACCAGTGTGAAGCCAAGCCAGGAGGGGCATGTAAAAAAGTGCATTCAGATACTAAGCTTAAAAAGACAGTGTTCTTTATTCTCAACTCTGTGTGCGTGAAATACTACTCTGAGTCCTATTATTTTCACAATGCAATTTCAGATCAGAACATATATCAGAATAATGTCATAAAAAATTTCTGATCAGAACATATATCAGAATAATGTCATAATCAAATGCTCATAAGTAAATCAAAACTTTAGAGTTAAATTCACATGTATGTATCCATAGCTTGTAAAATCAAAAGAAGTGTCAGGAAGATAGACTTTTGAGAGCTGTTTGAGGCTTTATCCTCCTTTCTTTAGTTGAACTTTGTTCAATGCCAGCATTTCCCCTGTTTCTACAAAAGATGATTACAGTTGCTTAAGGAAATAGATAAACAATATATATAGAAGTATGCCTATCCCTTAAATAAATGTGTAACCGCTAAGAATAGTTGTATTTATATTCATATTTGCAGGAGAGTAAACATTTATGCAAATACACTAAGAGAAATTATCAAACATTTCCCTGTGCTCTGGCTTCAAAGTAAAGCTGAGAATTTTCACCCAATTATTTAACTCTAGGCAGTGTAATGCTTAAACAAAACAAAGATAACATTCTGTACCTACACAATGGATCAAAACAGCTTCCTTCATCCTCACTTTGGACCATCTGTTTAAAAGAAACTAAAAACCCTCAGGAAGCAAGCCTCTAATCTGTGGTTAAGAGTTTAAAGACACAGGCTCTTTCTGACAACCCGGCGCTCTGTACAGAGTGCTGTAATAGGTCTCATATTAGCTGTAAAAGGCTGCCTGGTTTGACCTCAGCATCTGTCACTTACAGCTTCTCTGCTCTTAGTAGGAATTCTACACTTCTCTTTGTGGAGCATCTCGGTCTACGTTATTTTAACATCCACTATTATAAAGATTGGCAATAATATTTTTCCAGGAGTTCAGTTATTCTTAAAGTTTCCAAACGTGTAATTTTCAGCCATCCCTCCCCCCTTACCAATAACATATTTGCATAATGTTACAAGTCACTCAGACTGACTGGAGAACAGGCTTGATTGGTGCCAAGAGCACTGTGAAAACTGTGATCCCACATTATTCTTTCTTGAATCCCAATAAAACTTTTGAAAGTTTTACCTTGGCTCAAAAATTTGGGCATCTGTTCACATTTTCTGAACTTCAGCATCACAATGGGTTTAAGGCCCTTCCTCCCGTGAGCTAGGGTTGCAAGACAGTCAAGTTACAAGATGATTTGTATGTACTATAAATGGGAAAACAACAGTGGAAAGGCTTCTGCTTTACTAGGGTGGGAGAGCATTTTTCATAAATTAAAGCTTTTAATGGCTATTATATACTCATTATAGGAAAATGCTATTATTTTTAATTCTTTCATTTGACACAATTAAATAAATTACCTCTTGTTTATTGGAATTGTGGGAAAACTTGAGCAAGTGTGGTATTAGAACTGTACTGGCACTTCCCTGGCAGTCCAGTGGTTGAGACTTCATCTTCCGATGCAGGGGGTGTGGGTTCCATCCCTGGTTGGGGAGCTAAGACCCTACATGGTTCTTGGCCAACAAACCAAAACATAAAACGGAAGCAATGCTTTAACAACAAGTTCAATAAAGACTTTAAAAATGGTCCACATTAAAAAAAATAATAATAACAACTATACCTATAAGGCAAGCCTACAAACAGAGGTGGCTGGGGATGGGGAATAAGAGTACATTTCAGCATCTGAGAGCTGGCATATACTGTCTGTTACTTCATATGGTTTTCTTTGTTTGACATTGTGTCACTGGACGACAGGCTGTGCAGACTGTGGACTCTCTCCCTGTCCTCCAGCATCCTAAACTGTAGATGACTCCTGTCATAGCTGATCACAGACCTCAACATTGGCCTTGTACTCTAGTAAGACTGGGTCAGGTGTAATGGTCGAGGTCTTTTGTGACTCCAATTCTGTGTGTGGGCACGCGCTCAGTCACATCCAACTCTTTGCGGTCCTATGGACTGTAGCCCGCCAGACTCCTTTATCCATGGGATTTTCCAGGCAAGAATACTGGAGTGGGTGCCGTTTCCTACTTAAAGAACTCTGTCTCTAGCATTTAGGATTTCACCAACTCTGGAACAGATGACGCTATCCTACTGGAACCTGGTGGTTGTATAGGATTTTCTTGATAACTTCTGTCTCCATTAATATAAAGACATTTAAAAATGTATGAATGTTTTTATACGGTTGGATTCTTTTAGAGGGGAAAGGTTTCAGCTGGAAAATGCATTGACATGGATATCGTCAGACATTTTCTCAGTACAAATAAAAATCATTTAATACTATGTCAGATATAAAAGACATGCAAATGCCAAATCAGTGATGATGACCTTCACTCTTGTAAACCTGCACTGTATTTAGGTCAATGAGACCACCAGTGAATATCGTCAGTCAGAACTTGGTGAGATCTGGTTTCATGCAGTCACATGCACGCACGCACAGGTTTGTTTGCTTATGTCAGTCATGGGACAGCAGCAGCTGAATGGCAGTGGTAGTTAATGTGGCATTTTATAAACACATAAATGAATCAGAAAAAAGTAAATTATTCTCAAAGAGTGACCATCTGTAAATAATGTCATGTCCATTGCATGACATTATTCAATACCTATGAATAGGAAAAAATAGGACAAAGGCCACTGATTGAATGAGACTAGACAAAAAAGTCCAAATGGGAGACTGGAAGAGGGCCTAGAACCTTCCCAGCCCTTGACGTCATCTTCAGCCTTGGGACTGAATTTGCAAATCTCTTCTCTGCCTCTTCCCTGTTTCAGTATTATATTTTCAGGATAACTTTTTGTGCCATTCCAACCTTTGGAATTAAAAGGATATTTATACTTCTATAACAAAATAATCTTACTTTGAAAAAAAAATGGATGCAGAAAGCACAGCAAAACTTAATAAATTCACATTGAGTAGGAGAAAGACCTAACCAAATTAGTGGCCTGAATTATAGAATCTTTAAAAAATTTAATAGTAATTTAATTACTTTCAGATTCATGGAGTTCCTTGGAGAAATTGCTTTGGTAAGTAGCTAAGAAAAATTTACAAATAGCACATCAGTGGGTAAATAAAGCAATATTTCTAAAGAATCCACCGTGGACTAGGATTTTTAAGTGGTTTTGCTCCCTGAAGTATATGCACGTTATGAATTTGCCTTGCAAAAAAATGATTCTCTATGAGACATAGGAGAGATATTCCTGATTTTTAAATTATTTGTGGTATTTGGAAGTCCTTCATTTACTCATTCGTTCTTGCATTCACTCACTAAACAAACGGGAGGTCATTGTGCTGGGGACCCAGTGGCGAGTTCAACGTAGCCCCCGCTGTCTACATCCTGTGGGCTGGAGTTAAGGAAGTACATTTTAATGAATAAATATGTAGTTACCAATTATGCTAAGGATGTAATCACAGTGCAGAAATACTTTAGGAAGAAAGAGATTTCTTTGACATGATGCCATTTGGGCCGAATCCCAAAGGATAGAGAGAGGTCAGATGTGGAGAACAGAACAATCTGGGCAGAGGGAGCTGCATGAGCTGGTGAGAGGCAGGGAAATGGTCAGTGTGTTCCAGAAACTAGAAGGAAGCCAAGGTGATCTGGGATGAAATTGGAAAGGTGTGTGGAAATTGAATCTATCCAGGCAAGGCTTATGAGATGAGCTTTGTTCAGTGTCATGAGGGAGTTATTATAGAGTTTTTAATTATTTTAACTTACTTATGTATTTATTGGTCATGCCACACAATTTGTGGGATCTTAGTTCCCAGACCAGGGATTGAACCGAGACCCTCAACAATAAGAGTGCCAAGTCCTAATGGCTGGAACTCCAAGGAATTGCCTAGTGTTTTTACCTCGTGAGCACAGTCTGGTTTATAATTTTTAAATACACCAATGGCTGCTCTGTGCAAAGTAGATTATAGGGTGGGTATATCAGGTGTCGTCAGGAAAACAGAAACCACACTAGACTTTTCAAACAGTAAGGGGGCCTGATGACACAGGAGGTACAGAGGAAAAAGACAACACAGAAGTTTCTAGCGATAACAAGTGCAGGAATAACCCTCACAGCACAGAGTAGAGTATAAGGTGGCTTTGGAGCAGAGGAAGATAAATACGCAGCAGCGGATGCAGGAGAACTGCCTGGTCCTGAAGGCGAAGCAGTGGGGTTTAGACTAGTTTGTGGGATGGGAATGGAGTTGATTTGAGAGAGATATTGGAGCTGGAACCAGTAGGACCTGTTTTGATGGTGTGGTTTCACTGAGAAGGAAGTTAAGAGCAAATCCCAAGCTTCAGACTGAGGGGTGGAGGTTGGGAAACCAAGAGGGGCAGGTGTGCCGAGTGATATAAGGATTGATTTTGAACATATCAAGTTGTTGAGTCACTCAGTCATGTCCGACTCCTTGTAACCCCATAGGCCACAGCACGCCAGGCTTCCCTGTCCTTCAACATCTCCCGGAGCTTGCTCAAATCCATGTCCATTGAGTCGGTGATGCCATCCAATCATCTTTTATCCTCTGCCATCGCCTTCTCCTCCTGCCTTCAGTCTTTCCCAGCATCAGGGTCTTTTCCAATGAGTCGGCTCTTTGCATCAGGTGGCCAAAGTATTGGAGCTTCAGCAACAGTCCTTTCAATGAATATTCAGGGTTGATTTCCTTGTCAAGTTGGGATGTCAGGTAAACTGTTGGGTTCATGTGTGAGGCGGTCAGAAGTGAGACAAATATGGGAATCATTGATTTTCAGATAACATTTAAAAACTAGAAATGCACTGTGTCATCTAGAGCAGCAGTCTCCAACCATTCTGGCACCAGGGACCAGTTTTTTGGAAGACAATTTTTCCATGGGATGGGAGGTGGAGAATGGTTTTGGGATGATTCAAGCACATCGCATTTATTGTGGACTTTATTTCTATTATGATGATGATGATGATGATGTCAGTTTCTCCTCAGATAATCAGGCATTAAATCCCAGAAGTTGTGGATCCCTGATCTAGGGAAAGGATGGAGAGAGGGAAGGGCGAGTTCCGAGCCCTGCAGTTCTCCTGTTGTGAGAGGTCAGCACAGGAGTGGGAGAGAGTGAAGAATGAGGATGGCAAGAACAGTGGGAGGGAAATCAAGACAGGGTGTTTCTATAGAAACCAAAAGCAGAGGGAGGCAGCGGTCCCGTTTGTAATGGTGCTGAGTGTGTGGAATGAGATGCAGACAGAAAGATGGCCATGGATGTAGCCTCATGAAGACAGTTGACGACGTGCTTGATAGGGTGAGCGATGGAAGACGTCATAGAAGGCTAGGACACTCACTCCATGCTGACACAAAGTGTCCTGAGGGTTCAGAGAGGCCACACTTTCTCCAGCTCAGGGGCCCATGAAGGGATAGGCACATACACACAAAGGTTATTCCTGGTTGGCACTGATGAATGGGGGTCCTGATAGTCTCCTCACCTTTATTCTCTACCTGCCGTGAGATGAAGACCCCACCTAGGCTTCTAGGTTGCTTTCTCCGCTGTATAATTTGACTGAGTCTCCAGTGTGTACATTTCACAGATCCATTACTTGATGCTTTTTATGACCAACTTCATTCAGTCATGCTGTTCAATAAATGAGGAAAACTCCATTCACAGGTGAAAAATCCTCGTCTGGAAAAATCAGAAAAGATGTTGTTGGGACTTAAGAGCTATTTAAAGACTTGCCTATCCCAAGTGCCAGAGTGAAGCTGCATTTTAGCAGGTTTTCTAAACTTGTAGGTCTGCTCTGGGATGCCAGAGAGCAGTGTCACCGTAACCTTTTCAAGCTTTGCTGCCTGCCGGTTGCAGCCAGGGGAAGCCAGCTTCACTGAATGATCAGGGGGATAAAACTGCCATTGATGGGGTCTTTGGAAACTGACATTTTGTCAGCTTTCTCAGGTCCTAAATATCCCATCTGGACCAAAAGCATAATTTAGATGTTCCTCTGGGTTTCCCAGGTGGCTCAGTGGTAAAGAATCTGCCTGCCAATGAAGAAGATGAAAGAGATGTGGGTTCAATCCCTGGGTTGGGAAGATCCCCTGGAGGAGGAAATGACAACCCACTCCTGTATTCTTGCCTGGGAAATCCCATGGATAAAGGAGCCTCACGGGCTAGTCCATGGGGTTACAAAGAGTCGGACATGACTGAGTATACACATTAATGCACTTGTGTACATATAAGATGTTTCTCTAGTAACACCTGCCTCTTCTCTTGGACCTGGATTGGGAAGGGGATTGTTCGCTAAGTGATCAATTAATATGGATGTCTTTAAAATGCCTGACCTAACCTTGAGAGTTTAGACTCTTATCTCATCTTACAGAAGTTATCTTTCAGTTTGCTTTGCTGTAACTAGGGGGATAAAAGCAGAAATCCTACTTCTTGGTCAAAGTGCTACTTTTATAGGAGGACAAAACATGCATTGTTTTACTTCACTTATCAGCAGGCCACACTGCTGTTCACTCACGTGGTGTTTAGTAAGTGTGTTCTCTTGGGCCAAATGTCAAATATAACCCTAATGAGTTCAGTGACATCACTGAGCCTGCTTGTGTTCCCTGCCAGTAGTCGGCATTGTTGGAGCAGATCACATTAGCTGGTGTTCAAGCACAGATGCCAAGGTCAGGGCATTGACAGGCGAAAAAAGATGAAGATTTAAAGCAAAAGTCTGTGTTGGAGAACGGCAGGTGGCTGTTTGTGGAGAGTGCTGGAGACTGTCCCGAGGCCACCCTTGCCTCAGACAAGTTTACCACGTGTCTCCGCCTTGTGAAAACCGTGTTTAAGCAGTGGTGGACGTGAAAGTCGATCACCGTTAAGTCACAGCTGCCACGTTGAATGTTGACTTTCAGACCATGCCACAGACAGCCCTGACATTCTAGAACTGATCAAAATGTTATGACCTTCAGAGGTAACTCATATATTTCCAGCTAGTGTGACTTCTGGAAATAATGAAGTTCAGTAACCAAACAGTTCATGAGTAAGTTCTGTATTTGTCTTTTAAGATTTTAGCACTAAAACTTGTGGCAGATAAAGCAGGGAAAAATCTCATGTTACATACCCTTTTTCCTGTTAAGGGTGGAGATGATAATTTCATGTGTACATACGGATGTGGGGATGTGTAAATCGAACTTGACAAACTGGCAGGTGTCCGTGGCTAGGAGGAGCCTCTCCTTTGCATGCAGGTGGAGGAACCTAAGAAAGGAAACCAGTGTTAGAGGAGACTTATGTCTTTTAAAGTTATTACTTATACATTTTCTCCTCTGCTTTCTCAACCTGATGTCATTTTAGGGAGACCAGGAAAAGGAGTTCTTGTTTTGCAGGTGGCTGGCTTGAACAGTTAAAGTTCAAAAAAGGGCAAGACAGCCTGGTGCCGAGTGGATTAAAAGAAACATAACTTCCAGTGTACAGCAAAGTGAATCATTTAAACATATTCATACATACATTCTTTTTCAGATTCTTTCCTCATAGAGGTTATTGCAGAATCTCTGTCTTCTGTAAGCAAACATAGATATTGGCTATATCCAAGTGCCTTTTTACTATTACTTTTTGACACATATAAACAAAATGCTTAGCTTTTACCAGTGTGAGTCTAGAAGGAAGTCTGTCTTCGTAGAGTAGGCTGGGTAGAGCTTGAGTGAGAATGGAATGGGGATGGAGTGCTTCTGGTACCAGCTGGTGCTGTGGCCTGGACTGGGCTAAGCTGGGGGTATTTGGCTCCATCCAGGGAATCGGCAGGTTGAGGTTCTCCTGGTTTCTGTGGCCAGGGCGGCTTATGTTCTCTTGTGTATGTTTCTTTATTGGTTGCCGTCTTTGATTAGTAGTTGTTCCATGTACTAAACAGAGCCCAAGTGCCAAGTTGTTTTCTGTGCTCAGGGTCTTCTGAAGCTGGGCGAAGAAAGGTAATCCATATTTGACATGAATGTATTTCACTTTTCTCTCTCACCTCATAGCTGACCAAATGCGTAATTATGAACCAAAGCTGTGGTGTTTTCAAATCACCCAAATGTAAATAGGAATTAATATGAGAGCCACATGATAAGTATTAGTGGATAAAGAGTTCGCACTTAGGACTTTCCTTATGTGACCCAAAGTATTCAGATGGGCAAATCAAATGAATCATTTAGAATGAAAGCAATGTTTTCTTTAGTGCATCTGCCTTCATCCATTCATTCCTTTGGCCTTTTGCTCTTGGATTGCCCAACAACAAAAATAGTAAAGATGGATTAGGCATGTTTAAAGCATCAGAAACAGGATAGAACAGGGTTTGTGATCTTGAGCTTTCAATCCGGTTACACATGCATACATTCCTCCAACTACAGAAGAATGACAAAACGACATATGAATAATAACAAAATAATACCATTAAAGAGACTTATGTAAGCTTAACAGTCATGGGATATGTTTAGAAAGAAAAGTGCTAAGCCACCTTTGGAGGAGCAGACGTGAATGGCCCCAGGAGAGAAGGGGAGACAGCCCACATGGGAAGAGTCCTGGACTGACGCTGAGAAGCTGGGCTCGGGAGGGCAGCCCAGGGCTGTGACACGGAGCTGACTGCGTGGCTGAGGCTTAGACCAAAAGGAGCAGGGTGCCAGTTGCTGGAGGTTTTGAGGCTGAGGAAGATGATACAGAGACACTGTTGGTAACTCTGAGACTTGGGTAATTGGGATATAAAAGGAAGACAGCACACTCACAGGCAAAGCAAGGTGACTGCAGAAGTGAAAGCAGAGGAGAGACTTCAGAGTAGTCCCAGAGTTACCCTCCAGTCACAAAAGTACATGTTTTCCACAAAGGAGAAGGTGAAGGAGTTTCCACATGATGGGGGCTATTTATCAACATTATGCTGGGGACATGATGTTCATTCTTTTATTTTTCTGTTCATTTGTGTAAACATTTTTATCACGCTCCAGGCTAATCAACGGTCATGCTGCCCCCAAATCTTTGCTTCCCTATTTTTCACCCTAACCAATAATTTTAATAACTTTATTGAGGTATAATCTACAAACCATAAAATTTACCTGTTTTAGGTATAGAATTCATTTATTTAAAATAAATTTATAGAATTGTGCAACCATCATTATAATCCAGTTTTACAACATTTTCCATCATCCCCAAAAGTCCTCCATGCCTGTTGGCAAGTAATCTCTCTGCTCATCCCTAACCCTAGGCAACCACTTACCTGCTTTCTGTCTTTATAGATTTGCCTTTTCTGGACATTTCACATTTCGTCTAAGTGGAATGATACATTATATTTTTTCTACATTTGGTGTCTTTAGCTTTGCTTATTGTTTTCATGTTCATCTATATGGATCTGTATGGCCTACGTGATTCTTTACCATCTGAGCCACCAGGGAAGCCCCATCTATATGGTAGCATATATTAATAGTTCCTCCCTTTTTATTGCCTCATAATATTCTAGTGTGTGCATATTCTACATTTTGTTTGTTCGTTCACCAGTAGATGGATTTTTTTTTCAGTGTGAGGGTATTATGAATAATGCTGCTATGAACTTTTGCATACAGACTTTTCTGTGAACACACATTTTATTTCTCTTTAATCCCATCCAGGAGAGGGATTAAGGGGTGGGGTTGCTGGGTTATATCATTGGTTTATGTTTAATTTTTTAGAAAACCTGCCACACTGTTTTCTCAAAGTGGGTGTACTATTTTACATACCTACCAGCAAGGTATGAGAGTTTCAGTTATTTACATCCCTGTCAACCCTTGTTATTATTTGGTTTTTTGATTATGGCCATCCTCATGGGTGTGAAATAGTATTATGATTTTAATTTGCATTTTCCTAATGACTAATGACATGGAACATATTTTCATCTGTTTATTAACCATTTGTATGTCTTTTTTTCTGGTAAACTATATCTTTTGCCTATGTTTTAATAAGGCTTGTTGTCTCATTATTGGGTTATAAGAACCCTTTGTATGCTTTGGATATAAGTACTTGAACAGAAATATGATTTACCAATATTTCTCACAGTTTGTAGCCTGTCAGTTTTCTTAATGATGTCTTTTGAAGTCTTTAATTTTGATTAATCCAATTTATCACTTTTTTCCTTTTCTTGATCATACTTTTGGGGTCATAGCTAAGAACTCTTTCACTAACCCAAGACCTGAAAGAGCTTCTCTTATGTTTTCTTCCAGAATTTTACAAATTAACTCCTACATTCAAGTTTGTGGTCCAGATGACTTTTGTGTGTAACGTGACATTAAGAACTAAAGTAATTTTATTTACATGTGGATATCCTAACCAACAATTAACTCAAGATAGACAAGAGTCTGCCTGGCAAACCCATTCATTCATTCGTTTATTCATCCTTGAGAACACAGTTGGATAATTAAGTTCTTTCTGATGTATTCAGTGTCCTCTCTTCTCCACTTGGATAGGAACTTGCTTCTTCTCTGAGTCTTTGTACATTTGCTGCTGTTAAATGTGAACTCCGTGTGATCAGAATGTGTTTATGTTGTCTCCCCCACTCTTCATCTCCAGAGCCTCAGTGCTGGAAACCTAGTAAGACCTAAAGTATTTGGGGTTGAATTTGATTAAATATCAGCCTCCGTGAGACTTGAACATCTCTTTCCCTCTTTTTCTCTTTTAAAATTTGAAACGTGTTAGCATTTGAACCACCGGCAACAATGAACATAGTCCAGGGAACCAGCTTGTTCAGGAAAAGGAATAAATCATCCTAGCTGACAGGACCCAGGTTTCTGCGGAGCTGCATTGTAGCTTTGTGCGACAGACGTATAAAAAGGGACGGGGGGTTGATGGGACTTGAATAGGGTGATGGATAACTGCTACAGACCTAATGAAAGAGTATATCTGAGAGCGCCTGGAAACCTAGGACGACAGCAGTCGTGTGACCAGCTCCACCTCTGTTATTATTCACTCGTGGGCCTCCTGTGCTGAGTTCCACTGAGGGCCCTCCTCATCCCTGATGATCCAGAGATGCACATTTTTCCATCTCCCTGTCCTGTGCGCTTCCCACTGTGGCCCCTGACACATCGTTTCTCTACTCCACAAGGAGGGACAACATGTGCCTTAGGGATTTATTTTAAATTTGCTGCAATAAAGGTTTGTTTGTATTTCTTTGTGATCAGGTGAGACAGAATCTAGCTCATTTTCTCTACAGACACTTACTGAGGATTTAGCATGTATTAAGCTCCATGCCCTATGGCAGATACACATGCATACACACGCACGCACATGTGCTTGAGACCTGGCCCTTCCCCCATGGGGGGTTTTCAGTATGTTTGAACGTTGATGAAAAAAGAAGAAGTAAGGCTGCAATTCCCCTATGTGCCCCTGCAAAATCTGGTGAGATTTTCCCAAATCCGACTGAGAAATAATCTTTCCATATTGTCAGTGTAAGCAGGATTCGGTGAGCAGTGTATTCTGGATATTGATCTTCTTAACTATGTCTTAGGAAAAGCTTTTAGGTCAATCTCTTAAGGTTTGTTATTTTGAGACGGGAAGGTAAGGGCAGCTATGATCCTAGAATTCTCCCTCCAGAGGCTGACCCGCTCTGGTAGCTGAACATATCGAACAGTAGGGATCAAATACATTCTCATGGTTTAAGAATGAGCTTTTGAAGATCCACCTTTATGTCCTCACCTTCACTTAAGTTTAAAACATGCCATGTGGAATAATGATCAGGCTGGGGTTTGGAGCCACGGAGATCTGGGTTGGAATCTTGAGTCTGTGTGTCCTTGAGTACGTGACCCAAGGAAGGTCTCTGTTTCTTGTTCTGTAGCAATGGTGTTCAGACCTAGAGAGGCTGTAAAGATTGACTGAGGAATACGAGAAGGCGTGTGGACCTAAGCCTGGCACATAATAAGCTCTTATTAAATGAGCATCATTATTAATATTTTTGACAATTTCTGTGCTGACTCGAGCTTGATTGTTACACCCGTATGATCTCAACATAGCATTCAGTGCCTCACATAGTGTCCCTCGCTCTGATTCTCTTTTTTAATGCTCTAGATTTCTTGTGAAAGAAATCATGGATTACAGATATGGTCCAATGCACCTGCCATTCTGTTCGCCTCCCCTCACAAACACATGAGCAATGTTCTGAAACTGACATTTGTGCTCTAGCCCATTCTTTAAAACTCATGCCCATCTATTAATATTGACTCCATAGTACCTGATGTGTAATCCACATCCAGGTTCCCCCCATTGGTATAGTTGTTTTGATCCAGAATCAGCTCAGTTCCGTGTAGTACATTTGCTTGTACTCTTTCTCAGATTCTTCCCATCTAGAACGGTCTCCCCCATGCATCTCCTTTTCATGTCTGTTTTGACGGTGATATTTATGCAGTCCAGCCAGTGGTCTTGTATAACATCCTGGGTTGCCCTGAGCCCGTGCTTTCCTCGCGGCCCAGGAGCCCTGGGCGCTGATGGGAAGTGCGGCTGCAAACTCAGCTGGATCTCCCTGCTCTCTCTGTGACGTCACATGTACCACTCCATCTCTCAGAGCCTGCTTCGCATCTCAAATGTGGGATTGGGATCTATTGTGCTGGGATTTGGCGTCCAGAAGGAGCTGGACAGCTGGAGCGTTAGAGCAAGAGAGTCGGGCAACAATTCTAAAGGGCTGCGAGGGCAGAAAAGCGCCCTTTAAGGGTGGAAGTTAGAGAAGGCATTGCTGGTGGCTTCTGTTCCCAGAGCCAAACTTCTGGTCCAGTCCTGGTTCTCTAGCAGGCCCTTTCTTACCCCAGGGATGCTTGCGGACACAGCGTAGCCTGCAGGTAAGAAGTGCACCCTCTCCCTTCACCACCACCAGGTGGATCCCTCCTTCTCTCCGTGAGTTATTATCTGGTTGTGCCAGGACGCTGCTGCTCTTCTGCTGCTTCTGTTATTGCATTTATTGCCAGAGCAGTAGGGTCTATGAAGCATTCCTGAATCTTTACAGTGTCTCTCCATTTGCAGTCCGGTGCTGGCAGTCCCTCTTGGGAGGGGCTCTGCAATCTGTTTTCTGCGGGCAGGCAGCTCCCCATCCTTGGGGCAAGCCTCAGTTTTTTCCAGGTCACACTGAGGACAAAGACTTGTGCTTAGACACCTGGCTAGAGTTCAGGCCCAGCTGTGTGCATGGTAAGGCCTAATGCAAAATGGGGCCCCTTATCTGAAATGCAAGGGAAAAAAAAACGCTGCAAAAGGCACGAAAATTCAAAGCTCCTTTCTTCTATTTTCTCTTTTCTGACTTGTCATTATGTTTTTAATTTGTTATTGGATGTTGTTCCAAATAAAGAAACATTGACATTTTAGCTTCTTAGCATGACTTTTACTGTTCATCTTTATCTTGCACAATGCCAGTCTTTTTTTAGTGGTCAAAACCACATAACAAAAAATTTACCATCTTAACTATTTTTAAGTGTTCAGCTCAGCAGTGCTAAGTACATTCACATTGTAGTGATCAATGCCAGTTTTAAATGCAAATAGAAGAGCATTTAACTCATGCACAGAATCACTGAAATTATATAATTTTTCATAAAGCATGCATGCACGTGGATTGCATTGTCAATAGAGCAATGAAATACTGCACGAAACTAACTCGGCTGTTTGTATGTTCCTTTTTTTTTTTTTCAAGATTTTTATAAAATATGGACCATTTTAAAAGTCTTTATGGAATTTGTTACAATATTGCTTCTGGTTTATATTTCGGTTTTTGGCTGCGAGGCATGTGAGATCTTAGCTCCCTGCCCAGGGATGGAACCGACACCCACTCAGTAGGAAGGCAACGTCCTAACCACTGGATGAATGTGTATTGTACCCACACTCCCTGCCTTTGACTTACTGAGGGAGTAAGGAAGAATTAAAGGAAAAGGAACTACGGTTGCCCTGTCTTTTCCTTCCCTTGCCTCTGTACCTTTTTTATACTGTGTTTCCTCGGTTCAGGAATTAACAGAAGAAGGGATACAGGGCTTCCCAGGTGGTGCTCGTGGTAAAGAATCTGTCTGACAATGCAGGAGACATAAGGGGCACGGGTTCGATCCTTGAGTCGGGAAGATCCCCTGGAGGAGGGCAAGGCGACCCACTCCTGGACAGAATCCCACGGACAGAGAAGTCTGGTGGGCTACAGTCCTTAGGGTTGCAAAGCAGCGAACACGACTGAAGCAACTTAGCATACACACGAGAAAGGATATAGCAGGGCTCCCTGAACATTCCTATTTCTTAGAACACTGTTACCTCCTTTCTGCATTTGAAATAAGTTCTAGTTTGAATGGCAAGCGTGGTTTCTCCAGATCATCAGCTCCTGTGCTCTGGGAGCATCCAGAACAGGACATGGACATGGGGTGAGGAGGACCCTCAGTGGATCTGGTATTGCTAGGATCTCCTATCCTCACACACACACACACTCTCCATTGTCCCAGGAGACTTCACTTCCACAACACAAGTTCAAGAGGTCCAGTGGTTAAGACTTTGCCTTCCAATGCAGGGGGTGAGGGTTCAATCCCTAGTCGGGAAACTAAGATCCCACATGCCTTGGGGCCAAAAAAAACAAAAGATAAGCCAGAAGCAAAATTGTAACAAATTCAATAAAGACTTAAAAAAACAATAACAACAAAGATAAATGACCAAGACAGTTGAAGCAGAGCCCTTTCGAAACACAGGCCCGAGTGTCCACCAGGTCACACACCCATGGAGCTGACCCTGTCCCTGGTAGATATCTTACACATCGTTGCAGGAGGGGAAGATTCTGGGAATCACACTACTCTTGGAATTTTCTTAATTAAATCAGACCATGCAGAGTCTTGAAATCAGTCTCCTGAGGTCTCACCCTGCCCCCACTTTATCCCCTTCCTTACTTCAATGGCTCTTGCCCTGGAATTCCAGATGTCAGGTGGCAGCTCTAAGAGATGGGTCTGGATGTGCTTCATTAATCAGAATACATTTAAGTAATTCAAACTATCTGTGAATCCCAGAACCACAGTTTTCTAAGATGTGTGCAGCACAGGTTTTCCAATGAATATTTTATTAAATGTATGCTGGGAAGTGCATACTCGCAACTATGACCTAAGAAGAAAATATCATCAGCCCGTCTTACAGACGAGGAAATTGAGGCCCCAGGCAGGTAACATGGCTTTGATTTTCCTCATTTACAGTACAGATCCCCATATTCTGATTTCAGAGCTTTGTCGATAACCCCCTAATGTGAGGCCTGAAAAAAAGCTTCCTTCTTAGCCCTGGCTAAGTCCCCAGTCCCCTTTAAGCAGTGTTTGAGCATAAAAACATATATGTAAAATGCACTCTAGGTGTGAGGCACTAGGTGGGACCCAAGTGGGAAAAGCACTCATTAGTTTGAAGGTTGCAAATGGATTCAAAAGTGGGAGTGCCCCTTTCACTTCCTCCTGAGATGAAAGTGGACAGTTTTCACAACATATTTTTTTCAATGGCTATATGAAAAGCTTCATTGAAAAAAAAAATTGCAGCGTGCCACTCCCCATCATCTCTGTAGTTCCCCTGTGGTTGAACATTTTAATCAGCTGTTTTTGTGCTTTAAAGATTTTTCATTTGATTTACAACTTGTAGGAGTGGAGTTGCAGTGAGTAATCAGGAAGAATGCCACACAGAGGACAAAAAGAAGGGGAAACACAGCGTTAATAATTTAGTTCCAATAACCTTAAAAGGTTTACTGTTCACATTTAACCTTGTATCCCAAAAAGCAAGCTACTGCAGTGAATCAGAGAAATGTTTCTTTTAATTTGCAAGTCATTTATTTAAGTCTGCTTACAGGGACTGATGTATTCTTTAAACAAAAAGGTGGAGAAGTGACCACAGCTGCTTGTTTCAGTGCTGACTGTTTGAGGATGCTTCACCTTTGATAGGAAAGATCTGAGGGTTTAAAGCTTGCAGCGATTTGCTTTCAAAATGTATGGATTATTAGAGTGTCAAATTATTCATTTAATAACGTTTTAGTTAGTACCGGGTAAATCAAAAGATACTCACAGTGGTAGAGAGGCAGGAAGGGAGCAGAAGTGATGGTTGCTGAGGGCAGATTGCCGTTTACAGGTGATATTTAGAATCTATTGTCAAGACTTGGGGTGGGCTGGGGCCGGGATTGGCAAGGAAGTTTAAAACACTTGCCAACTAGAACTTTAACATCTCAGGAGGACTGCTAAATTAACAGAGAGATTTTTCACCCAGATCTCATTACCAGGCCTATTAAAACGATCCCCACTGCACACTGTACCACGCGTTACCTAGAAAATCGCCAGGTGCATAAAGGTGTACCTTGTTTCATAATTAGGGGGCGATGCATAGTCCAGCTACCATGAAAGAGCTAATGGCCTGTTTCTTTGGGGCTTTTCCTCGTCCTTAATTAAAAATACTTACCATAATAAATGGGACCAGTTCTTCCTAGGATTCTTCTTTTCTCTCTGGTTTTTCAGTACTTTGTTTCCCAGTTTCCTAAGAAGCATCGTGTTTGTATGATTCACCTTGAAGAAAAAGAGAGGTTGAGATTATTTAGAAACCCAAAAGAAAGGTTACTAGACTTTCATTTTGATTTTAGTGTGTTAAATGGACAGACCCAACTGAGAGGGGAATGAACAATTCCCAATTATTAATTGATTAAAATCCAATTCCTACCATGGATTTTGATGTTTAATGTGGACGTGTGAAGCAATCTATTCCTTCTTCTCTAGGCCTGTGAATGCTGTATCTGCAGCTCCGCCTCTGCCTTTGGCCCTCAGCTTGCATTGCGGAAGCTCTCCACATTTCCCATCATTACTTTTTCCTGGGCTCTTAGTCCTGGGCACCGCCTTGACATGGTCTCTTCCAGTTGGACTCTCAGCCCTTTCACGTGGATCTTTCTTAAACGCTTCAGCTCTTATGTGAGCTTCCCTTCCAGCCAGCACTTGGCAGGGCTTCCTCGCTGTCTTGCCATAGAAAGTATTGGGCTGGTTTAAGTGACGTAGAGGAGCCCTTACTCAGTTTTTAAACACAGACCTGATCTTAAAATATTCTCACACTCTGCCGTCCTCAGATACCACTGATCACAGAATGAACAGTTTTTTTGCCCTTCTCTCTTCTTCTGCATCCGTAATCCTCCTTGCCCCCATCTTCCCATCCTCATGACCCCTCTTCCCCATCCTCCAGGCATCTTGTTCCTCATCCTCCATGCCCTCTCCACCCACAAGATGGTATCTCATCACCTGTTTTACTTCCATTGAAGGTCATTTTAAGGGTAATTGTGATAATGAATTGTCATCTCCAGAGGCTTATAAAAAAGTATGGAGACTTGTACAAATGGGACCTTTTTACACACGTGAGAAGTGGTCTGTGCCCTTCCTGTTTGACAGTTGAAGGACAGCTGGCACCAGCACCGCGAGTGGTGTCAGGTCCTTGGCACTCGCCACCATCTCCCAAGTGATGATGTGGAGAGTGGAAAGCGCTCAGTGGCAGGAGGGCAGTCAGGTGGCCCAGCCCATCCTGAGAGGGTGAGGTCTCAGGCGGGGCTAGAATTCATGATTTCAGGCTCTCAGCCTCCTTGCCAAGAATGCTCCCTTCTCCCAACGTGCCAACTCTCTATCTTGCACACTCTTCTGAGGAAGAAGAATGATGCTTTGATGGGTAATCACTGGAGGTTTCATAACTAAAGAAGTCATTTGTCCAAAATAGAGTTAGAGAAGAAACAAATCTGTATTTAAAATGAAGAGTTTTCTCGGAAAAATGTCGTTGGCTGGGATGTGGGGATGGAGTTTAAACATGACAAGAGCTCAGAACATGTGAACCAGAGCAATTTCCTCTAAAGTGTGACTGGCTGTGGTATTAATTCCAATGTCCGTGATCAAGGAAATCACCATTATAGTTTTCACGGGAGAGGGAAGTCAGACATGCCTTGTTTACATTATTGCCATTTATAAAACATTTAAAACAGCCATTCTGCTGAATAAACATTCAAGAGCCTGAAGGATAAGCATATCACTTAAACTTCTTAAGACTAAACTTTCTAAACCATTTCCTGCCAGAGGGACCCAATAGCAAAATTGCAAACTCTGTGCCCTGAGATGAGATAGGCTGAATTAGATTAAGCTGCTTACTGTTGACAAGTCTATTGATCTGGGTTCAGCGCAGTTTCCTGTCCCTGCCAGCAGTCAGATTGCTGTATACAATAACACAGTGGCCTGGTTTATGTGAAATTGGGGACTCCAAGCATCAATTACTCCAGGAAGGCAGTGGCACTGGGAGATAAGAGTAAGCTGCTTGCAGTATTTAAGACTGCTAAAATCCAAGCCGCATATTTGCTGTCTAAAACGTTGCTTATAAATTTGACAGTGTTCCATTTATAACATTTCCAAAGAGATGATCCAGTGTTATTCTCTGTAGGTAGTAGTACAAATAGCATTATGAATGGTTATTGTTAAAGCAGTGTAACTCACTTACTCAATTTCATGCATGTTTCTTATATATTTGCATAAAGAGGTTGAATTGGGTGGCAGGGCAAGGACATGGTGGCACCATCTTGGACCATGGCTATGCCCACATGAGAGAATGCAGGTAGTGCCAAAAATAAGTGTCAGCAATTTGATGTGCATTTCCCCCCTCTTTTTAAGGGGCCAATTGAGTAGATTGAATCAACTACCTTCTTTGTATTTCTACTACCTCCTCATGTATTTTCAGAGCGCACTTATTTTCCTAAACACTATATCTTTAAGGCCAGAAGCATGGAGAATACAGAAAAGCACAGTGAAAAACACAAATGTCACCTTCAGTGATAATTATTTTGTGGCTGTGGATAGAGTATTTCAGGTATTATTTTTGGATACATCTGTCTCCCACTTCCCCCTGACTCCTGCTCATGTATACACACACATGCAGACATTTCTTTTCTTCACTAAACACTCATTTAATTGTGCATATAATTTGTTGTCATTTTCTTTCTTTTTTTCTTTCTGGATAAAGGAAATGTGGCTTTTCTTGCTTCAAATGTAACGGGAAGGAGAGTTGTCAAACGTATGTTTATATACTTCTTAGAAAGTGACAGAAAGGCATTTTTATAATCCATGAGGTTGGGACTCTTCAAAAATTCTCTATGGGTCAGCTCTTTGAGTCTGTTCGCACAAGTTGTTACATTTCATACTTAAAATGCAACTCCTTGTTCCTGTAAGAGATGCTCACAGAGCAAATTCCATGCTTTCTGGTAAGACATATGTGCTATGATTTGGATAAAAGGATAAATTTTTTGTAAGTGACATTTCAGTTTGCTTATTGTGACAGTTTCTGTATTTTTCAATATACATTTATCTCAGAAATAGCTCCCTTACTTTATTACAGGTAGCAACATTTTCATATAAAACTTAGGAAATACCTTAAATATGGTACTGACGAAAACCAGACCTGGAAATCTAACAAGTCTGGACACATTTTACTAACTTAATTGCATTCTCTGTTTTGATCTCCTGAGTCTGGCACTGTCCGCAAGAAGGCTTTGCAGCATTCACGCTATTCTTTTCCATTTTATGCCCCCTAAGAATGATGCAAATGAATGTACTTCAAGTGTGTTTAGCATTTATTGGCATAGTTTTAGGTTTTATCTTTTAATGAGTTTTTAATTGGTTTTATTGCAGGATTTATGCAAGGTGCCTGGAATGCCGATAGGCAAGGGGGACCCAATAAGTCAACGGGCCATTAATGCTAATATGATGTCCCTCAGCAAAGCTCATGTGTTAACTTCCTGACAGGGCTGGTCGCTAAGGGAACCCACGCCTGATGACTTTAGGTTTTTCAAAAAGGAGCATAGACTCTTTGACTTGCTGAAAGTTCATCTTGTAGTTTTCCCTTCCTGCAAAGTCCTGACTTTGTCAAGTTTTTAATTATCTTCAGAATGTCATTTTCTGATATTAGATTTCTCCTGAGGAAGAATTATTCAAGGCCCTTCATATATTCTGTTTGCAGGCATTGATTATGTGAAACACAATGAAGAGAACCACAGTTTCTTTTTGTTTTTTTAATTTATTTATTTTAATTGGAGGCTAGTTACTTTACAATATTGTAGTGGCCTTTGCCATGAGAACCAGTTTCTTCCTGTTTGTGTAATGGTGGTGGCAATGAGAAGGAGGGCTGGTGGGAGACCCTTGGGCTGGTCTCCCGTGTGTACAGACCAGGCACCCCCACCCCGCCCCACTTTGCTTGACACCACAGAGTCCTTTGTGGTCAGTTTAACTTGTCACTGACCATGGGGAGGGGAGAATTGCTGAATTCTTTCATTCAAATTGCACGTGTGGCCGTATTAATAACACCAGTGGCTTCACTATGGCTTCTGAAATCACAAACACCCACCCTGCTCCCAATTTGCAGACCCTGAAGAGCTATAAATGAAAGCACTCTACTTAATCAAAAGACTCCACGTACAGAAACCATCATGAGAAGTTACTGCATAAGAAATCTCAAAAAGTTGACAAATGTGTCACAGAAAAAGTCAGCGGTTAGTCATCATCAAATCAAAGGTTCTAGGACACGGAGCAGCAGTGACTGCTTCCCCTCCCAGCCTCTGAGCTGCTAGGTTGTACTTTGCCCTCCTCCGTGTTGTTTACATCCAGTCTCCGCCTCTGGACGTGAGCCTCTCCTGACGTCCCCGACAACCAGATGAGCAGCTGGTCTGCACTTAGCATCCTCAGTAAACACTTACTTGGTCATTGACTTGAATTAAGTTAGGCCAATTGGTTTTCTCGGTCTGAATGGAGCACAAGAAGTGGGGGTGAAATTATGATTGGCTTCATCTGATAAAAGACCTGGGGGGGAGGGGGGAGGTTTCTAAAGGCCTGAGGTCATGTGAAGAACAAGGAGAAGCCAGGAAAATTTTAGGTTGATTTAAGATGATTTTAGGAGCAGGATAGAAGAGGAACACTGGAGATGAAAGGGCTTTCAAATGAATGTCCCAATGGGTCTGATGAGCCTGAGGGCTGGAACAAGTGTTGATGGGGATATATCTCTTTCCTGGACTCTTGCAAGTGCTTCCTATCTGATTTATTCATGAGTTTCTGGTCTCTCCAAATCCATCCTCAATATAGGGTTTGCTGATTCTTGAATAGCCTTTCTCGCTGCTCCTCCCTCCCCACCCCTGCCCCATGCCCTGCATTAGCTAAAGGGTCATATCCAGGCGTCTCAGCATCTTACAGTGAACTGAGGCCCATCCATGGTCCTCTTCTCCCACGGTCGTACCCTCCACCCCCTGTGAATCTTCCACCCACCTTGCCATCGTTTCCTTCTCCACGAGGGCTGAAGACATACAAGATATGTCTTGGTCTTATTTCCTTTATATATGTATGTGTGTATATATATATTTTTTTCTCCCAGATTTACAGAGATATGAATGACATACAGCACTGTATGAGTTTAAGATGTACAGCATAATAATATGACTTACATACATCGTGAGATGATTATTACAAAAAGTTCAGTGAACATCCCTCATCTCATATGGATATAAAATAAAACAAATAGAAAAAAAAATTTCATTGCAATGAGAACTCTTAGGATTTCCTCTCTTGACAACTTTCATACATAACATGCTGCAGCGTTTAATTGTATTTATCTAATGTTGGACGGCAAGGAGATCCAACCAGTCCATTCTGAAGGAGATCAGCCCTGGGAATTCTTTGGAAGGAATGATGCTAAAGCTGAAACTCCAGTACTTTGGCCACCTCATGTGAAGAGTTGACTCATCGGAAAAGACTCTGATGCTGGGAGGGATTGGGGGCAGGAGGAAAAGGGGACGACAGAGGATGAGATGGCTGGATGGCATCACTGACTCGATGGACGTGAGTCTGGGTGAACTCCAGGAGTTGGTGATGGACAGGGAGGCCTGGCGTTCTGCGATTCATGGGCTCACAAAGAGTCGGACACAACTGAGTGACTGATCTGATCTGATCTGAGTGTTGCATCATCACTGCAGATGGTGACTGCAGCCATGAAATTAAAAGACACTTACTCCTTGGAAGGAAAGTTATGACCAATCTAGATAGCATATTCAAAAGCAGAGACATCACTTTGCTGACAAAGGTCCGTCTAATCAAGGCTGTGGTTTTTCCTGTGGTCATGTATGGATGTGAGAGTTGGACTGTGAAGAAAGCTAAGCACCGAAGAATTGATGCTTTTCAACTGTGGTGTTGGAGAAGACTCTTGAGAGTCCCTTGGACTGCAAGGAGATCCAACCAGTCCATTCTGAAGGAGATCAGCCCTGGGAATTCTTTGGAAGGAATGATGCTAAAGCTGAAACTCCAGTACCTTTGGCCACCTGATGCGAAGAGTTGACTCATCGGAAAAGACTCTGATGCTGGGAGGGATTGGGGGCAGGAGGAGAAGGGGACGACAGAGGATGAGATGGCTGCATGGCATCACTGATTCGATGGACTTGAGTCTGAGTGAACTCCGGGAGTTGGTGATGGACAGGGAGGCCTGGCGTGCTGCGATTCATGAGGTCGCAAAGAGTTGGACACAACTGAGCGACTAAACTGAACTGAACTGAATGTTGCATCCCTGAGGCTCCCCAGTGGCTCACTGGTAAAGAACCTGCCTGCCAAAGCAGGAGACGTGGGTTTGATCCCTGGGTTGGGAAGATCCCCTGGAGAAGGAAATGGCAACACACTCCAATATTCATGGCTGGAAAATCCCATGGAAACAGGAGCCTGGCAGGCTATAGTCCACAGGGTCACAAAAGAGTCCAATACGACTGAGCAGCTAGGCACACACACACATTGCATCCCTAATGCTTATTTATAACTAGAAGTTTTTACCTTTTGACTAGCGCATCCAGTTTCCCTGCCCTCAACCCCTGCCTCTGGTAACCATAATTATTACCTCTTTTTCTATGAGTTTGTTTATTTTGGAAGTATAATTGACCTGAAACACTGGTAGTTCCTGTTTCACAACACAGTGATTCAAAATTTCTATACATTTCAAAATGATCACCACAGTAAGTCTAGTTACCATCTGTCACCATACAAAGATACTGCATAGTTATTGACTGTATTCCCCACACCATACATTCTGTACCTGTGACTCCTTTATTTTGCAACTGGGAGTTTTTACCTCTTAATCTCCCTCACCTATTTCTTGTCTCCCTTGTCTTCAACATTTTATGGTTTCACCTTGGGAGTTATTTCCCTGCCTAATTGAGGTCCTTTTCTGAATAACTTTCTAGATCTCACTGCCTAGAAGAATATTCTGACTTTTAATGATGGAAACAAAAAGCTTGGAAAACAGAAGGCAGAGGACAAAATAATGAAGCTAAGTTGGGCTAGAAGAGATTGCTGTTAGGTGTCAGGCTAGAACAATGTGGAAGATGCAGGATCTCATAGGAAAGCAGCCACGAGGTCCAGAGGAACCGTCCTAGATAGCAGGACTTCACATTCTGACATGAGTTCATTAAAGAAGTTTTAAAAGTATATATTGGCCAAATTGTGGGGATGTAGGGAAATAAAAACGTGGGGGGAGAATAATAATTATGAGCATGGGATTCCCCAACATGGCTCATCTAATAGTGTCCTAAATTCAGCTGGGACCAGGGTGATTTGAGCACATTGCAATAAGGAGACCTGAAAACGGGAGGAGTGGGCAGAAATCTACATTGAAGCTCTCCCCGCTCCCCCCCAAAAAAAGTGGTCTAGGGCAACTGTCCCCAAGCTTTTTGGTACCAAGAACTGGTTTCATGGAAGACAATTTTTCCACAAAGTGTGGGGGATGGTTTTCAGAACATTCAAGGGCATTACAATTATTGTGCATTTTATTTCACTTGATTATTACATCAGCTCCACCTCAGATCATCAGGCATGAGATCCCAGAGGTTGGGGATCCCTGGTCTAGGGCACTGACGGATTCTAAAGAAATAACATCTTACGTGGAACACCAAAAAGTCACCTTTTGTAATGATAGAAAGGAGGAAACACAGTCTTCCAGATTCCTGACAGCAGGCGTGGGGAAGGGGCGTTAGGGTAAGTGGTGGTGGGGTGCTATTTGATCGGGGGGACTCGTGGGAAAGGAACCCACATCTCTACTCAGTTTTCCAGCTGGAACTTTGTTTCCTGCTCTTTATCCTTCTTTCTGCCTCCACCTCCTTTTGCTTTGTCTTTTTCTTCACTCCCCTGTCCCCACCAGATTCTAAGCATTTCTAAGTGTGGAGTCATTTCCCAATATCAGGGCTCTGATCTTAAAGAGGAAGCATATACTTGAGGAGGTGACTTGGCAGAGAGGAAAGGGTCTGCCCAGACTTTGGGGTCAGATGGGCCAAAACTGGGCATAAATCCTTACTCAGTGACTTCCTGTCTTGAGGACTCGAAACATGTTTCTGAATCTATGGGTTGGGGGGTGATTACACAGGCGTTACAGAAGGGTAAGCATTAAGGGTAAAGGGCAGAGAAGGAATGTTTACTAGTGCTTATAATGTGCTAGGCGGAGGCCAAAGGGCTATACATATGTTCTCTGTCTCTTTTTATTAATTGATGTACAGTTGATTTACAATGCTGTGTTAATTTCTGCAGTAGAGCAAAGTGATTCATTAATGTGTATGATTCACATACATTCTTTTTTAAAATATTCTTTTCCATTATGGCTTATCATAGAATATTAAATAGAGTTCCCTGTGCTACACTGTAGGACCTTGCTGTTTTTCTATTCCATATACAGTAATTTACATTTGCTAACCCCAACCTTCATGGCACCCCACTCCAGTTCTCTTGCCTGGAAAATCCCATGGACGGAGGAGCCTGGTAGGCTGCAGTCCATGGGGTCGCTAGGAGTCGGACACGACTGAGCAACTTCACTTTCACTTTTCACTTTCATGCATTGGAGAAGGAAATGGCAGCCCACTCCGGTGTTCTTGCCTGGAGAATCCCAGGGACGGGGGAGCCTGGTGGGCTGCCGTCTCTGGGGTCGCACAGAGTCGGACACGACTGAAGTGACTTAGCAGTAGCAACCCCAACCTTCTACTCCATCCCTTCCCCAACTCCCTCCCCCTTGGCAACCACAGGTTTGTTTTCTTTGTCCATGAATTTGTTCTGTTCCATAGAGGGTTCATTTGTATCACATTGTAGATTCCACATATAAGTGATATCATATGGTGTTTGTCTTCCTCTTCCTCTTTCTTATATCACTTAGTATGATAATCTCTACTTGTATTTGTATTGCTATAGATGGCATTGTTTCATCCTTTTTATGGCTGAGTAATATTCTATTTTCTGTGTGTGTGTTTACACACCACATCTTGTTTATTCATTCACCTGTTGATGGACATTTAGATTGTTTCCATGTCTTGGCTATTGTGAATAGTGCTGGAATGAACATAGGGGTGTGTGTGCATGCGTTCTCAATCCTCCTGACAGCCCTATGGAGCAGGCGTTCAGCGAGATAACACATGTGACCACCAGGACACAGCAAGTAGGAAGCAGGACACGGTCACCTTCTCCTGGTGTTGGGGGAAGGGGATCACAGCAGGTCTGGCACGACCCCTCACTCCCTTCCTGTGTTGCAAATCTAAGTCAAGAGGAAATTGTCAGTTTGTGAATGGCCATTGTGCACTGAATTCTAGTTTTCTTGGGAATCAGCGGGTAGGGGTCCTCCCAGACCATCGCAGGCCCTGGGAAAGGAGGCCAAGCTGTGGCTGCTGTGGTGCAGAGGTGAGTCACTCCTGCTTCAGAGTCATGACGTCATCTCAGGTCACAAGTTTGTGATAATTAATACTTATTCCTTCAGTCACGAGACAGGGATAGACCATTCCCATGTTGTACCACTGGCTAGATCTTTCCTTTTGTGTATGGAGGAGTCATAACAAGTTGAGCTGTTTCAGATGCTGCTGATCCCTGGGCTCCCTTTCTGGTAGGTGGTACCTACCTGAAATACTTTCTGTCTCCTCTGGTCTCATCAAACGCCTCCTCCTACATTCACAAGCAAGACACGTGGGGGCAATCCATCCATGGAAGAGCAGTTTAGATTTATATTAAGTCACTGAGGCATTAAACAACCCTCCTAACAGAGAAAAGAAGGAAAAACCAAATAAATACACTTATTATTGTTCCCGTTTCTCTCCTTTCCACCACCTCCAAACACATACCACATGTGCGCACAACACATATGCACTCACACACACAACCCATCTTTACATTTATCATGGTAACAGAAGTGATGTGTGAGATATTTTCTTATGTTACATGAAAGAAATCTTATGTTACATGGGAAATCCTTAGTTCTGGTCTTATATTGACAACATCATAGACAAAGTATCATGCAAAAGTTCACAATTTGGTGTGAACCTGTAAAATCTTTCTATCCTTGCAGTATGTGCATAATTTTAAAAAGCAACATATTAAAACTTCAGTGAATCTCATTGCCACTAGGGAGGATTTTTGGTAACTGAGGATGAAGGTTACATGTGCATGATAATCAAACCCGGTACCTATTTTGGATTTCTGTCCATGAATATATCACCTAATATAGTTTTATTATTACCACAACTTTGGGATAAAAATAAGGATGTTAATGATAACTAATAATAGCTAACATTTATTAAGTGCTTTCTCATGCAAGAATTTGCATGCATTTTCTCATTTTGTTTTCAGCACCATCTCTGTGAGGTGGGCATTTTTTAAAGCCATTTAACAGTACACAGAAGACTTAGCAGGGTGACCCAGCCAAGCTCCAGCCGCCACTAAAGAGTTGAGGCAGCATTTGAACCTGGGTCTCTCTGACTCAGGTTTCTTTGCTCTTGGTTAAGAAAACTAAGTTAAGAACTCTTTTTCCTATTTATAAAAGATTCTAGAGGTTTACTCCTATGGTGATTCTTCCCCAGTACATTAATGTTAAACATTAATATCAGTTATCTCACAAAGAACAGAATCAGCCAAGCTTTGCTTCTCAAAACACTTCTCTCCCAGGTTCAGACTCTACTCTTGGCACCAACAACATCTCCATGTAAATTCCACCCCTCCTTCACCTCTAGACTACTTAATAGCATCATGTTAAAAGAAGTAAGTAAGATTGAATCCTTTGGGCTCCCGATAACCAAATAATCCTCCAACTAAATATTCTGCTAGACTTTTGATGAGAAGATATTTCCTGCAAAATGAAGTTTTTTTCTCATTAAAACAATATATATGAATAAATGCATTCATATATTCTTCCTCTCTTGACCCAAGAAATAGAATTTAAAAGAATCAGGGATTCTTAGGTTACCGAAGTAGAAAGAAAATCTGAAGCCATTTTCCCTCCTTCTAGTTAATTTTAAATGACAGGATGAGTTTGCTTTGTTTTACCTCTCTTTCTCTGGGGGTGGGGAGTGTCAAAATATCATATGTGAACATCTAGTTTGCATTGAAATGGTTGTCCTCAAATATTACTTTTCTCCTTTAGTAAAAATATTCAAATATGTCAGACAAATTTATTTCTGGAATACAACTGGTAAAGGACTGATCGCTGAGTACACAGCTCCTGCTCACTACCAGACTGTCCTGAGAGGGGTACCTGGGAACCACCACATCCTGCCGTCTTTGCTGGATCTTTTCTACTTTGTCTGTTACCTGTTGTTGTTGTTCAGTCACTAAGTCATGTCTGACTGTAATTCCAGGGGCTGCAGCATGCCAGTCTCCTCTGTCTTCCACCATCTCCCAGAGTTTACTCAAATTCATGTCCATGGAGTCAGTGATGGTATCTAACCATCTCATCCTCTGTGGCTCCCTTCTCCTTTTGCCTTCAGTCTTTCCCAGCATCAGGGTCTTTTCCAGGAGTGGGCTCTTCAAAGCAGGTGGCCCAAGTACCGGAGCTTCAGCTTCAGCATCAGTCCTTCCAATGAATATTCAGGGTTGATTTCCTTTAGGATTGACTGGTTTGATCTCCTTGATGTCCAAGGGATTCTAAGAGTCTTCTTCAGCACCACAGTTTGAAAGCATCAATTCTTCGGCACTCAGCCTTCTTTATGGACTGACTCATATCTGTACATGACTACTGGAAAAACCATAGGTTTGACTATACAGACCTTTGTCAGCAAAGTAATGTCTCTACTTTTTAATATGCTGTCTAGGTTTGTCATAGCTTTCCTTTCAAGGGGTAACTTGGTATAAAATGAGTCACAAGAAATCAGCCATAGGTGAACCTATGCCATGAGGTATGATATATTAGTAAAAAGCCTTGTTAAAGATGTATTAAAAGGCCTGGCATCCCCTGGTGGTGTTGGCAAGGATTCTGAAGATGGAAGACAAAAGGAATATTGTTAGTAATGTTAGAAGAGAACTCAGGAATATTACTCTTCTCATCTTGAACAATTGAATAAAGAGTCATGTAAAACCTCTGTAATTGGTGCAGCATCCCACATTCGGGCCACCTGCAGGCAATCCTCACCTACACGTCATCCTTATTGTCAGTTACTTTTTGCTAAAATACTTCTTCTTTAATGAATACTATTATTTGCATTTTAGAGAATGGCTCATTAGTCCTGATTTGACTTGTGTCCGTGACAAAGATCGAATTTTTTAAAAATGACATATACAGAGACGGGAAAAAAAAAGAAAATCTTACATTCATGGCTATGTGTTTCTAAAAAAAAAAAAAAACAATTCTGCTGATTTACAGCTAAAAGCAGCTCATTAATTAGCAAAGGTACTTACAATTGTTTTACACCATAGAGAATATTCAAGCTTTGAAAAATTGGATCTGTACATTCTTTGCATGAGAATCCCAGGCATAATTTGTCCAGAGAGAGCTCATTACTTTTTTTCTTTTTTAAAAGTTAGATCACTGCCTCTTTTGACATCAAATATCTATTTTCTGGAAAAAAGGAGTTTTTTAAAAAAAAATCAGATATTTGAACTTTTCTACTAAATCCTCAGTGTCCACTCCGAAGGGAATTGATATCATCTTAAAAACTAAGATCATACTGGTTATTTTTATTTAAAGTTGGAATTGAGAAATCTGAAATGAAACCCTTTTGATAAATATCAATTGGGAATTCCCATAAGGTTTAGTGTGTATCTCTAATAGAGTGTGCTTTGGGGGATTTGTAAAAAAAAGGGGGAAGAATCATCTTTTCTTGGTAAAAGAAAAGGTGGAACATGCATTTAACCCTTCGGTGCCTCTAGCCTTATTTATATAACCAGCTTTGTCCTGAGAGTGAAACTCAATCCATGGTGTCCCAGCCTGCCATGACCTCTAACACTCTCTCCCTCTGAGGATAGGGGTGGGGGTGGGGAGTTGTTCTCCACCCACTCAGTAAATGCTCTTACCAGGAATTCCATGGCTGGGGTTTCACTTTTTCTATGTCCTGACTTGTTTACATTAAATTAGCTTGCAGAAAATGGGCTCCACTGCCCAGCAGTTAGTGTGAGGATTACTTATTGAAAACACTCACCACCCTGCTTGTTTTTATTTATTTTATTACTTTTTTTTTTTTTTTTTGCCCAAGAGTTGCAAAACAAACAACCATCTGAATGAGAAATAATCAGAAGACTGAATCTTAATGAAGTATAAATCCCTCTATAAGATAAAGGGGGAGTATATAGGAGCAAATTGCTGATGTGAGCTTCATCAGTCTTGTTCCTCCAGTTAAACTGTAAACAGAGAGAACTTACCTGCCCGAACTCTCTGACACTCAGACCAACAAGCACACCTGCGGGCACTCATACACCACAGCAGATGGTGGCTTCAAACTCGGTGCAGGGCGAGGGAGGGCTAGATGCCTGTTGGTGGATGAATCTGCGTAGCCTCCTGCATTGCTCCGCCTGAATTACACAGAGATTTCGCAAGTTTTCTCTGATCTCGGGGAAACTTCCTCCAGTAAGGTCCCTGATCTCCGGGGAACTTCCTACAGTATCATACAAATGGGATAGGCCTGGACCTCAACAGGTTCCCAGTAGCAGAGGGAGAGGCATAACCAGGGCATTAGGGGCTCACTCAAGGAAAATGTCACCTGTCTTCTGCTTTCTGACACTGCTGGATCTGCTAATCTGTCAGGATCTTGCCAACTGCAAGCGCTAGACTAGTTTCACGCCCCAGGTACTAAGGGCTTCTCTTGTGGCTCAGCTGGTAAAGAATCCTCCTGCAATGCAGGAGACCTGGGTTCGATCCCTGGCTTGGCAAAATCCCCTGGAGAAGGGAATAGCTACCTACTCCAGTATTCTGGCCTGGAGAATTCCACGGACCAGTCCGTGGGGTCGCAAAGAGGCGGACACGACTGAGAGACTTTCACTTCACTTCCATATACTAAAGGTCTGCGAGTTACAGCCAGGGGGCGCTAGAGCGCTTGACCAGCCAGCCTGCAATTCCCTCGCTGTCTCTGGGCCGTCAGGTAGGCACACCTCGGTCCTTCTCAGGTACAGCCACCTCTCACACTTGCTTCTGGACCACCCCCCTACTTCTGTCTCCCATGAGACTGAAGTGAGTGTCTAGTGAGATGCTGTGTGGGGTTGAAGGTCAAGTTGTGGATCCGTGCACGCGTCTCTCCATCATTTTGCCCTCCCTCTCAGGCCACCCTCCACCAGGGCTGCCCTTCCTCCCACACTCAGCATCAGTCCTCAGCCACCGCCCCCTGGGGTTTGATGACAGCAGCTCACCCAGCCCAAGGGGTGGGAAACTATCCAGAGCAAGTGTCCCAGGGTGCTGCCTGCTTCCAGTGCAGGTAGCCACAGCAGAAACCAGGCAGAGAGTCCTCGCGATCTGCTGCTTTTCCTGGACCCCAGATGAGGTTTAAAAAGTGGGGAGCCCTGAAGAACAGTATCAGGAGGTGAGTCCTTGCATTTCTCCAGGACCCAGTCTCTGCTCCCTTCATGGCTTTACCCTGACTTTGCCTTCTCGGTCTGGTACCCTCTCTCCCTGTCTGTCCCCTCGCTTCCTTAGGACTTGGCATCCTTCTCCAAAATCCAGGCCCTTGCATGTGACACTTCACCAGAGGCCTACATGATGAATGTTCGTGGACTTCCTTCTGAAAACTGATCAAGGGAATAGACCTGGAAGAGTTTTTTTTCTTAACAACAACAACAAAAAAAGTTTTAAAAAAACTACAGAAAGATTTGAATGCACTATTAACTGTTTTCTAATACACTGAAAAGTTATTTCTCATTTACACCCAGCCTATGAAGCATTTCAAGAGAATTTAGGCCAGCATAGGAATATTTTAAACTTGAGTTCAGATATCAATATAACAGAATAAATATAGTCAGATTAGGCAAGTTCAACACAAAGGTTTCTCGGCTCCTGCTGATATTCACCTGAAAGTTCCAGTGGCTTCAGCATCGGATGTCTCTTAGTTGAGAAGTACAAAGATGAAAGTCTTTTTCCATTGTTAAATATGTAACACACCTAATTGATTTCACTGGAGCCCTGAGGCTGCTGTTGACGAAATGTGCTTATGATGCAAAGGTTTACAGTATGTTGTTTTCCAATTTTTTTTGAAGATGATTGTCCCCAGACTCAAATTATGCCTTACATTTGCCTTAATAAAGCTGGTACAATCATTATGCTTAATTATGGTTGACTGTCTAAAACTGCCTTTCCCTTGAGTCATTGAAAGTTTTATTGGAGTTCTTTAATATGATTGTAAAAATTAACAAACTTGTACCTAGATATAAGAGAAGCAGATCCAAAATTTGCCAAACAAGCAATTGTTCTATGTATAAAGTTACATATTTCTGACTATATGCCAGAAATATAGGTGGCATGAGTTGGAATATTTTATGCTGGCTAAATCCACATCAAGAAAGATAATTTGAAAACTAATGCATATAACTTTTCATTGAAAAGGTTAGCATATTATCATCATTGAAATCAATGCCATCAATAAATGTTGATATACTTTTACCTTCCATATTCCTTCTACTTTCTACTTAAGATCTAGGCTTAGTCCATACATTTACTATTCAGAAACCTTTAATCAAGGTATAGAACTCTAACTGAATATTCTAATTACAATCTAGCTGCCATTGATTTTTAATCATAACATGAGAGGTATCTTTGAGTCATTCAGAACATTCTTCAAAATAGATTTGACATCTCCCCAAATTCTGTTGCCTGTGAACAAAACATTTTCACATCATCCCTATTTCATAACTTGAGTATATTTTCTACTGTAGCAAAACTAGTCTTTGATAGATCAGCAGAACTCAGATTTGTGGATTCCAGGTGGTGGTGACTCTGATGTTATTTGGGAGGTTAACTTCAGACGCTTTGCTAGGCTAGGAGTTAGGGGGAGTTGTAGCAGCCTCAGAACCGCCATTCGTTTGATCTGAGTGGAGGATCTCTCTGGAGGAGCTGTTGGCGATTAGTCCCTTTTGTCTTTGCTCTTCAGGTGCTTGGCTCAGACACTGAAGGGTTTTACTCTTCTGTCTCTTGGTAGAGTCTGAAGCGGACAGAGCTCCTTTTTACACTGTAACCACCCCCTAAATGACCTTCAAAATTAAACTGTCCTGATGTCTTGGCACAGGAGAAATGAAGATGTGTCCCATGGGTTTGCAGATGGTGGAAGGGCCAGGGCAGTGGGAAAGGCGATGTGAGCAATCCCTGGCATGGTTGTCTTCAAGGGCAGACTTGGGTGGATTCCAGCTCTGGCTCCTCAGACATTCTGTTACAGCCGGGTCAGGATGGCCACTGTCACTGAGAGGACCCTTTTATTTTTTTCTGAATCTAAGCCACTTGTCTTTCGTGTATGTATCACAATAAGAGAAATCGATCCACATATTGTGGCTTAAATGTTGCCAGGAAAGTAATGTATTAAACACATATTTAGACCTATTTTACTTCTTTTCTTCTATCATTAAATTGGAGATAAACTCATGAAAGGAATGATTATAGAAAAGGAATATAATTGTGCAATACAATTGGAGATAAACTGATAAACTCACAAATTGGAGATAAACTCATAAAAGGAATGATTACATAAAAGGAATATAATTGTCAATACAAGTATATTGACACATATAAGGAATGCCATCATATGCAAAACAATCCTTTGAAATAAAAGGAAGAGAAAGTTTATCTTATTGAGTTTTCAGATAAGCTGGGAAGGAGTTTTGGTTTCCTGCCGAGGCCCTGGCTCTCTGTCCACTGTGTGAAGTCAGTTTCTCTGTACCTCTGTTTTATTCTTCATTTATACAATGTGATGTTTAGACAGAGATGATGCTTTCTTACATCTCATCTGTACAATGGTAAAGGGATGTGTATTGAATATGCTTGAAAAGTCTTTAAACTACTTCGGAAGCCTTCTAGTCCTTCTCACCAACAACAGCGAGGCTCTAGGGTGGGGATCCCTGTCCTTCAGCTTCACCTCTCTAGTGAGTACCTGGCACACTTAGCATGAGTGAGCATTTGGGGAGTGTCTGCTAAACAGACCTTACTTCTTCTCTTTAAATTTTTAGGGTGATGGACTCTGGAGCCTGACTGTAGAGTACTTACACAAGTCTCTTAATGGGTTAAAGCCCAGTTTCAAAATGAATTCACTTTACTTTGAAAATGGATCCATTTTATTTTAAATATATTTTTGGTGTATAAAAATACACTTTATTTTAAAAGTTATTTTAATGAATATTATTTTAAAATTAATTTAAAATATATTTTATCCTTATTTTTCCTTTTTAAATTTTATTTTTATTTAACCTCTTGATGTATAAAACATTAATTTTCTGAGAGTGAGTTGACATTATTGGTGTACAACTCTATGGATTTTAATGCAGAGAACCACAAAAAGTCAATTTTACTCTATGTTGATTTAAATTTAAAAAACAAAGTCTCCCCTCCTGAGAGAGTCACTGTCATCACTCTGAAGAGATGAGCCAGCAGCTGGAATTTCTCTCTCCAAAATATGTCAGCCTTCTTAATATCTGTGGCTTTTCATTTCTTTCTAATTTTAAGTTTATATTTCTCTTTGGTTTTCTAATAATTTATTTAAAGTTTTACTTATGCTGAGATAAAGATCTTCCTTTGTTATATAAAATATTGTTTTTAAACAATGAGAGACTACCTGTTTTCTTCCCAGAAGTTTCTCACAGTGGAAATACAATGTGATTTATCAGCATTTCCTGCACAGTGGCTCCTAACAATAGCTTTAGTAAGTCGCGTTCACTGAGTATACTGTGTGCATTGTGACGTGGCTTCATCCTCAGAGCTCCTTGCAAGTAGGTGAGTGCCTCCTTCATTGACAGGTGGGAGATGTAAAGCGTGATCATCTCTGGGGACAGAGAGCGGACTGGAACCCAGTTCTCCCTCTGTCTCCAAGCCCACACCTTTCCTGTTCCAGGCTGCCTCCTCATGAGCAGACACAGGGATTAGATAATTTGGCTGGTGCATGTGTCTGTTGCACACACAAGCACTTACACATCTATTGGAGGGAGAAAAGTGGGGGTTTGCCAAGAAGCTGCCAGAGAGTTTGTTTGACATCTGCCCTGTTCATGAAATGGTGAAGACTGATGCCAAGTCGGCCACACTGGTCCAGGTGCCTGGGTGGGCCTCACAGCCGCTGAAAATCACTTGCTGTGGTAGCCCTGCTGGTGAGCTGGGGCCGTGGTTCCATAAGGCAGCAGGAGCCCTGGGGCGGAGAGAGGCTAATAGCTAATGCTTTGTCTCTGCCTTCCTGTTGTCACTGCTCAGGGTCTATTGATGCTCAGTCCCGTAGCAAGCCCGTTCTTTATCGCATATCTAGCTGAGCGGTTGGACCAACCCCAATGAGCTATTGATGCCTTATTGGAATTCGGTAGGTAGCAAGTCATATGATGGATGGATGGAAGGCAGCTAACAGTTTCCTTTTTCTAAGACAGGCTGAGACTCCTCCACTAGAGATGAGCAAATAGCAGCTAGGCCCCATGTACTGACACAAATTCCTTTCCTGATGTGTGTCTTTTCTAAAGTGAGGTTTTTAACTCCCTCCATTTTGGGCAAATGTCCACAGAGCTGCAGCTATTTTTTTCTAATTTATCTTATCGAAGTGTAGTTGATTTACAATGATGTGTAAACTTCTACTCTACAGCATAGTAATTCAGTTATATATCTATATCTATCTATATATATATATTCTTTTTCATACTCTTTTCCATTGTGGTTTATCACAGAATATTGAATATAGTTCCCTGTACTGTACAGTAGGAACTTATCCACTCTGTATATAGTAGTTTGCATCTGCTAACCTCAAACTCCCAGTCCATCCCTCCCCAACCTTCCTCCCCCTAGCAACTACAAGTCTGTCCTTTATGTCTGTGAGTCTGTTTCTATTTCATAGATGAGCCCTTTTGTGTCATATTTTAGATTCCACATATAAGAAATATCATATGGTATTTGTCTTTCTCTTTCTTACTTCATTTAGTGTGGTAATCTCTGAGTCCATCCTTGTTCAGCAGACATGTTCTTTTAACCTCCCCTCCCAACCAGTGAAAATATCACACATCCCTCAGTAAGTTAACTGTCCACAGGAAATCTATGGTTTCCTTTTCCTGTTGTTAAGAGGTTTGAAAGTCAATACTCTTGGGAGCTCACTCTTCCTGACCCTAACGTTGATAGGTGACATGAGACCAGTGACTCAGCCTGTCTAAGCTGTACTCCACGAAAGAAGAATCATGGTTCTCCTGTCTCCTGGGGTTGACTTGGAGATTAAGTGAGACAGTGCATAAACTGCTTAACAGCCAGAGGTCAGTAAATTTTCACTGTTTTCACTATTTGCGACAAAGATCCACATGATCATAGTCTCAAAGATAGCTCTTTTATTAAATTGCACTTTTTTGAGCAGGTCTTTACTTCCAAATCCCATTTCATGGCTATCTTGATGATTTCCTTACCTCAGTGAAATGCAGGATATATGCATGATGTTCAGGAATCACTAGCCCATTTTTCATGGGTGTAATATTCAGCTTTTTGTTGGGCTACAGTGTTGCTACTCATATTTGAAGGTTGGTCTTTGTGGTTAAAGAACCTAGGAGAATGCCAGGGAAAAAGAACTGGGCTGTAACTAAGAACTCACACCTTCCTTTTGACCATCTACTGAGTTTCCTGTTCTGTAATAGGGAGAATGTGCTCAAAATAGAAAGGTTGTATCCTCTGTTCTCAACAGTAGGAGGGGGCTGCTATTGAGAACCTCTTAGGAAGGTGAACTTTTAGTACTCTGAGTGCTTTATTCTCATGTCCTTATTTGAGCTTCCTCAACACAACAGGCACCTTTGCTAACAGGTAACTGGAGTTGGGGGCATCCTCGGTGGCTGGAGACAAAGATTAGATCCCTGGGTCAGGAAGATCCCCTGGAGGAGGAAATGACAACCCACTCAAGTATTCTTGCCTGGAAAATTCCATGGACAGACAAGCCTGGCGGGCCACAGTCTATGGGGTTGCAAGGAGTTGGACATGACTGAGCACACATGTGCACAACAACAGCTGTCAGCCGAGCAGGCTCCTTGGTCATCAGCTTGAAGCTGTGACTGTGGCCTGGTTAACTCTGGGCTCTGACTGTGTTAACCAGCCACCGGGGATGGATGTCAGCTTACAGCACTCATGGGTATCTCGTGGTCCTCACATCCCTGCTTCTGGGAAGGTCCTCCCTCAAGGCTACGTGTGGTATGTCTACAGCTCCATGGAGCCAGCCTCCATGTCTGTGGCTTCTCCAGGCTGGGGCCAGTACTGCCTTTAAACAGCCCCCACCTGGGGAGCAGGGCATCACTCATGTTAGTCTGAACCCACGGCCTCAAGTATTGCCCCAGTACATTGAAGGTCTGGGGTTCAACCCAGCAATTTGTCTTTTCCTTTGTGTTTGCATATTTTGTGACACCTTTTGGAGAAATTAACTGCTTGTAACAATTTTGTCAGCTGTAAAGGGATATCGGGGAGCATCTGGGGCTCAGTGGACAATCATAAAACAAAATGACAGTGAAAACTTCCCACCAAATGGAATAATTTTTAAGAATAAAAAATATTGTTCTTTATAAAAATTTTAAAATGCAGAAAAGCATAAAGAAAAAAATTAAGGTGATCCCATATCCTATCAACATCCATCTAGGATTAGCCTTCCAGAAGTCTCTTTATGTGTGTACACATGCCAACCCGTGATTTCAAATGGGCATTCTTCTAGATTCTAAATTAATATTAGTTAGAATCGATGCCCAGGTGGAATGTATTGAAATATGATAAGTCTTCATTGTGTCACTAGTTGGATGTCGACTGTAGGCATTCCTTGGAGAAAGTGTCGATTGGGTTCTGGACCACTGCAGTACAGTGAATATTGCAGTAAAGCAACACACCAGAATTTTTTGGTTCCCCAGTGTCTATGAAAATTATGTTTACACTATATTGTAGTCTATTAAGTGTGCAGTAGCACTGTGTCTAAAAAATGTACATACCTTGATTAAAAATATTAGTCAGATCAGATCAGTCGCTCAGTCGTGTCCGACTCTTTGCGACCCCATGAATCGCAGTTCACCCAGACTCACGTCCATCGAGTCAGTGATGCCATCCAGCCATCTCATCCTCTGTCGTCCCCTTCTCCTCCTGCCCCCAATACCTCCCAGCATCAGGGTCTTTTCCAATGAGTCAACTCTTCACATGAGGTGACCAAAGTACTGGAGTTTCAGCTTTAGCATCATTCCTTCCAAAGAAATCCCAGGGCTGATCTCCTTCAGAATGGACTGGTTGGATCTCCTTGCAGTCCAAGGGACTCTCAAGAGTCTTCTCCAACACCACAGTTCAAAAGCATACTGTTGCTAAAAATTGCTAACCATGATTGGAACCTTCAGCAATGGTAGCAGTAACATCAGAGATCCCTGATCACAGATCATCAAACAAATAAAATTATAATGTAAAAGTTTGACAGAGTATGAAAATTACCAAAATGTGACACAGAGACATAAAGTGAGCAAATGCTACTGGAAAATGGGTGCCAATACACTTGCTCCACAAAGGGTTGCCACACACCTTCAGTTTGTAAAAAAAGGGAAAAAGCTGCAGTTACTTGTAAGCGCAATAAAATGAGGTCTGTCTGTAGAAGGAAAAAAGACCAAAACATTAAACTCATAATTGCTGAGATAACAAATGATTTCTTTTCTTCTTTTTTATATAGCTGTGTTATCAGAATTTATTATAGTTCTTTGATAATCAAAACATAATTTTAAATGTAAGTTGTCTAGAAATTGTGCTTATACTTGGCTTATAGATTCCCCCCCGCCACAATTTTAGTTACTGCACCATCTTCTAAAATCTTGCTGCTATCGCTGATGTTAAAAATTATATTGTGAACTTCAAGGTCTAAGAATTTCTCATTCTTTTCATAAAATAATAACATTTACATTGTTCTGTAGTAGGAACTAAGGTTTGTACAGTAAACAATAGTGGAGAATTCAAGCTAATAACTAGTTAATTTATGTATAAGAAGAAAAAATCTCTTATGTGTTAACCTGGAGTCCTGAATTTGCTAGTTCTGTATGCACCTGGTCTAAGGAGGAGAGTAGAACTGAGCAATTTTTTTTTTTTTTTTTTTGTCCCAAAGGAATTAAACAAAAACTAACTATATTTACATTGTTGAAGGAATCCATGCCAGGAACTTGACAGTTGTTGGTGGGGTGTTTTTTATGTTTGTTTTTTTGTTTTAAATTTGTTAGAGGTGGGCATGTGGTCTGCATTTTTTCTTAGAGGAAAACAATATATCGTCCTAAGAGTTGTCTGAACAGAGTGCCGATGGGACACAGAACAGGAGGTTGAAGGTTTCCTTCCAGTTCTGGTCCAATCAGTTCCTCAGACTGAATAATTAAAACATGAAGACCATCTGTGTGTACTCAGAAGCCAACTGAATCCTAAAAGCAAGTGTTTTCCTAAGAATACATACTTGGTGTTTGGTCACTGCAAGGAGTTGTTCAAGATGGTGTGCTAGATGTTTGTGCATCTGTGTGTGTGTGTGTGTGTGTGTGTGTGTGTGTGTAAGTGTGTACACACACTTCTCATCTATTGAGTACAGGTGGGAAAGGACAAGGTGGGAAAGAAGGATGACTACCCGTGTCCAGGCACAATCAGCCATTTCCTGAGAGGGACACACAAAGCTTGCACTGCAAATTTACATCAGGAACAAAAGAAGGAGCTGAGGGGGGCCCCTCATGGGATGCCCCACAAATACTGGTTTTAGTTCTGGTCTTCCCCTTAAAGCCTTTAGTAATCGGGACAGAAAGTGTACAAAGTATTTGTAACTTAAAAGGTAATACAGGTCAAAAATAAGTAACACAAAATGCCACTGTCATGAAAATCTATGTGACAGAATGAGTTCCAGGCTTCCCTTGTTTCTTTTTTAAAAATTATTTGTTTATGGTGGTTTTCAGCTGCACTGGGCCTTCGTTGTTTCCAGAGATCTTTCTCCTTGCAGCGGCGGGTCCGCTCTTCCTCGCAGTGTGGGCTTCTCGGTGTGCTGGTTTCTCTTGCTGTGGCTCCGCAGCTGGAGAGCGCGGGCTCAGTAGTTCTGCTGCATGGGCTTTGTTGCTCCTCGGCATGTGGGATCTTTCCAGACCAGCGATCAAACCCCTGTCCTCTGCATTGGCAGGTGAATTTTTCACCACTGGACCACCAGGGAAATCTGCTCTCCCTGTTTATTTCACACATTGTTCCACTTATAATGGGAGGTAGGATCATCCCTGTAGTGTGTCAAAAATAATCACAAACAACAGGAACCAGTCCACGATGCAAAGACACTCAGAGACCTTAAGAGTAACAGTGATTAAAAAAAAAAGTGACTCTTGCCTTAGGGTGCTGTTTCATGAGATTTGAACGCGTACGGGTGGATGTGATCGCATCCATGCCCTCTGTCTACAAGCTGTGTGTGACTCAGCTCAGTCATCCTGTGTAACCAACACCAAACTCTGCCTGGGTGACTTGTTTCTAGAAAGTATAGAAAAGAGGCTCCCAGGCCAGCTGCGAGGCTGATGAAGAGAGCAAATCAAATGACATGAGAATGAATAATTGGGCTAAGAGGGGTGAGGTAAGTTTAACGTCAATCAGTCCCATTGAAGCTAATATTTCTTGAAAGCGTGGTCCGTGTACCAGGCACCAGGTAAGTGCTTTACATGGACTCAGGTGGCATTTGTACGTTTTGCTTTCACAACAGCTCTGTGCGTGACTGCTATGATCCACGGTGACTGGATCAGGAAACTAAGATTTAGAGAGATGGCTATGAGCTTGCCCAAGTTTTCATAGCCAGAGAGTGGCAGGCTTCTCTGTGTGTGAGGGTGTGAGGATGTGTTTGGGTATACACAGAGAGCTTGTCCTGTTCTGCTTGCTGACATCACACACCTCTTCCTAAGATTCTGTTTGGGATATTTGTGCCCATATATATGACTCTAAATACATTTCTAAGTGTTGCTTCTTCTGGCACCTTCTGTCCCTTCTCTTTCGCATGTAACATATGATGCCTTATATTGTTAGTTGTATAAATAGAGCTTGTCTTCCAAACTGGAACTGGTTTCTTGAGGATGGTAAATGTGTCTCCTGCCCCAGTACATAAACACTCCATAAATGTTTGTTTATGATGTGTAAACTTATGATCTGTCTCTTTTAAAGAAATTTCCTCTGACAGGCACCTAGTGTGTCTCATCAGTTAATAGTAGTACTTTGAACTCTGTGTGTGTGTGTATTCATAGCAGGCTTTCTGCGAACATGCATATTATATATTATATTCACAGAATGCCTGTTCTAAGTGCCAGACATTGCTAGAACAGCTCAGAAAAGAGCAGACACCTTGCTTGGCGTGGTGAAGAAAGTCCACTGTCAGCACTAAGAATCCTATTATTTGTTTAAGTCTGAAAATGACATAAAAAGTAAATTTTAAGGTTGGGATTAGATAAGATGCAAATTGAAGGAAGAAGCCACAGACATTATGTTAATTGTGTTCAATCCTTTTGCAGCTTATTCTGTTTGATTGATTATCAATATGCTTTTCCTTAAGAGACATCGTTTGGCATTATTTATTTGTAAGATAAAACAACTTGGATTCTCCCATTTACTGAGCATGGAGAAATCACTTTTGGAGCATCTTGAAGTATTTGAAGACAATTCAGGAAGTTGCAAAATCAGTACTAGGAATTATTCTGCTAGTCCAAAAGTAGCAAATCTGTTTTATAAACAAGCATATGCTGACATTTTAACTTAATAGATTAAGTTCATCAGATTTTACTTTCTCTAATGTATGTAATGACACCTGCTGTACAATTTAAGTTTACAAAGTTTTCTTAAAGCCCTAAGGTAAAAATGGTGTTTCTTTTTCCGTGGTACCCTTCAGGGGCTAGGGTGAGACCTTAGATCTTTCATTCACAATCTGTCTCCCATCATCCACCTAACGTCCCGTTCTCCTTGAAAATGAAGGGAGAGAAGCATTAAAAAAAAAGAACAACAACAACATGGCTTTGGCATGTTGCAGGATATTAACAGTGATTTCTTGAATTATTTTAGGAAACTCAGTTCTCGCTCATTTCCAGAGACCACAGCTGATGTATAAATTCCCTAATTTGTTTACTTTAGAGAGATCATCTCAAGTGCAGCATCTGTTTTTGCTTTCTCTGCGAGATCTTGGTTTTACATTAGGGGGACTGAGGCAGTGGAATCACATGACCCTCGGAGCCCACACAGGAAGCTGCTGGGGCCTCCTTCAGCCCCTGGGGGCCCCAGCCTCCCCAACTGCTCTGTGAAGGCAGCTTCCACCCTGCCTTTTCCACTGTCTTTCACAGATAAACTCCATCTGCCGGTTAACATTATTTTACACCCAGAAGATTGTCAGAACTCTCATTCTGCTTAGGCACGTCTTCTTTAGGACAGGCAGCTTTCTTTCCCGAAGCTCAGACCAGTAATCCAGAATTATTCCCAATATGGAGAGGGGAGCGCCTTCTGGAAGTGCAGTGGTTATTTATGAAGCTTGGGTGGGAGCACTCCCTGCCATGTTCCAGTGAAATTAGAGAGATAAAATTTTAATGTGGAAGGCACTTATATTTTAAGTGTGTGCTACCATTTTGCTCTCTCTGCAGCCTTGCAGAAATGGCTGCCTGAGGAAACCTCATCCCAGCGCCCCATCAGACCCCATGCTCAAGGTCACAGGGAGAGGGCCACCCCATATTTATAATGTTAGTGGAAATGCAAGGCATTGAAAGCCAGGGAAGTATCAACAGCTTCCATCTCTGCAAAATAACCAACTTGAATTTTCTTGTGTATAGAGTGGCCAGAACTGTTCCCCCAGCTTCTCATAAGGATGGTGGAGTTATTGTGAAGATAAATTTAAGCTCAGGAAGAGAGAGGGATGTGGACAAAAATCCAATTAACTGGAGTGAAAGTCATATAGAATAAATACCCTGAGCTAGTAGAAATAGTTTTTAAATTGGATGAATCTTTAGAGGAGAATTGATAAACTATGTCCTTATTGTCTGAGAGGATGCACTTGGCAAATAATATTTTTGAGGAGACATTATCTGCTTGAGGATGTTTCACGTTCTTATTAAGAAGGCGATTAGAAGTTTGGAGACTTTTTCATCGTTCTGATTAACTTGCAGGGGAAAATCTTCCTCCTGCAGTAGTCATTAAGTGGATCTCTTTGTGTGTACAAATATTAAAAGTAGTCTTGAAAGTACTATAGACAAGCAAGGAAGAAATGCACTGTTTGTTTCCTCATAGAGTTGACATTTTTATTTAGGGGAAAAAAAATCCACGAATTTACAATCTCTCCCTTTCTAGGTTTTTCAACATTTCTTGCAAATTGTATGTAAATGAATGCAAATAAGCAATCCTCACTCGCAAGCTGCTTAGAAGTGTAAAATGCATAAAATTAAGATGCTGAGAGAAACGTGCATCTAATTAAGGTAGCAAGTAAAGAAATGTTTAAATTCAAATTAGATACTTCAGTGGGAAGAATTACTTGTTAATTCAAAGGATGTTTTGTATAACTCAGGGAAGACTTCTTCTTAGCAGTCTTCCCATTTCCTTCAAAAATCAGTTTTAGGAGATGTCTCTGGCTCAGCCAAACTTTTAGATTGAGTTTAACCTAATAGTAAGAATGCCATCAAAATGCATTCTGCTTTTAATGCCTTTCCCCCTAACAGACAGGAGAGTGAGGGTGGAGGTTTGGATATCACTGTTTCTACCCATTTCACATGAAGCTCCCATGATACTTTTGTGCACTGAGTTCATGGAAAGCCTTGAAACACAGACCACAGCCAGCCAGCTACCCCTAGATCCTAAGAAGGTTTTTTTTAAGCAAGACAGGAAGGATGGTAGCCCAAGCCATCCATTCACAGGCATCTTCCAGCCTTGCCAGGGCCAGAAGAAAAGGAGAAGAAATTGATCTCCATTTGGAAGCTTTTAAATAAGTGGAAGACTTATTTATAACACATGAAACAAGCAAATAATTGAAAAATATAAGATGTGTGTTGAGAAGATATGAACTGTCCTCTAAGATTGATACTGCTTCCTCCTCAGACACGTCCATCCAAGAAGTAGGCAGGAAAGTGGTTGATGCTTGATTTTGAAGCATTCCACAAAGTTCCACTTCCCATGGTGAAGTTCTGCCTTCCTGCTGGATTGTGTATTCAGACCAAGTCCTCTGATTGAAATGCAGCCCATGTGTTAGCCCAGAGAATCTATTTCCTGGCTTCAGAGATAAAAATAGTTCCTTGTTATGAAACAGTTTTGATCACATGTCATGTACAAAAGTCTCTTGGACTTGGGTTCCCTCCTCTGGAATAACTCCGTGTCTGCCATGAGGAACTAAAGGGTGATGGTGATGCTGTCGTTGTCCATCTGGGGCGTCGACTCTGTTCCCTCTTTTCAGCAGTCACAGAAACCCTTCTGACTCAATGCCAGCCTCCTTGAGCCTTCCTCCCTCTTCTTCCCCTGACCCATCCTCACCCCCACCCAGCCCTGGGGCTGAAGCTCCTACTATACTGAGCCTTTGGGATTGTGAGTTGGAGAACATCTGATTGGTGATGTCCACTTTTGATCCAACAAGTCAATTTAGGTTTGATCAGAAGGGTCCTGGTTGTTGATGTTCCTCCTTGGACCAGGGGATGTTTGTGATATGGAGCTTAGAGTGTGCCTTCCTGTCTGTTTACCTTCCTCTTTCTTTCGCTCTGATTCCTTAGTGCTTTCAGTGACTGCCTCTCTGTCAGTTAGTTGGTTTTAGTGATTGCTACAGTCACAGCCTAGAGTCCATCCAGCTGCCCACCTGGAGTCCCTTTCCTGCAGGTCCCGCATTCAACACAATCAACCTATCCCAATTCAACTTGGTAACTTTGTTCCAAACTGGCCTCTTCCCTACCCGTCCCTCTGGCTAATGATGCTCCGTTTGCTCTCCTCTCCCTCCAAATTGTCGATGCTACTACCTAGGCTGCTTTATTTCTTACTTAAATTTACTGCTATAGCATCCTAACTGCTCTCTCCCACTCTCATCCTATGCCCCTCTGTTCTTTTCATGCTGCTGACCAAACAGATTTATCTTAAAACACAAATCATCTCTCACATCCCCGATGAAAGACTTTCTGGTACCCGTTCTCACCTTTTGGGCATGGAATTCAACCTGTCCTCTCTCTCTGTTCTTCCCCACATTCTGTGCTCCACCTCGTTGTCGCAAATTGGGACTTGTAAAATGCCATGTCATTCATATTTTTAAGCCTTTGCATATGCTGTGTTCTCTGCCTGAAATGCTCCTTCCCCAGCAGCATCTTCCATAATCTGCCTGGAAACCTGCTACTCCTCTTCGTGAGCCTTCTGTCACCTGCCTGGGCTGGGCATGTTGTGCTTTCTTTTCTTTTTTTTTTTTTTACTACTTTAAATAAAAATATTTTTATTGAAGTACAGTTGATTTACAATGTTGTGTTAGTTTCAGATATACAGCAAAAAGAATCAGTTGTATATATGTGTATGTAAATGTGTAGTGTACTACATATATATGTACTATCTATTTTTTTTTCAGGTTCTTTTCCATTACAGGTTATTACAAGATATTGAGTGTAGTTCCCTGTGCTATACAGTAGGTCCTTGTCGATCATCTCCTTCATGTGTAGCAGTGTGTATATTTTAATCCTAACTTCCTAGTCTATCCCCCTTTCCCCCTTGGTAACCAGGTTTGCTTTCTACGTTTGTGAGTCTGTTTTGCAAATAAGTTCATTTGTATCTTTTTTTTTTTAGATTTCGTGTATAAGTGGTCTCATATGATGTTTGTCTTTGTCTGCCTCAGTTCAGTTAAGATGATAGTCTCCAGGTCCATCCGTGTCGCTGTGCGCGGCGTTCTTTCTTTCTTTTTTGTGTTCTCTTCTGTTGTGTGCTGGGCCCTGGTCACCCGCTCATTGCATAGTGCTGCACTGAGGCCTTCAAAGGACCTTTGGTTTATTGTGTGGTAAACAGGTATTGATACTTGCCATGTTTGAAATTTAAACTGAGACATTTATTTATTCATTCCTTTAAAATCAACAATAATTCATTATGCGGTAGTACAAAGTACATTTTTATTTAAGATAACTATTCTTCAAAATGTACTAAGAAGATGGACATTGTTTTATATTTTTTCAAAGCTCTTCATGTTTTTAGAATGTCTGGCTTATTAAGAGAAGACAGCTGGATTCTCATAACTGCCTCTACATTCAACCTGGTTCAGTGGGTGGTTTTGTTTATGAAGACAGTTCACCTGATTGTGGGTAGTTTTCTACACCAAAGCTGACATGAGGTAATTTCTTTCATTCAATTCTAATGTGAAACCTGGAACCACAGGGATGAACTTTTCTCTGTTACCTTGAAACTATTGATCTCTACTGCTCTCAAAACCTGGTTTTTGTTTGTTTGTTTTGTTTTGTTTTTAGCCCTGAATGATTTACTTACACCAGGCATTGGTCACTTGGAAAATATGGGTCGACTAAGTTCTAAAGATCTTCCAAATGGTGATAATTTTATTATACAGTAAGAGAAAACAGAACAGAAAGCTGAAAGTGTTAGGGGGTTTATCAAACTCATGGTGAATTTTCCACAGTTTGAATTATTACTAAAAAGCCCAGATTTTATCATTGGCACAAATATTGTCAGTTAATTTTCCTCAAAATGACAAATACACACTTTGTTTATTTTCAAGAAAGTTCCTTTTAAATAGTTAAGTCGGAATAGCAGATTTTTGTTACTTGTTCTTTTTAATTAAAAGTGGTGTTTTGTGGGGGAGAGGGGCAAGGCTAGTTCAGCTTGCAACTCAATCCCACAAGTGCTTTTTCTTGAGACAAACATCATACTACAGTCTGTAGGTATCACAGTGGCTTTATACGTGCGTGCTTTCTCGGGAGAGAAAATTAAAAAGAAGTATATTTGGAGTCAGGTTTGCTAACATTAATATTTACCACTTCATCAAGTTTGTGCCTGAGTGAAAATGGCACTCATTTTCCTTCAAGTGCTCGGAGCTGAAGAGTACAACCACTACTATCGTTTGGCGCTGAATACTGATCATTGGTTTGTGCCAAATCGCCAGCGGTTTCACCAGCTCCCTGGTGCACTTTTTTGCACCATCACTGCAAATGTTAATCCAGTACAGAAGGCAAACAATGCCTTAGTATTATTATAAAATAGTTCTGGACCCTTGGAAAGGGTCTTGGAGACCCAGGACTGCACAGACTACACTTTGAGTACTACCGGACCAGAGGGTCAGGATGAGGTCCTTGGCAGGGGTGCAGAGTTAGTCAGTGCTGTGCCAGGAAGGACAGGACGGAGGAGCCACACGGTCAGATTTGTACTTTAGAGGGACTGTGGTGGCTGCAGGTGGAACATCTTCTGGGGACTTGGGAAATTGGCGCTGGGCATCACTGCCAAAATTAGCCATGTTTTTTTGAGTGGCCAAGTGGATATATAAGCTTGAGTATGGTCTTCATTTTTCAAAACTTTGGAGTGGTGTCTACTCAAGTCATATTTAGCTGCACAAATAAATTAGATTGGAGGTACTTCTGGGTGTTCTCGTATCTACAATGTGGGTGTTACTTGGTGGATGAATCCTAGGCATATACACATATATCCATGTGTGTAAGCTTGGATGTTTGGGCACCGTTGACTGGTTGGCCTCCCAGCCTGTTACTTTATGTTTTATCACCAGCAGTACATTCCTTGGATGATACACATTTATCCTGTATCATATGTAGAAAATATTTGTTTACCATGGAGACCTGCCACTCTGGGGAAGTGTGGGAGACTGGTTCCTCAGTTAAAAGCTCCAGGTCAATGTATGTGCAGAAGTGATCATGTCATCTGCCTGGCCAGCAGTGCTTGTCTAGGATTCCATTCTGAAGCACAGCTTCTCTGTGGATCTCTTTAAAAATACTAAGCAGAAGACAATGAATCTTCAAACTCGTCTGATTCCATTGTGATTGATCTGAGACAATTTTTAAGGTAATTGATGATATTGCCATAGTTGAGTCTGTTAGTGCAAATAATTATTAATCAATATGCTCTCAGCTCTTACTTCAGAAGATAATTTGAACACATGATTTATTCTGAACATTTCAATTGAGCTACCTTTACAAGAGGAAAATCAATGGGCAAGTGGTCCTGAGCACTTTAATTATCTGCTGCTCCATCCTCCCTTCTCAGCCATACCCACCTGGTGGTTTGCTGTCCCACCCTGGCAAGGGTGACAGGAAGGTTTTCATTGCCATGAGAGAAAGAGAATATATAGCTCATCTTTGATTGACTAGGTTGATTAAAGTGATTTACTTAAATGCCTTAGAAACAAAGCCTGGTGGCTTCACTTTCAAAAGCATAGTTAACACTGCCCTAGAAAAAGAAGGAACATATTGTTAATTTCCTTCCAGTTGGAAAGCACTTTACTATGGTGGGTATATTAATAAATGTCATGTTAGTTTATCCTGAAAACACGGGGAGACTGGGGTCACAGAAGGAGATTCAGGTGGAAAGCATTTGGGGCTGGGTTTGTATAACCCGCCACATGACTGCTGTCACTGAAGATGCTTTGTGACTTCCTTATGCTAAGACTTTCCAATCTGGAATTGATTGCTTTGCCTTTTCAGGCAATGTCCTGATGAATATTGTGGTTTGCTACTTTTTTTCCCTGAGGTGACATGCAGAAGAGAATGATCTGCACCAAGGTCGAGCCCACCTTCATCCCCGGGAAGAGTTTCCAAGCACCTGTTGGGGTTGTTCTCATGGAGTGTCCAGGAGTGAATGGGTCTTGGCCAGGAGCTTTCAGACGTGATTCTAACAGATGGGAATTTTCAGCCACAATTCCCTCATTATCCTTGTATTAATAGAAGCATCGAGCTGTTCTGTTACAGTTCTTGCTCAGTACCGTGCCTCTTGCTGCTGCTATGGTGTCTCTAAATGGCCAGCTGTGAAGGTGTCCAGCAGCCTTCAGGGCCAATCCTTGAAGTCTCCACTCCTGCCCCCCATGACCTCCTGGGACCAAGACTCCACACACCAATAAACTGAAATCCAACCTATTGGTAGCAGCTGGCACAGGGTCCTATCTCCAGAAGGAAATGTTCTTACACATTGAATAGAGTCCATGCTATCAACTGAACAGTGGGAGAGAGCAAAGATGGGTTCTGCAGGGACTTGGGATTTTTCTGGAGCTAATTCGGTAGACAGTTTTGGAATGTCTGGCTTGGAGTTAGTATTATATGGAATACCAAGAAAAATGAAGTTCTGTTTCTGGCCGCAGGAAGTCACAATCCTGTTGGGAAGAGTTGGAGCAAAGAGGGGAGACATCAAATGTGAGGGATACAGGAGAAAGGAGCTGACCCCAGAAGGGCAAGGCTGGTGGGGAGACAGATGGCTGAACCCTCAATATCGAGCGAAGAAGAGGCAGGGGGTCACATGGGCCTTTGAAGTGGGCGTTGCTTATGTGTTTCCCCTTCCCCACTCCCTGCCCAGCGGTCCCACTCAGTGTTCCCTGGGGATAGTAACTCACTCTAGGCTGATCAGAGGGAAACTGAGGCATAAAATCTGGGGCCAGCCACAGTCTCTGGGATGCCTTCTTCCAGAAAGCCTCTCAGACTCGCCAGTGGAGGCCAGGGGACCACACTGAGCTGTGACTGAGGGTCAGACCTTATATTCCAACTTGTATAAGCAGATCCATGTGGGAAAGTCTGACGGAAGTGCGTATAAGCAGATCCATGTGGGAAAGTCTGACAGAAGTGCTGGTGAGAAGCCGGTGTCTGGGAAAGCTTGAACATCCCTGGCCCGCTCCTCCTGCATTTCCTCTCTCCTGTGTTCTCTTCCTCCATATCATCAGTTGAGTTAGAGTGCGAGAGGCTGACCCCTTTCCACTGCTCCCTGGAGAACAAGCTCCCGGGTCCAAGTCTGGGACATGCACCTTGACCAGCTCTGTGATTAGGCCTGTCACCCACTCCTTGGAGGCAGAGTTTCCCTATCTGTTGAGTGGGTGTAGTACTTGTGGGTTTGTTGTGAGAGTTAAATGAGCTCACCGTAAAGCACTTTCAAAACTGTGGAAGTCTACCATGGAATATACAATATGTACACACGTGTGTATGTAATATGATAGGTAAGGAGTTATTTTACTTTTTCAATCTTAACTGTTCCTCTTTACCTACTCTGGAGCCTGTCAACGTTCCCATTAACTGTTCTGGTTCTGAGATGAAGCCCTGAGTGGGAGTTGTGGCCACTGCTTGCCCTTGTCACCTTCTTCCAAGGCTGAGTTCCATAGGAGAGTTCAATAAATATCCTGCAAATGAAGCATTCCTTACAGAGATCCTTTTCTTTCCCTTTGCTCCTGTTTCTGTTTTTAACATACAAAAAGACTCATGTAAATCCTTTTCCCCTCCCTCTAGCATCTTTGGAGACCTCTGCGGCAGCATGCCCTAAAGTTGTGCTGGAATGACATGATAGGAAAGAGTGTTTTTCAGTGCTAAGGAATGGAGTTCTCAGAGACCAATAAAAGTTGCCAAAGGTATTTGAGGATCGAGACCCAGGGTAATGCTTACATAACCTCCCAACTGTTTTCCTAGGTCTAAAGTGAAAATAACAGAGATAAGGCAGAGAGTACATGTGTAAACACAATATATGAACGGCTCCTCCAATCTACATAGCAAAATAAACCAGGGGTCTAGGCCCTAAAAGCGATGCCGTGGTAGTGGTGGCCTGCTCCCCTTATTCGGAGGAGGGGCTGCAGCAGGTACAAGCAGCGCGTGTTTAAACAGAACCGAGAGAGACTGCAAAACATTTCAAGGGCAGAAAGTGGCAATAAATACTTCTCGCGGTTGGAGTGGCTGGAGACCTTGAGGTGAGCAGAATGTAATCACTCATGGTGGAATTCGGCCAGGGCCTCCTGTGTCTACCAGGGGACACTGCGAACTTTCCAAAAAACCAAGACCTCCGTCTTATCTCCTCCCAATGAAGAGAAGGGGAGAGCTGAAATTCCTTTCTGGAGGTGGGATTTGCTCTCCATGATGAGTTCTGATCTTTTTTGCAGGCTTTGAGCCTAAGAACCAAAATAGGAACCTGAGTTCCAAAATAGGTCCCCTAGGAAAAAAAAAATAAAAATCCACAAAGGCCTGCTCAAGGTGATGTGCAGAAGTTGGTGATCTGGGTTGTAAATCCACAACCCACTTCACAGAGGAAGACCTAGATAGGGAGACTTGGTTTTCTTCTAAGGCATGAATGAGTGCTCTGGGCAATCTGCCCCTATGGAAAACAGAATAATGCTAGTAATTTGCATTTATATAATACCCCTCGGCTTGTGGATCTACAAGCGCTTCACAAACGTTAATTAATTCTCTAAACCCCCTATGAGCCAGAGGGTGCCTTCAGTAACCAATCAGGAAGGAGGGCCAGAGATTCGCGCCAGAGTGAGTATACAAGTCAGTCCAGCTCTGTGGGCATGGGAGCCAGGGAGGTTGTGTGGAATTTTTAGGAGAAAGAACCACAGATATAGAATGTGGATCAGCCTGAGTGGGGAATAAACCTGGATTTTATGTCTGCTTTGAGTGAAGGCCTGTCCACTAACAATTCAACTTCTCTCCTGCGATTCCAGGCACTTGTCAGGAAGTGTGCTGTGTGATTGTTTCACCTCTTGCTGTTCCTTCTTCATTATCCAAGCTCTGCTTGTACTTGGTTTAAAACCTAAGAGTAGGGATCTGGGCTCAGCTCACCTTGGCTCAGTATAGGAGGATGGGCAGCAGCTGGGCCATACAGGAAGTCACTATTTTCCTAGATGTTTTATTTATTTATTTATTGCCACACTGCGTGGCTTGTGGGATTTTCATTTCCTGACCAGGGATTGAGCCTGGGCCCTTGTATCACCTAGATGGATGGGTAATTTTGAAGTGCTTGAGAGCTGGTTTTAGCAGTTGTTTGCTATGATAGATTCCCTCATTGTGTTAGATTTTTTAAAAATACAAGTAATTACACAACAACCCTTCATAGACTGGTGCACAAGCCAACTTCAATCTGGCTTTTCCGAAGTTATAAGAATAAACGGAATATGACTTGCTGAGATTTATCCTGTGTTCATGCACATGTATGTCTGTACTATGGCAAAACCAGATTATTGGAGGGGGGCGTTAAATAATTTTTATGTTACTTTCAGGTTAACTAGTATATAAGGAGAGATCTACTTCTGGGGAGATGTGTATATTTTTTTAAGTACTTTTGAGCTCTAGAACAACAAAAAAAAAAATGAGGTGATGCTATTGCTTCCAAAGTCCTTGCTGAGCCGGCTGCCAGGACAGTGACACAGGCATGGACTTCGGGAAGAGGGGAGCTCTGTTTGATGCGTGTAAAAGATCAAACACGCCGGGACTGGGACTCCTCCCAGCAAGACACACGCTTTCTTTCAGGCTGTTGCCAGCTGGTTTTGCTGTGTGGTGGTGTTAAGCTTTGCAGATTGAAAACATCTGGCTTTTCACCAGCCGTGTGTACTCAGAAGGAGAGCTGCACTGGCCAAAGTAAATTCACCGAATTCTTATCTGACACATTTAGTTGACCCTGATATGATAAGTTGGGGCAATTTCTGAGGATGAATCCTGTTTCCAGCTGTGCGACTTTTCTATCCCTCCCTTGCCTTTGGAAGAATCTGGATTTTAACATTTTCAAATGCAACACCAGCAGCCATGTATGAAAGTACCCATATGATTTGCATAGAGGTCAAACACAATGTTTCCTGTAGGGACCTCCTGAATTATGAAGCTGCAGAGCAATCCCATGTAAGCAGATGTCAGCAGGTTCCAGAAAGATGGCTTGTTACCTATGGCCGTTAAGACTTCTGGTGTGAACTGATTTGCGAGCGAAAAAAGAAATTTGTAAACTGGAGAGGTTTGTATGTATCTACTAGACACAAACGGATAAACAACTACAAATTATGGTGACGGGACTCTTGGTTGTATTTACCTTCTGAAAGCATGCTTTCTGGTTTGGTGGGTCTTTTCTTCTTCAGCACTTTACAGAAGTGGTCCGGAGATGTTGAAACTGAAGCTTCCTGTAAATCTGTCTCTGAATTTTGGCCTGTGACTGTTTTAACTTGCAAAATGGACATTGTACAGATTCGTATTTTTGAACAGCAATCCACAAACCAAACGTTGCTTAATTGGATCATGGCTTCCCACCGTGTTAAGGCTTCAGAGCTGACTGATCCATGTTTATAATTGGTCTGCTCTTGTCATTGGCCTTGGTGTATTAGCTTGAAGTGTCTCGAGAAGTTAATGACTTGTTAAAAGAAAATCCACGAGAGAACCTTCTTAAAAGAGACTGGTCAAGCCAGGAGTATTTATATCATGTCAATAGTAATTTAGCACGGCTATTGTGTGCCAGGCATGTATCTTCATGACAATCACATCAAGATGGTAATAATTATCCTCATTTTACACTGAGGCTCAGAGAGGTGAAGCAGCTGGCCCCAGGTCACCCAGCTAGTAAGTTCCTGTGTTAGTTGCCTCCCTGGTGACCAAAACTATGTTGCAGCTTAGGTAATCATCTTGGATTACTTAACCTAGCCCCTTCTCCAATTTGAAAGAGCTCAGAGGATGAAAAGGAACTTAAGGTTCTTGAGTATGCATGGTGAGTACTACACACTGAGCTGAGCACTCGTACCCCTGCTAATGAGGCTTTTCTTGTTCAAAAGTACATTTTTTTTGATGCCCCAGGGCCTTTTCACTTGCTGTTTCTTCTGTCTGCAATCCTGTTTGCCCAGATCACCGTGTACCATAGATGTGGTTTTCTCCTTCTTGGGGAGTCCATCAAACCTCACTGCCTCAACAAAACCACAACTCAGACCCCTCTAGAGATTGTTCTCCTGGTGGATGCTAAGAACTGGCCTCTCCTATTTCTCTGCCTGCCTGGGTTACTGACGTTCTGTCCTAGTAAGGGGTTGTAGCCACAGGCTGGCCTAAGTATACCTGTCCCCTGCATACATGCTCATTCTTCTTTTTTTCACATGTTCCCAAAGGAAGCAGTTGAGAATCTGGCTTTATTAAAAATATAGCATGGTTCTCTTTGATGGATCTTTTGATTATTTTTGTTGATTTTTTTTTTTTTAACCCTGGACTTCGTTTTTCCCGTTCATAAACCTGAATATGTGCTTTGTGTATGTTTGCTGGATGAGAATCAGATAGTAACTGGAAGGTAATTTCATTTAGGACAGATGTAGTCAGACATGTGGTATTTGGCATGAGTTATGTGAAGAAAGTCAAGTCACGTTATGAACAAATTAGTTCTGAATTTCTTTCGAGTCTGGGGACATTTATTTATCTTGGATTGTCCCAGAGATTTTCTGCACTATTTTTCTGTAATCACCTTGATTAATCTTTAAGTGGTATGTTTACATTTTGAGTTGATTTATGTGAAGCTTTGCTTTCCCTTCACGGAAACACCCAGGTTTCTCGTGTTACCAGATGATAGAAACCACCTCTCGGTTCCACGCCCGCCACACTCACGGGCTGTCGCCAGCTGAAGGATGCCACGTGTCCTCGAGGACTGCTCCAGCAGCAGCAGTAACACGGCTGAAATGTCCCACCAGAGGGCTATCCCCATGCTGTTTATAGATGCCTCCACTCAGGGCCTCTGTGACCTGCAGTAAATTTAAAGATACACTCACTAACTTGGTGTGTGATGTGGGGATGCTCTAAATGAATCACCTGTGTGTTATGTCTGTGTTAGAAGGGCAGGGAGAAATATTGGTATCTTTTTTCCCCCCACCCTAGTGTATTTCTGGCTTTCCTCTCCCTCGGTTCCCACGGGAGGGGGGCCTAGGGGCGGCGGCAGTGTTCTTGCCTGGCTGGCTGGGTGACCTGGCAGAGGCCACCAGTCACTGACAGCTCCAGGACCCTGGTATCCAGTCCTCATTCCAGAGCTTCTTTCATATCACAGTCTAACCAAATCATGTATCTTCTTTGAACCTCAACTGCATCATTAGTGAAACAGTTATAATCATCTAAAAATTATGAAAGCACTGAGTTAGCTAACCACCATGTAGACTCAGTTCAGTTCAGTTGTTCAGTCATGTCCGACTCTTTGCGACCCCGTGGACTGCAGCATGCCATGCAGACTATGGGAAGTGAAAATGATCATATATATCCTTGATCACCAAATTGTTTTTTCCATTCCTTCTATCCCAAAGCGTTCTTCTTTGGAGTTGTGTTCATCCCTCTATAAACGCCAACCCCTATGCATCAAGCATTTAATGACGAGTTTAGACGGAGGCAGCTCTGTCCATTTCTACATGGTGATTGCAGATAATTCCATAGAAGCCACTCAGTAAGGAGGATCTCTTATCCCTGATTTTCCTTAGGAGAAATTGTTACACTAAAAGTCAGTGTTTGTGAAGCATTCTCGCTCATGGGTTTCTTTTTTTCACAGAAACATGAAAACTCACTGTCTTGTCTTAAGAAGAAAAAAATTATGTTTGCACCCACGTCTCTGTGGGGCTTTCCAGGCGGCACTAGTGGTAAAGAACCTGCCTGCCAATGCAGGAGACGTGAGACGTGGGTTCAATCCCTGGGTGAGGAAGATCCCCTGGAGGAGGAAATGGGCAACCCACTCCACTATTCTTGCCTGGAGAATCCTGTGGACAGAGGAACCTGGTGGGCTACAGTCTATAGGGTCGCAAAGAGTCGGACAAGACTGAATCGACTTAGCGCACGTGCATTTGTGTCTCTGTGGTCTGGTGGAAAGTGGGCTGTGGGTTAAGCCATCCCCAGGATGCCTTGACTGTCATAATCTTCCCTTTTGCTGCTGAAATCTTAGGTTTTTCCATTTTCTGTACTTGGATATATGAATAAAAGAAACCAACTTTCCTACAGGTAATTATGTTAGAGGAAAGTTGATTGGTTGTTTTGTTAGAAAAATCTCAATCTATTCACGATACATCTTTTATCCTCCTTGTCTCTATAAATGTAGAGTTTACCGAGATCTGCAATCCAAAATATATTGTTCTAATGAAATCATTTTGATCAAATGTAAAAATTTTATATATGTTAGTTTTTATAGCAAAGACAATAGAAGATACTTCTGCAGAAGTATTTTTCTGTATCCTTAGGGTCAGGGGTCCCTAACCTCTGAGATCTGATGCCTGGTGATCTGAAGTGGAGCTGATGTAATAATAATAGAAAGAAATAAAGTGCACAATAAATGTGATGTGGTTGAATCATCCCAAAACCTCTGGTCCATGGAAAAATTGTCTTCCACGAAACTGGTCCCTGGTGCCGAGAAGGTTGGGGAACCACTGCTTTAGGTTATGTGTTATTGCAGTACATTCTCAGGCCCAGTGATAGTAATTTGCGTAAACAGCTTTATAAGGTCGGAAACACTTGAAGAAATCAGAGTGGCCAAGGGCTGTGGTCCCCATCAGGGCAGAGCTACCGCAGCAGATGAAGAGGCGAGGGCCGGGGAAGCAAGGACTCCCTCTCCCTGGTGTCGCTCTGTTAACTGTGAGGGCGGACGTCGCAGCACCTTGAAAGCGGCTGTGATGTTCTCCAGCCTGGCGCAGGCTTCCTGCCCTTTCAAGGGAACTCCTTGATCAGGCATTCGACTAAACTGCGGCGGCTGCTGAGCAGTTCTTGTGTTCTAATTGCCCAGTGGGTTGAGGTTTGGGGACAATAAGTGGATATCAAGGAAGGGTCAGGCTTGAAAGCTGGCAGCTCAGTGAGCAGACCAAATTGGAGAGAAGAAAGGATGACTTTTTTTAACCTTTATTTTGTCTAAGATAGAGATTTTCTTTCTTAAACATTTTGAAATCTTGCTTGATGAATACTTGTCAAATTGATTTGGGAGGTCTTTGTCTTATCTTTTATCTTCTTCCATCAACTCAGGAATGCAAATCTCAGCTCTAAAAGAGGTATAGACCAAGACGTGTCCACAAGAAGAATAGCAGCCCAGGAGCTGTGCAGAGGGCGGGGAGGGCAGTGGGCAGAGCGCTGGTCACAGCAGTGCCCAGCACTTGGTTATTTCCTGCCCCCGTTTTTAGCATTTGCTGTGCCTGAGTGCAGTGTTCAATATTTGGTATATTTTTAGGAGACTGCATGTCCTTTCACTACTTTCTTGCCTTCCATATGCATGTATATAATGTCTGTATATATGTTGTATCTTTTTATACATATGAATACACATAATGTCTCTGCGTATATATATCCATACTAGCACTAGCCTTAGATTCGAAGATCAAGACATTTATAAAAGAAACAAATAATGGCACAGATTCCTCCAACTGCACTCCTCTTAGGAAGGATTTTTTAATGTTATTTTATTTTTTAAATCTTATCTTTTCATCCATGCTGCATGGCATGCGGGATCTTAGTTCCCTGACTAGGGATCAAACCCGTGCCCACTGCAGTGGAAATGCAGGTTTTAACCACTGGATCCCCAGGGAAGATCCTAGGAAGGATTTGTAAAGGAAAAAACCTTCATTGTGCATAACTGCAAATCACTTCCCACTGACAATCTTGTACCAATGGAAGCACTGAGACTTCAGGCGCTTTTGTTATTTAAGGTTTTATCCTTGGCTCTCTTTCATCCCTATGGTGGGGCTTACCCCTTGCGAACTTTTTTTTTTTTTAATTGTAGTCATTTTCGGATCTGATTGCACCAGCCTTGGCAACACCTAAGTCCCTTAACCCAAGAAATCCAGGCCTCTTCCAAGGTGTGTGATGGTGTAGAGAGTGATTGGCAAGCCTAGGGTGGAGGTGGGGATGGGGACCAAGGCGGCTGGTACAGGTGGCAGGAGCTGCCCCAGAGACAAAACACAGCACCACTGGGGCCATTATTTTGGTTGGAAATACGTAAGAAAACCTTTCCTCAAAGGGGAAACGATAAACAAATTATCCACTTCCACCATCAGCTAATTGAGGCTGTCTCTCAATAAACAAGTGGATTTTCTGCTAACAAGCAGTTTTACGAATTTAATCGCCAGCGCTCTGTTGCCTTTCCCCCCATTTAATTGATGCTTGCTGAAATTTTTCTTAATAACGTTACACATTAGTGAGACTCGCTGTCCCTATTTTTGCATCCTCATGGCTTAAAAGTCTGTGACTGTCATTTAATTGCCAGACACATTTTTTTAATTGGAATTAAAATTAAATTGATTCAATTCTTTTTTTTTTATTTTCTTGAATCTAATAAATCAAGTGCCAGCAGTCCACATGCAGACAAGTGCCAGTCATTGTAGGAGCATGGTGACACCCTCCAGTTTTATAACAACCTCTTATTTTAAAAATCATGTCAAAGGGATAACTTTTAATCCAAAAATCTGAAATAAAATTTTAGTGGGGTGTGTTTGTTGGATATTTGAATAAGAGAATGACCTCTTTCTCTACTGATGGGTTGTTTTCAGTCATCCTTGTATGAAGGATGCTCAGTAACTAAAGTCACTATTTGAAAATTATCTTGATACAGCTAGAGGAGAACAGTGGTGGAAGTATGAAAAATGTAGTGTAAGAACTTAAACACCTGTTTTCTCTTTAGCAATATAAGTGGGTTGGAATGAGCTGACACATGGGGATTTAACACTTATATTGTTAATATAATTTTACTTTAAAACTCTCAATCATCCCATAAATTTGATTGTTTTAAATTCCCTTTCTTATATCTCCTATATTCGTCACTCTATATTACCTTCTAACACAAGTCAAAGTAGTAGCTTTATTAGGCTTTTTAAAATCCAGAATGTTCATTTATTATAAATTGTCTGATACTTGAATGTCTAAATAAAATATCCCATTGCTTGCCCGAGGAATATTTTTCCCCAAGTGGAAATATATTTTGTTTTATGTGATTGTGATGATGAAATTGCTCGGTACACTTTTTGAATCAAAAATTCATGGAGACAATTTAAATGTGCGAGTTTATGATCGAGTCTCTGGGGCCCCTGCACTGGCATATGGAAGCATATTTAAGTTTATTTTTAATTTCCTTTATGGCTGGCATGGTTTCTTTGGGTTCAGACACATGCACATTTACTCACATGTGTTTGCACATACACACACACACACACACACAGGCAGAAAGCATAAACAGGGCTTTTCCAAGTTATCAAGGCAATTTTCTGAATGAGTTGCAAAACTGAAATTAATATCTTTCTGTAGTCATCAAGGACAAAAGCCCATATCGGCCAGCCCTGCCTGATGCTTAACTCGCCGTGAAGTTAATGTGGATGTTGTATATTTAAGGAAGCAGAAGGCAGTTCTTTTTTGACCATGTGCAGTTAAATCCCATAACAGTACATGTTCTGACTTAATTAGTTCTCATCATATCATGTGAATATAATTAATAATATGATGCTGTAATAACTTTGCCATCATAGGTACTAGGACCTCCAAGTGTCAAATGAAGCATTTGTATTATTTTAAAGTACAATGAATTTTAAATTAATCTTGAAGCAAATTTGTATTGTAAAGAAAAGAAAAATACTTGAAATTAACTAATGTTGTTCTTCCCTGTAATAACTAAAAAAGATAGCTCTCCCTTATCATTTATTCTTTTCTTTTCATTGAAGCTATATAGAAACTCAGTACATAGAACTAATCAAAACAGCCTTATTTTATTAGTATGAACTTATTTTTAAGGTTAAATGTATTACATTCATATACTTTTAATACAAGTCCTTGAGAATTCTGAGTCATCTCTGTAGCATCTTAGAATTCTGAGGCATTATTTGGAAAGCGTCCACTCTGGCTGGCAGCCAGACTTTGATTTGATGGTTCTCTTAACTTCACCACATCCTACATTCCTACCTTATTTGCCCTTGTTGCACCAGTCAGACAGGTGAGCCTCAGGGTTTCAGGACTGCATACCTGCAATCTGGGGTGCTTTACCTTTATCTTTCTTTCCTCGTTTTTCCTGACTTTCAAGACATAGCTCAGGACCCTCTTTCTTTCTTGTAGTTCTTACCATTTCATGACATGAACATCCTTGGCTCTGTAACACAGCTTAACTGCTTACATGTGTGTCTCTTGTCTTCCCACCTAGACTGCAACCCTCTGCAGTTAAAAGAAGGAAAATCAGCACTGTTCAAAAACTCAGTCTAGCATCATGCTGTGCATATTGTTGCTGTTCAACTAACACTTGAAGGGTGAATTTGACATCGCATCTTTGAGAAGTTCATTTTGAACAGTCCTACTCAAATAGATAGCACTATTATTTCTGTTTGGCCCTGTGTATATTGGGGTACCTTTTCCTGGAGACCGTCATCAGGTTTCATGACTCATGCTTGGGTCAGCTAGCCAACCAGCACATAGGACGTCACATCTGTGACCAAGTGGCCAACCATGTAACATGCTGCAAGGTGGAAATGGTTCCTATCCCTGCTTGAGGGTGGTCAGCAGACTGTGCGGCTCCCTTGGTGATAGGGGTTGTGGCTTTAGGGTCTCAGCTGCAGAAAAACTCAGAGTAGGGATGGGAACCCACAGCTAGGATTCTGGGGCCACACTGGCTGGTTGCCCTTCTTCAGCTCCTGGGAGGACCTTCTGTGTTAGTGCAGCCCAGGTGCTGTTCTGTGGAAAAGGAAGGGCAGTGACCAGTGGTTCCTTCAGTGGCAGGTCTGCGAGTGGGTTTTTCAGAAGCTGGGATCACTTTGCTCTTGGAGATGCAGTCAGAGGTCATGGTTTGGAAGTTGAGGGGCTTGCTCTTCTCTTTGCTCATGTTGCCATTGTGGTGGGATGCTAGGGATGCTGCTTCTCTGCTTTCCTTTACCCAGCAGGAGAAAGGTAGCATTCTTCATCTTAACAAGGTTCCTCTAAAGCTGCATGTATGAAAAATGGGCCCATTCAACCCCGGAGGGAAGAAAGAAGGCACACATTTTTCAACAAGCCTTGTGGGTAAAGAGTGAATGTTTTCTCAGAGCTTGCATGTTTCCTTATCCAGCTCCAACTTCAGCCCCTGCCCGCATCCCCTCCCTCCAGGTGACAAATAGAACCTGCTTTATTGCGTGCTGAGCGGCATGAATTCTGACATTGTAGAAACGGCTATGGCTGTTGGACAGCCATGAAGAATCGCCATCTGCAGTTTACCAGGACCCTGTATGGTTACACAGGCCCTGCGGGTGGTTTCATAGTCAACTGAGAAAGCACACTGAGGGTTCTGGGGAATTCAGGAAGGAAGAAGGCAGTCCCCACCCTCGCAGAGGTTAAAATCTAGTTGTGAAAATAAGACATCTGTATGTACAAAACCCATGCGTGCAAAAGACCAGCGGATGTCTTCCTAATTAGTCACGTGATAAACACGAAGTGCTTGAATTCAAACGGGCCGTCTCTCTGATGTCCAGAATGATTTGGAAGATTTTGTGAGAGAATTCCCCGTTGGATTAGGGTGTAAGTGGTAGCAGAGCTGCTAATGATGAATATTTACTGTTTCTTATTTGTTTTCTCATTGTTCCTGTGTCGTAATGAATACATTACTCATTACTGCTAATCAGTGAATATTGTCATGTAAATTTCAGAGCAATTATCTATACCTTTTTAGCAGGATATTTTAATTTTCATTTATGTAATTTTGCTTGGATTTTTTTTTTTTTTTTCATCAAACAAATAGGAATCTCAGGCATCCCAGAGATCTATAAACATGGTATTAAATGACTTACATGACGATCAGCATGGGGACTTGCTGCCCTGGTGGGCTCCATGGACCATCAACATCATCGTTACCTGGGAGCTTGCTGTCAGTACAGCATTTCAGGTCCCACCCGAGACCTGCCAAATCAGAGTGAATTTTCACAATTCCCAGACAATACACATGCACCTTTCTTGGTTTCATTCTCATCTGATTATGTGGGAGGTCTTTACAAAATTTTGAAGATGGGTGCTTCTCTATATATCAGTATATATAATCACTATATATGTAGCTTTCCCTGAGCATGACGCATTATTGAAGAGAAAGAAGTTGTGGAGTTTTATGGATGACTGATTTCTGGCCATAGTTAAAAGTCAAAGTGAATACCTAAACCATTTTCCCAGCACTTGAAGTTTTTCAAAACTCAAACCATTCTTTGGAAAACACTGTTTTCCCTTTCATATCTGAGTCCATATGAATTCAATTTTTGTGGGAAATTTAAGCCACATGTTTCTGATTCATTTACACTTAACCCTTGAGAAGGTTGTGTTACAACAGCAATTGCCTGTCCAAAAAAATCTCAGTCTTTGAGTAAATCCTTCGTAAGGGCAAAGAGATGGGGAGAAGGAAATGGGGGGAAATCATTGGAAAGACCCCAGAGAAGTTGGGGTTTGGGTTCCTGCTTCTGAACCTGGAGGCCGATTTGTGCAGCCTCCCCGTGTGGACAGTTTCTGGTTTACACACCTTTGATGGGGGTGGGGTTGGAGAATGGTACAAGTTTCCGTGCTGAAAAGAAACAGGACGTGTGTAGGCCAGGCAGCCTAGCCCAAACCCATATTTCTACTAATCATACATGGACATTCCTCTCCCTTTCTTGTACAAATTGAATTTATATCCCTTCGTGAGATTTCTATGATTTGACCCCTGGCAGAGACCTTATCCATAGTTCCTATTAGCGACCTCTTAGCCATGCTGATGAAGTGGACAAAGGCTGTGAAGAAGGCCCAGTGGGTGATGAACCTACAAACACAACTTTGGTTATCTTTACTCTGAGTTTTATAGTTTGAGCTGATATATAACCGGAAAAACTTAAAAATATTCATTGAAGCTTCTTTTTGCCTCTTGGTAAAGCTTGAGTTCTAGCTTGCCAAATCATATATTCCACGTGACACCCTTCTTTCCCCCTCGATTGATGGATATTATGCATAAACACATGTGTCCACATATGAGAATATATGTCACGAATGAAGAGTGAATGTTTACGGGGGGAGAAATCAGTGATCAGTAAATCATGTTTTCTGTTTAGACATCTACCCTTACATTTAGTGAGTTTTGTTTAGATAAGAGGACTTGGCTTGATTACAGTTCTTAGTGGCCATTGATAAACAAAAGGGCATTCGAATTCCATGTCTAACACATTCTTCTTAGGAGCCAGCAAATACATATTCATATGACAGACGCTCTAATCAAGGCTGAAGGTCTTACTTAAATATTGTAAAAAGCACCCTCATCTCTGGAAGGCAGAGAGAATGCCAGTTGAGATTGTAATGGTGATTTTGCCAGATTTCCCTGTGCCATAGGTTTTCTCACCATCCTCTTTCGTGATGGCACCTAATGCCTTCCAACATGCCTTGCCCTTTATCTGGGAAGAACCCTTTTCTGCCCTGCAGTCAACTGCCTGACTCTTTCTCCCAGGATCACTCTGTGTCTGCCTGTGTCCCTGTATCCTCTGTCTAGGGTCACTGTCTGCCATATGTGCTTCCCCACATTCTGAGCTTCCCTCTGTCCTAACATGGGTCACTCTGGTGCATAATTAACTCTTTACATGCCTGTCTTTCCCAGGATGGTGGTGACTCTGTTACTCTGTGTCTACCACCTATACACAGTAAGCATCTGAGTTGTTGGATGGATAAACCTGTGATTTCAGTAGTATCTTAAACCAAAGGCTAAACATCTTCTGAAGATGCCAGATTTAAAATCTGAATGGGTGAACTGAGTTTGTGAAGGATTCTGCAAACGAATCTAATGCTGTGGGTTCATGTCATACAGAAGCTGAATCTTGATTCCCTGCATCTGATCCGGGCTCCCCTGTGCTGGTTACCTTGCAGACACTCTCTCTGGGTCAGGGGTTGTTATGTGAAGGACCATGGGGATTCACTCTGACCATCAAGCCTGGAGGAGGAATCCAAGCGGAGAGAGACAAGGAGCCTTTGTTAATCCTTGGAGGTTAATGGTTGTGGTTGCGACTCACTACACTCCATGCCTTACTGCCCCATTCTGTTGTTGTGGAGTCATTCAGTCATGTCTGACTCTTTGTGACCCCATGGACTGTAGCCCATCAGGCTTCTCTGTCCATGGGATTTCCTAAGCAAGAACACTGGAGTGAGTTTCCATTTCCTTCTCCAGGGGATCTTACCGACCCAGGGATCGAACCCACATCTCCTGCATTGGCAGGCAGATTCTTTCCCACTGAGGTACCTGGGAAGCCTGCTCCATTCTTTAGGTTGTTGAAAATATATCCCAATTTTAAAGACTTGCACAGATGAAATTTTCACAGTTTCCTTCTCTAACCTCTTCCATTATTTGTTTAATAAAGTCTCACTGTTGGAAATGTATTCTTTTGCTGTAATCTAAATCCCTCAATGCCCGTTTTCCGCCATTCGGTCTCCAGGAGAGATGGGGAGACAGCTGGCCACCTCCAAGGGGTCTTCCTTGGCCACCTCTTGGATCACGTTATCATCTCCTTAGGGTTTCCAAAAGTTTCTCATTATATTTATAAAAACAAACTTGAACTTTCAGCTTCAAGTTTATCACCAGAATATCCAGCTTGCTTTGTCAACTCCAGCTCCCCTACGTGTCTTCCTCCCAGACTGTTTTCCTGTCTCCTTTTGTCACCATCATGGGACACCAGACTTACTCCTGTGCTCTGTTCTGCATCTGATCTGCCCCTACAATTGTAAGCTTCTAGAAAGATTGCACTCCTCTTTGTATTTTCCTGCAATGGGTAGTAAGTCAAAGTTGGGTTTTCAGCAGCTGTTTCTTTCTTTGATGTGCATAGCATCAGTCTGTCTGAAATTAATTAGGAAGTGTAGCTGGTGAACTTAATTCCTACTCACAGGGAAAAGTCTGTGTAGGGAAGAGGCATTTTAGAAAAAGAAGTTGAATGCCAAAATGCAATGTGGAAAGCACAATGTGAAACAGGAAGAGTCTGTGGTGTGCATTTCAGAATTCTTTGTCAACAAGGCAGTGGCCGTTTCTAGGTAACATTAAAGCATATTCCATGAAGGTATATCTATGACGCAAGCCAATATAGAAAGTGGGTTTGTTGGTATTATGGATAATTAGGATAACAGTAACACCAATAATTACTCTGGGAGGATTTTGTATGGCATAATTAATGCCCTTAAAGTAGTAGAAAGCCTTGGATGAAAGAAAATGCAGAAGTGGGAGTTTTGGTGTTGAAAAGACAAAAGCAAATCATGTTTAAAATATGTTACCGATGTCATATTTGATGAGCTCAGATTGGCAAAACATCAGGACACAGCTGTTGATTATAGATGCTCTCTTTCGTAACTACCTCAGAACCAGTAAACCCTGTGCAGGGAGATCCCGTCAGGACAATCAAAGCAAACCACATCACCCTCTTGACGACTTACCAAATCCTGTGCCTGTCCAGGAGATTTCCCTCGATGTCTCAGGAAAGTTCTTGGCTAAATGGAACCACATAGCAATGTGTGGGCTTTGAATATTTAACATCCAAACCAGGCTTTGGCAAAACGTGTTGGCATAGCCCCAAAACATGCTGTCGGTTCTCTGGATTAAAGAAAAAAAAATAAAAAATTAGAAACTCATTTTAAAATGAGTATTCACTCATACACCTTTTTATGCTAACATAGTTTAGCAGAAAAAAACTCACCATTTCAGATAAAAGTGTACATCAAAAGAATTATCTACTAAGCTTTCCTACCAAATACAAACCTATTACTAAATAAGTACTTCTGATCGCAGAGTATAGCCCATCATGTAGTAAATTATTAACATTTCTGTCGGAGGAGGCATTTTTCATAAAATATTTAAGCTAAGGGTCTCAGAACTCTATTTCAGCAACTGATACTAAAGCTATAAAGTGAGGATAGCTCACAAGTTACAGTTCTGTCAAATATTCAGCCTTTTGATTGAGGAGAAAAGAAGAACTGAACCTGAAACCATTACTAGTGACATGACCTTTGCTCCAAAAGATCCATGTTTCAACATAGTACGCTTGCACCCCTGGGATCAGTGAAGGCCAGAGGGCAGCCCTTTCTGTTGATGGTGGTACAGGATTTTAGGACAGGGTCAGTGGGTGTTTCAATTAGCACCAAGAGTCTATTATTGTTCCCAAGGACACACGTGCGTAGCTATGAAAATAATTAGAAAACAAATGAGAAATTCATGTCTTATAAAACTATCTTCCATTACTTGAGACACGTTCAAGCATAAACATGTTACTCTGTTTGAAATTGGTAGAATAAGTTTAGACTATATCACAGATAAATTACCCTTAAGGAAGACATTTTTCTATTTTCCTCAGTTCTGGTCCTTTATGTGCTTTCTACTTTTTTTCATTTCAGAAGATGTTCTTTTTTCCATTTACCTGAATATTGCTTTTTTTCCATTTTCTCCTGCTAACCAGAGGAGTAATTTCTTGACTTGAGAGGTTTTTTTTTTTTTGTTTTTAATTTTTTTTCTTTTTCTTTAGAGAATGAAGAACTCTTGTCACTTATGGAGCACCCTTCCTTGAAACACACTCAGTACTGTTCGTAGTGTAGAAAGTGTAATGAAAAGGCTTTCCTGGGAGCCTAACTGTGTGCGGGAAGCACGCCTTCAGGCGCTGCAGCCGGTCACTGCTGCTGCTGCTGCTAAGTCGCTTCAGTCGTGTCCGACTCTGTGCGACCCCAGAGACAACAGCCCACCAGGCTCCCCCGTCCCTGGGATTCTCCAGGCAAGAGCACTGGAGTGGGTCGCCATTTCCTTCTCCATGCAGCCCGTCACACCAACATGCAAATGCTGGCGGAAGCCGACAATGATGGCGGACCTTCTTAGTGACCCTCAGGTGCTCAGTATAATTGGGGCTAAGGATACTCAATCGTAGTTTGTCTTTGGGGAAGTGAGATCTGGATGAACAATTGTTAGTCAACAATATTTAATATGCTTCTGTGGAGAAGTGGGAGATTTCGGTAGCCGAACTCAGCTACTCCCTTCCCTGAGGTTACTGCCTCAGACAGACACACAGACGCAGCGTGCCAGCAGCCGAGGGGAAGGCAGCGGAGAGCTTGAGCTGACGCCACAGCAGGTGTAAATCTTCCGTGGTGCGCCCGGTTTATATCGTTACTGCCCAGACAAATAGGCCGTGCATTATCTGTTCTCACAAATCACTCTCTTAGTTGGCGCCATAGTTTTATTTTTTGATTTTTCTCAAATAGTGGCCCCAACACAGTGCATTGTTTCAGATGGAGTATTCAGAATGTGGGTACTGAATGACAGCAGCTGCCCATCCTGAACTAGAAATGGAGGAAAGCATAGGTCACAAAGAGGGGGGAGGTAATGTACAATATGATCTGTAGAGAAGTTCTTTAGGGAGTAAATCCTAAGAATTCTCATCACAAGGAAAAATCATTTTTTGTTCTTTCTTTTCATTATGTCTCTAAGAGGAGATGGATGTTTGCCGAATCTACTGTGGTAATCATTTCTTAATAAATATAAATCAAACCAACATGCTGTGTGCCTTAAACTTATACAGTGACATATGTCAATCGTTTCTCAATAAATCTGGGGGGAAAATTAAAAGAAGTGTTTCAGAATTATAGGTTAGGTATTGCGTGTGTGTGTTGTGGAGGGTGTGTGCCCACTGGTTTGTGACTGTCCTCTCTTCTAGGGGGGTGAAAGGGCCTCAGACAGCTGTACAGGGGTTCAGAGTCTTTGAGATTTTTCTGAGCTCTTTTTAATGCAAGTGAAATTTCTGGTGTTTCCATTTGTCAAGGTCAAAATAGAATTTTCTGTGAGACTCAGGAGAAGAATTGACATCCACCAGTACTTCTTAAGAAAGAGTATCATCCATACTTTGGAACACACCATGCTTTATTACTAAATTCAATTTTAGTAATAAAATTATTACTAAATTATAGAACAGAACTATTTTCCATAGTTTATTGTTTTATCAACATTAAAGTAAAATCCCTTATTCCTTCTTTATATCTTTGAGTCCAGCTCATTGAGTTTGAGGGAAGAATTAGGGAGAAAGAAGTGGCTGATTTTAAAGACAAAATGGTGGTCATATTAACCAATATAAGGATGAGAGAAATAGGGGAAGTTCTAGGTAGAAAAACTTCATTTTTGTTTGGTTGTCCCTCTGTATCCATGGGGGATTGGTTCCAGGACCCCCCCACTTACAGATACCAAAATCCACTGCTGTAAAATGGCATAATGTTTGCATAGAACCTGCATACACCCTCTGTGTACTTTAGATCATCTCTAGATGACTGGGTTCGATCCCTGGGTGGGGAAGATCCCCTAGAGAAGGGCATGACAACCCTTTTCAATATTCTTACTTGGAGAATCCCATGGACAGAGGAGCCTGGCGGGTTACAGTGCATGGGGTCGCAAAGAGCCAGACATGATTGAGCGACTAAGCACAGCACAGCACAGATGACTTATAATACCTAAGACAACACTAATACTGTGTAAATAGTTGCCTGCACATGACAAATTCAAGTTTTGTTTTTTGGACCTTTCTTGAATTTTTTTTCCAATTTTTTTTGTTTATCCTCAGTTTGTTGAGTTCAAAGATGGAGAACTCGCAGATGCAGAGGGCCAACTGTGTATACCAGGTTAGAGATGTCATCAGTGTATGCAGGTGAGATACAGGCAGGCAGGCAGGCCATTAGAATGATGGATGTGGGTTTTAGGAGAGAAGTCAGAGCTGCAGGAAAAGAATGTGCCAGTCTAGGGCTGCAGCAAAGATAAGAGATGTGTCAGTCTGGGGTACTCCTTAACAAATATGGGGGATTCATGTTTTTGCCAAGGGAAGAGAGGCAGAAGCATCAATTAGCGCTGGAAATGAGCCCCTAAAGAGGTCATTCACTTATGTAGCTATCAGAATGTCCTGTGAGGGTGTAGTGGGTGGAGTTGATGCCCACCTGCTGCTGGGTGCTGAGAAGGCAGTGTGAAGCGGGCATGGGGGATATAGTGGTTCTCGGGCAGCAGTGGACATGGAAGGTAGAGATGGAACTGAGCATCTATAACTCAGCAGAAGAGGAAGAAAGGTCAAGGAAATGTTATGAAGCTGAATTAAATCAGCCAGCAATGAAGGAGGCACTGATGATGTAAGAGAAAAATAACTCAGGTAGGGCTGTCCTAGTTGTTCGTCCAGAATGAGCAGGAGTAGAGAGGGCAGTGTGCTGGCAGGTGGGTGGAGGAGAGTGTAAAATAGAGACACAAAAGCTCGAGCTGGCCTTGGGAAAAATAACATGGACCATTTTTCCTTTGGAGCCCTGATGAAGTTTGTCCCCAAGACAGAGCCTCAGAACGTGTTAGATACTCAGTACAGTTTCAGGAAACACAGACTCTGGCTTCTTACATTTCTTATTTTCCTGATTTTTAATAGAAGGTTCTGGTGTGCTGGAGATGTGATAGAAGGCCAGAGTGAAATTTGATGTCTGCTTATGGCGGGCTTCACGAACGGGACTGAAGGGATGGAGGGGAGGCTTTGTGTCAAAGCTAGAGAACTGAGATTTACTCAGCTTATGAAAGAGAAAACTGGATGGAGACCTAGTTCTTATTCTCAGAAACACAATGGGTTTTATGAGGCTGAGTCTGACAAGCATTTTCCTACTCTTCTGAAAGCTAAAATAAGGGTGAAATGAGTTTAAAGATTTTCTTTTTGTCTGTGTCTTAGAATTTAAGGAAATGGTAGGGTTAGATTCTGTCAGGGGCTGAAGAGAAAAGCCCCCTCTTTTGTAAGGAAAAAGAAAGACTTATCTGTTTTAAATAACTGATACTCAATTGACTGAAGTCAAGGGTCAAGGCCAGGTGATTTCTTGAAAACTTTCCATTTAATGACTTGATAACGTCTATGGATGTTTTCAGTCAGTTTGTTTCAGAAATGCTACCATGTGCCTTTAAAAAGCAAACAAAAAGGACTATGATATTGCAGTACTGTGTGTGTGTATATGTGTGTGTCTCTATCCATTGAGGAGAGAAACCAGAAGTATTACTTTGTAAATTTTGAAAAAGAACAATTTCTTTTTTGAAAAACCTCTTTATTATTCTATATTGGAGTATAGCTGATTAACAGTGCTGTGATAGTTTCTGGTAGGCAGTAAAGAAACTCAGTTATACGTATACATGTGTCCATTCTCCCCTAAACTCCCCTCCTCCAGGTGGGAAAAGAACAATTTCTTTATATGGAAGTCAGCTTTTGATTGTTTGCCCATAGCAAAGCTACAAGACGTGCTCAGCAGTGATTGTAAAATGTCTGCAAAACTTGTTGCTGAAATTTACTTAAATGTTTGTCAAAGTTTAAAAAAAAAAAAGGACTGGTCTCCTGTTCTGTCTGCTGCAGACTGGGATTCTTTGCCTTGCATTGTCCTGTATCTTGGCGAGAAGAATTCAACAGCTGCTATTCCTCATTGAAAGCTTTGGCATGTTCCTGTTTAGAACATTCCGATATATTATAGAATATATTTATGATAAGTGTAGTCCATGACTTTTCCAGTAATCGTGTACGTATGTGAGAGTTGGTCCATGAAGAAGGTTGAGTGCTGAAGAATTGATGCTTTCGAATTGTGGTGCTGTATAAGATTGTTGAGAGTCCCTTGGACAGCCAGGAGATCAAACCAGTCAATCCTAGAGGAAAGCAACCCTGAATATTCACTGAAAGGACTGATGCTGAAGCTCCAATACTTTGACAACCTGATGCAAAGAGCCAACTCATTGGAAAAGACCCTGATGCTGGGAAAGGCAAAAGGAAAAGGGGGTGGCAGAGGATGAGTGGTTAGGTAACCTCACTGACTCTATGAACATGAATTTGAGCAAACTCCAGGAGATAGTGGAGAACAGAGGAGTCTGGCATGCTGCAGTCCATGGGGTCGCAAAGAGTTGGACATGACTTAGGGACTGCAGGACAACAGTCTTAAGGCATTGAATGACCTGAAGGTATCTCTTTTGGGCTAATTCTTGGAAATTGCAAGCATTATGACAGTTCACACAGAAGCTGTTTGCACTCGCCAATGGCAGCAGTAATCCGTGATTGTGCTTCAGCGTGCTCCCCAATCTGAACGGCTCAGTGGAAAAACTGCCCATCTGTAATAAACAGAAACTTTTCCGCTCATCTCTCACAAGTTAGTCAAAAAGAGAAGGAATGGTTTTTATGGCTGTCTCATCATTTTCTTCATTGTTTGGTAGCCCTTTGTTGGAAATACAAAGCCTTTTACAAGCTGCTTCTCTGCTTTAGGAAAAGTCTGTCTCAGTGATTTTTGTTCCCTGCTTTCCACAAGTCAGCTAAGGTGCGTGGTATTTCATGTAACCATTTTTGGGTCTGTGTTTACTCTTTATATATTAAGACTATAAAAACTAGGGAAAGCAACAACAGGGAGTAATACCCCCGTTGGGTTCCTTCGCTCCTTGTTACCTCTTTCTGTCTGGTATGTATCGCTTGGGGAGCTGTATGGTGTGAATAGCAAGAACCCTTACTCCTGAGTGTTGGCACTACTACTGGACGCCCTCTCATCTGGGTCCTCCTGCAGGACACCCCTGATTTGACCTCTGCTGTCCCAGTGGCCACCCCCCGCCCCCACACAGCTGTTCTTGAGAAGATCTTCTCTTTCTGGAGTCTTCTAACACAGGATCAGACCAAGTGTCCCACGAGACATCTCGGGAGATGCTATTTGTCTATGGTACTTTGTCTCCTGCAAGGGCAGAGCTGAGTGGTTAAAACAAACTGTTTGGCAAAAAATATTTGCTCTATGGCCCTTTATAGAAAAACTTTGCTAGGAATTCTCAATCCCACTGTAAACGATTTGTCCCCTGTATCTTCCCACTTCTGTCTTTCACTTTCCTCTCTCACCAGTTGAGTATCATGTGTCTCAGCCTATTTTTGACTAACATTCCTTTTTTTAAAAAAATCCAACCACATCATCAAGGTTACATTATCTTTTCCTAGTCTTTTCAAATTCTAAGATCCAACATACATGCTACCTCCCCTAAGAAGTCTTCTTTGATTCTACCAGCAAGGATTACTCCACTTTTAATCTGTCTGTGCTGCACCTTATGGTATGTTCTAACCTGGCCCATAGAGTGTCCAGGAGCTCAGGTGTCTCCCCCAGACTTAACTTCTAAGGGCTCAGCCCTTCCCAGGTGTGGCTGCTCTGAGTCCCAGCCTGAGTGCTGGGCTTACATCCCCATCATCCATAGTCTAGTGGGTGACAGTCACTTGTTTCTAAAGTCAAAAGTAGCAGATTTGATCACCTGACAAACACAGGAGCATTTAAATTAGTCTATAGTGATGTGAAAAGCTACCCTTCAGGGGCATCAGTAGGAACCTGGGCTTGTTTCTGCTCTGCTGGAGTCTTAGCTGGCTTTTAGCTATATGTGCCCTTATCCCCTTACAACTCAACTTGTCAGTTTGAGGAAGCATTTCCAGCTCTGAAATTACGGGGTTTCAGATTCCCACAAGGGGGTGACCTCTATCCGAGCAGCTCACCCCAGGGCTAAGGGGACGCGTCCGAATTCTCACAGTCCTGTCTGGAGTGTGTGGCTGGGCTTTAGATGCCCATCCGAAGGCACTTTCATCACTGTGGGTCCTTCTAGCCTATCAGGTCAACATTTACTGGAGTATTTGTAATAATCATTTCAACCCATTTCATCAAGTCAGAATTCGGGTGGATTCGGTCCAGGTGCGCCTTTCTTTTCCCCTGGCTGGCACGTAACACAATTCTAGTTAAAACTTTTTATGGGCGCACTTACTCGAAAAGGACAGGACACTCTCCTGTTCTAGGCATCACTGTGCCCAGCACGTGGCACAGCAGACTCTGCCGAGAGGCATGGAATGACGTGAATAGGTCCACACACCCTGTGTGTACCCTCCCTGCTCTTGAGACTGCGTCTTATTCATCGTTTTATTCTCTGGGTATAACACTGTGCCTTTCACTCACCATACACCATAGAGATGTGGGAAAGAATCCATTCGTTAGCCTCTCGGCATTGAATTTCAGGTGAGCACCACCCCCAATTCATACTGCCTTTATTTTCTTTTATGATGCTTCTCCCTAGTTTGCACGGGCCTAGAATGTCACGTGGGGTGATAAACCTTCTCTATGTGCTCACTTAGCTGGGCCTACATCCTAGAAACAGGTCCCAAAGGCATAGCATTTCTTTACCCATGAGCACTGCAGTCCTTCTGTCCAGCTGACCAGTCACTGCACACTGAAAGGAGCTTCCATGTCTGCAATCTGGGGAATACACACCATTTTTCTCTTGCTTTCTTCCTCCACTGGAAAACAAGGGTGTGGAACACTGAAGTACGATGACGGAGATGATGCCTTTGAAAGGCAATCTCTGCACCTCACTCTGTGAGAACACAGCTGGCAAGATGGAGTGTGACTAGCACAGCAGTTACTCCCCTTGTTAGATCTAATTTCAGAATGCCTCCTTGGCTCATTATTTTAGCACATTTTTTCAATGTACCCAACAGCAGTGTTGACACTGCAAGTCTCTTGAAGGCTGTTGTGTAGATGCTTACTGACTGCACTGGACTACAGATTCTTTTTTGAATGTAAGCACTTCAGTTCAGTTCAGTTCAGTTGCTCAGTCGTGTCCAACTCTTTGCGACCCCATGAATCGCAGCACGCCAGGCCTCCCTGTCCATCACCAGCTCCCAGACTCATGTCCATCGAGTTGGCAATGCCATCCAGCCATCTCATCCTCTGTCATCCCCTTCTCCTCCTGCCCCCAATCCCTCCCAGCATCAGGGTCTTTTCCAATGAGTCAACTCTTCGCATGAGGTGGCCTAAGTACTGGAGTTACAGCTTTAGCATCATTCCTTCCAAAGAAATCCCAGGGCTGATCTCCTTTAGAATGGACTGGTTGGATCTCCTTGCAGTCCAAGGGACTCTCAAGAGTCTTCTCCAACACCACAGTTCAAAAGCATCAATTCTTTGGTGCTCAGCCTTCTTCACAGTCCAATCCTCACGTCCGTACATGACCACAGGAAAAACCATAGCTTTGACTAGACGAACCTTTGTTGGCAAAGTAATGTCTCTGCTTTTCAATATGCTATCTAGCTTGGTCATAACTTTCCTTCCAAGGAGTAAGCGTCTTTTAATTTCATGGCTGCAGTCACCATCTGCAGTGATTTTGGAGCCCAGAAAAATAAAGTCTGACACTGTTTCCACTGATTACCCATCTATTTCCCATGAAGTGATGGGACCGGATGCCATGATCTTCATTTTCTGAATGTTGAGCTTTAAGCCAACTTTTTCACTCTCTTCTTTCACTTTCATCAAGAGGCTTTTTAGCTCCTCTTCACTTTCTGCCATAAGGGTGGTGTCATCTGCATATCTGAGGTTATTGATATTTCTCCCGGCAATCTTGATTCCAGCTTGTGTTTCTTCCAGTCCAGCATTTCTCATGATGTACTCTGCATATAAGTTAAATAAGCAGGGTGACAATATACAGCCTTGACATACTCCTTTTCCTATTTGGAACCAGTCTGTTGTTCCATGTCCAGTTCGAACTGTTGTTGCTTCCTGACCTGCATACAAATTGCTCAAGAGGCCGATCAGGTGGTCTGGTATTCTCATCTCTTTCAGAATTTTCCACAGTTTATTGTGATCCACACATTCAAAGGCTTTGGCATAGTCAATAAAGCAGAAATAGATGTTTTTCTGGAACTCTCTTGCTTTTTCTATGATGCAGCGGATGTTGGCAATTTGATCTCTGGTTCCTCTGCCTTTTCTAAAACAGCTTGAACATCTGGAAGTTCACGGTTCACATATTGCTGAAGCCTGGCTTGGAGAATTTTGAGCATTACTTTACTAGCATGTGAGATGAGTGCAATTGTGCGGTAGTTTGAGCATTCTTTGGCATTGCCTTTCTTTGGGATTGGAATGAAAACTGACCTTTTCCAGTCCTGTGGCCACTGCTGAGTTTTCCAAATTTGCTGGCATATTGAGTGCAGCACTTTCACAGCATCATCTTTAGGATTTGAAATAGCTCAACTGGAATTCTATCATCTCCACTAGCTTTGTTCGTAATGATGCTTTCTAAGGCCCACTTGACTTCACATTCCAGGATGTCTGGCTCTAGGTCAGTGATCACACCATCATGATTATCTGGGTCGTGAAGATCTTTTTTGTACAGTTCTTTTGAGTATTCTTGCCATCTCTTCTTAATATCTTCTGCTTCTGTTAGGTCCATACCATTTCTATCCTTTATCGAGCCCATCTTTGCATGAAGTGTTCCTTTGGTATCTCTGATTTTCTTGAAGAAATCTCTAGTCTTTCCCATTCTGTTGGATAAAACAGTTCCCTGTATTATCTGCAGTACTGAATGGGAATTCTCCTTTAGTAAATATGGTGACTCCCTGACTTGCCCCAGCAGTTATTCGAATGATAATTGAACCTTACTTAATGATTTTAGGTTATCTATTTGCATTAATTATTGGGTTCCTAAGATAGAAAGAACTGATGGCTCCTATATTAAGTCACTTCAGATTGTTGAAATATTTTAGTCTGCTTTTATAACACTTCTTCCAGAGTCATCTACCGTTTCTCACTTCTGCTATTGTGCCCTTGATGCTCTTCAGTTACTATCTTATTTTAAATACGAGTTCCTGAGTAAATACGTTAAGATGCCTATACTCTGTTGAAAAAAAAAAAAACCCTCCTCATATAAAGCGAGTTTTGTATAATGATTAAAAGTGTGCACCCTACATTTTAATCCCTGTTCTGCTATCAGAGAGCTGTTGATCTTGGACAAGTTACCTAAGTTTTCCACTTCTTTCCTTGGTGTCTCATCTGTTGAATGTGCATAATTGTTCTCACTTCCTAGAACTTTGGAAATTAGATGCCTAGGACAGGCCTCCTATGTGGAAGGAGTTGCATGGCTGTGTTAGCTGCTTTTGCCATGGATACACTCATGAATGACAGAGCACGGAGCCCGGTGGGCTATAGTCCATGGGGTCGCAAAGAGTCAGACACAGCTGAGCAACTGAGCACACGCATAGCACAGAGAACTGATTTTGGCCAGCTGTACTCTAGCTTTGGGCATTGGCTAATAGGGTGGATTGTAAACTGGGAAATTTTTATTCAGATTACCCTATGTCCTTTGAATCATATCAGAACTTCTTTCTTGAGATGAAATGGGAGATGGAAAACTCTTAGATTTTAAGCCATGGGTCACTTCCCATTGTCAGTTGATAAAATCATTTTAGTAGGTCAGCATCAAGGGTTTTTAAAGAGAAAGAGCAGGAATAGAGTAGAAAACATTTTGTTTTGTTTCATAATTTCTATTTCAGTTATAGATTTATATATACACATTGTACCAGTTGCTATGTAAAATGTGCTTTTTATTGTGGGTTGTGGTCAAAGTCTGAATAACCCTGAGTTAGAATTGTAGCTAATGCAATAGATAGGATTCTTTTTCTCATTTTCCAATGCCCATGTCTGTAATAGTGTTAGACTTGCTTTGTCAAAGTTTATGTCATCTTTTTATGGCTATCACAACCATGAAAAATGAGTGCCTCATTCTGCGGGTGTGTGGTTGGAGTAGGGGATCCTGTCCAGGAAGCACATGATGGTCTGAGATCTCAAAACACATAAGTCACGAGTTTGGAAATCTTGAAATATAGGATGGAAAGAGTTTTGTTGTGAAATTTGCAGATTTGAGTAGAGGGAATGCTTTCTGTTTGTTTTCATGGGGAAACACTGTGTAATGTACTCGTGATATTCTATATTGGGAGGTACAGGCATGAAATATAACTCCTTATCAAAGGAAATGGGAGAGAAGGGAGCATATCCCCGGAAAGCATAGATCACAAGTTCTCATTCATTCAGCAAATTCAGGGAGCATGCATTTCCCTGGCATAGGGATTAGGGCTATGGGAACAAACAGGAAAACGGCAAGGTCCCTCCACTCAGAAAGCTTGCTGCCTGTTTCCAGGGAGAGCCAAAACACTAAGACAGCTGGGCGTGGGGGCTGGAGGCGCGGAAGGGTGTTATCATCATCCCTGGGCCTTCCCTGGTCCAAGTAGGATCTCCTGCCCTACGTCACCTTCATCATCCTGAGTTTGAGAATATCCGTCCTTCGCTAGAGTGTGAAGTTCACTGGGTTCCATGCACAGCCATTCCAAGGATTTATAAGTAGCTATAAAATGAGATTTTAAAATTCAGCTTGAATCTTTTCATATCATAATCACACTTGTGATTCAGCAGAGGGTTTTTTTATGTTGCATTCATACTCAAGGGCTGGGTTTCTTCCCCCCTCCTTTTTTCCACTGAAAGAATGCTAACAAGAATAAATTGAGTGGATGAGCCTTCATTGTCGCCGTTTTTCTTCACCGAGGTATTTATAGTAAGAAGATTAAATGTGCCGAAGCTGTTCTTCCCATTCATGTAAACCAAAGAGATGAGGAGTTTCATGAGTGCCTGGGCGGTGGTTTGGTCTAATGAGAAGTGCATCCCCCGGCAGCCTGGAGACTTGGAGCAGCTGAGCTCAACCCCTGCAGCTCCAGGGGGGCTGCGCTCCCTCCAGAAGTGGAATTGAGCAGCTATGCTCAATTCCTGGCTTCGAGGAAGCAAGACCTCCTCATGCAGAACCTTGACTGCAACTTACCTGTCCCTCCTGAGTTCTCTTGAGGGAGCACTTTCCTTACGCCAGGCTGACCAGCTAGGACCAACTGAAAAATCAGGGCATGCAGTTTGACCCTGAGCACTCTGTTCATGGACAGAGTATTTGAAATTGTGGCTTTCCAACAATATCTAGGACTTGTAGCTACCCTATAAAAATAGGAATTTGAACTCTGCAGTGTAATACTGACCCCCTGCCTGCGGACCATGTGGCTTGTGTCTCCTTCCCCTCTTCTTCCTCAAGGACCATCATCAGAGGGAGGCAGCTTCCTGGGTCACAGGGGTGACCTTTGGACTGTGCTGAGCAGCTGAGTGTCGCCCTGCTTGGGCAGAGCATCAAGTTGTACACGGGTGGTGTTGCTTCCACTTCCTACCCCTGAGCAAGATGGTCCGTGCAGATGATCCCCGCACAGATGCTCCATTCCCGGAAGACCTGTCTGTCCACCAGTGACCACACTTCACTGAGCTTCCTTTCACCGGCACCACTGCTGCTGCCATGGGAACTGAAAATATTAGTATAAATATACACGTTTGTATACATACCATGTATACACATGTCTACTCACACACATGTCTTTAAAGTGCTTGTGGTTTCTGAGGATGGAGAAAGGGGAAAACTGTACAAATAAAAAATGTCCAAAGGGTCATCTTCCTCCCTGGCTGATCTTCAGAGGTTCCTGGGCTTTAATTCTCGAGTCCCTCTGGGGTCCTGCAGAGCGGACACTTTGCCTCTTGGTTTTTCTTCCATGAAGGCTCGCTTTTCACCTTCTCAGATGTGCTAAGTCCTGTCCCTTAGTCTTCCAGCTTCTAAAATCTTATCTTTTATTTATTTATTTCAGTATCCTCTGTTGTCAGGCTTCCCTGGTGGTGCAGACAGTAAAGAATTTGCCTGCAATGTGGGAGAAGATCCTCTGGAGAAGGGAACGGCTACCCACTCCAGTATTCTGGCCGGGAGAATTCCATGGACAGGAGCCTGGTGGGCTACACTCCATGCGATCACAAAGAGTTGGACACGGCTGAGCGACTTCCACTTTCACTTTCCTCTATCGTCAGTTTTTTATTCTTTTGGTGTTAAGACGTTGTATTCCTCTGTTGTTATTCTAGAGGAGTTTTGGAAGAGAGCCGAGCTGCCTGCCTGTCCAGTTGGCGTCTCAGCAGCCTCTCCATAGGAACTTTCAGCATCCAGTCAGGCACTCCTGAGCCACTTGCTTTTCAATCCCGTAACACCTGTGCTCCATCTCGCAGCTGTTCCTTACTCCAAGCCCATCCCAAATCCAGGGAGCCCATGAAAATGCACCTGGCTGGGTCTGCCTTCCCTGAAGAGTTGGTTGCCTTCTCTTCTTATCATCATAAAAAAAGTATACATTTATTTTCTGACTTAAGACCTTGTTTTTTTGTTACGTTACTTGACTGTTGAGTATGCTGTGCTGTGCTTAGTCACTCAGTCATATACAACTCTTCAAGGTCCCATGGAATGTAGCCCAGCAGGCTCCTCTGCCCGTGGAAATTTCCAGGCAAGAATACTGGAGCAAGTTGTCATTTTCTACTCCAGGGGATCTTCCTGATGCACGGATTGAACCTGTGTCTCCTGCATTGGCAGTTGGATTCTTTACTACCATTTTTCACACTTTGGTATTCTCCACAATTGGCAGGATACCTGGCATCTAATAGATGATTAGTAAATTACAATGGTGATTATTGCCATGGATTACAAATTACAGAAATATGTTATAGCAGTTTTATGTCTCAGCCAATCTTCCCATAGGAACTGGGAAAAACGTTTTCCACCAAAAGCAATGAGGCAGCTACAACCCTGTAGGCATGGTGTTTGGGGGAGGGACAGGGGTGCAAAGAAATTAAACACATGTTCCTGCCACTTCTCTCTCTTGTATTAAAAAGGAGGCCCCTCCTACACTGTTGGTGGGAATGTAAATTGGTACAGCCACCGTACCAACTGGAATAGTATGGAGGTTCCTTAAAAAACTAAAAACAGAGCTACCATATGGTTCTATAGTCCCACTCCGCTCTGGACATACATCCAGAGAAAAACATGATCTGAAAGGATACATGCACCCCAATGTTCACTGCAGCACTGTCTACAACAGCCAAGACATACAAACCACCTATGTCCATTGACAGAAGAACAAATGAAGAAGATGCAGGGCATATGTATATATGTATGTGTATATATATATATATATATACACACAGTGGAATATTTCTCAGCCATAAAAAGAATGAAATAATGCCATTTACTGCAACATGAATGAACCTAGAGATTGTCACACTGAGTGAAGTGAGTCAGTCTGAGAAAGAGAGATATTGTATGATAGTGCTTATATGTTGAATCTAAAAACAATTATGCAAATGAACTTATTTACAAAACAGAAACAGACCCACACACAAGGAATGAACTTACGGGTACCAGGGGGTAAGGGTAAGGAAAGGGGATGGTTAGGGAGGTTGGGATCAACATGTACATACTGCTATGTTTAAAATACATAACCAACAAGATCCTACTGTGTATTATCTGCTCAGTATTATATAACAACCTAAATGGGAAAAGAATTTGAAAAAGAATAGATACATGTGTATGTATAACTGAATCATTCTGCTGTACATCTGAAACTATAATGTCATTCATCAACTGTACTCCAATATAAAATAAAAAATTAAAAAAATTTTTTTTTTTTTTTAAAAAGGAGGGGTGGTGTGTGAAAGACAGGGACAGTGTAGGAGAGGCACACTCTTGGGGAAATGTGCCTTAGTTTTCCTGCCCAGTGAGTGCGGCCCAGGCATTCAGCGATTGGAAATCTTTGCGGCTGCTCTTCTGTCTGCGGTCGTTCCTTATTGATGGGGAGAATCAGGTGATGGCTGTCTGGGACTGTCTGTGTCGTCCTTTGCTCAGAATCCAGGTGGGCTCAGTTCCAGGCATTCTGAAGTCGGTCCATTGCCAGGAAAGCTGTGGGTGCTGAGAGGATTCCCCCACAGCTGTAAAATGTGCAGTATTTCTTTTCATTCACACTCACTGAAGAGAGAGCTTCACTTGTATTTGCCCAACACATATTATTATCAGTTTATGTTTCCTTGGAGAGTTTCCCGCTGAAGCCTCATGTTCTGTGTCCTGTCCCTCCACCATCCCCACCTCCATACACACTGCCATGTCAGTGGCAAGTCTGTTTGTCAGAAAACTCTAATTGCTTTATGTGTGAGAACATTAAACTACGATAAATTTATGTACGCAGCTGCTCCATTACTGCAGAACAAGTTTTATCTCCTAATAAATTGATGTTTCTTTTTAGTGTCAACTAAAACCAAAATTTACACCCGAGGAAGTGAACCTTAACATTAAATAATTACTTCAATGCCACTCGTGGTAAGAAAGGGCCCGCACTACCCAGCTCTAAAAAGGCTGGAGCCAGGGAAATGGTTTTTTCCTCTGTTAATTGTTTCTTGAAAGCATAATTGCACAATGGCTTTAATTGAAATAGGAATGGAAGCTATGCCCTTTTAAAGCAGATACTGTAAATAGTGTCATCATTTGGTATGAGTTACACCATCAGGGAAAAGACTAAAAGGCTTATTTATGTTGAAGGGTTAGGGGGAAGGAAAGAGATTTGCTTTGGTGGTTTGTCTGCAGTTGCATTTAAGATAATGGGATAGATGCTTAAAATTCACTGGACTTTGATTAATATTTAATTCATCTTTTCTACCAGACTTTGAATTCAACCAACTACTAATAAAAGACAGAGCTTGGACAAAGGGCTCCTATAAATTTGACTGATTTTAGAGGATCCACGTTAAAATGGCAGAGGCTGCTGTTCTTCTTATTTTTGTGTTGATCATACCTCAAATAAGGTGCTCTTTTAGGAATAATATACATTAAAGACTTTACTTGGTTGATCTCATGTGGAATAAATAAGGAGTAGTTTTATGTTTATTTATTTTTTTGAATTCAACTCTTTACGGTGGCTTTTCTTAAATTGAAATATAGTTGATTTACAATATATTAGTTTCATGTGTACAGCAAACCAATTCAGTTATATTTATATATATATATATATTCTTTTTTTCAGATTCCTTTTCCTTACAGGAAAAGAATATTATTTTTTTATTATTTTATTATTACAGAATATTGAATAGAGTTCCCTGATACACAGTAGGTCCTGGTTGTTTAATTTATATATAGCAGTGTGTATTTGCTAATCCCAACCTCTTAAGGATGAATTTCTGTAGAGGGAAGAAACCCTGTTAAGGCAGGGTTTACGAAGGTCGGGCTGTTCTATTTTTCTTATTTAATCCCCACAGTGAGCCTGCAAGGAAACTCCCACTTCACAGAAGAGGTTTAAACAGTTTGTCATCTGACTCAATTTACACAACTGATCAGAGATGGAGGAGCCCTGATAGAACCCTGCTCTCTGCTTTCAAACCCTAGGCTACACTCACCTCTAAAAAGCCCCCTTTTCCCTGGATCTGACAGATTGTTTCCAGATCACACTGAGGGCTGCTTCTGCCACAGTTGATGGTGGGTGGTGTGTGGAGGTCTCAATGCCTAACGGGTGGGAGCCCTGCAGATACATATGCTTGCTTTAAATTCATATTATGATCTGAAAGTTTATTATATATACGTGTGTGTGAGAGAGAGAGAGATCCTGTTTGAGTCTGGCACAGATGAGAAAGCTTTTTCTCCAATTTCTATTCATCAGGAAGACAACAGCAACAACAGAATGTTACGACATGAGCCAACCTGGCATAGCCCTGGGCTAAGAATCTGTATATTTGCATCATCTTGAATCCGCCGTCTCCTAGTTTGTTAATAACCTTGGCAGGCCGTTTTATCTCTGGGCCTCAATTTCTTTTTTGATAAAGAGAAGGGTCTCAAAGCTCCCTTATGATTTGAGTGTTCTTCAGTTCTTCTTTTAAAGTGGTCCTGTGATGGTAAACTAGAGTCTGCAGTATAAAATTTATTTGAGTGTCGGCTGTTCATTCCACACTGTGTAAGAAGCACTTACCGTTTCCTTTTCTTTGCCTTAACCTTCCCAGCCAGTGTCTGAACTAGAAGACAGGAAAGCCAGACAGTCCAAGGACAGCCTGAATGTTGTTCTATGCCAGTTCTACCAATTATCTAGGAAATGATTGAATATTCCTTTTTTTAAAGCTGGGTTTGTTTTTTAAATGGCATTTGAATAAAATGTTAAATGCCATGATGGAGATCAACACACACCCAAACACTTAATTGGACAATCTGTGTTGTCCTGGCTCTAGCATTTTGGAAGAGTTCTGAAGTTGATGACTTTATTTTATTCGAAAGTCTCTGTTAGCTACAGGGAAATTTTTTCAAAGTAACTGAAAGATCCTGTGAAAAATCACATAAAAAGCATGTTGGGTCTACAGGGTAAAATTAAAGGATTTAACTAGATATCTTTTTTCATCTTCCAAAACAAAATCTAATCTTGATCCTCTGTAAAGCCATTTTAGGTTAAAAAAAAAAAAAAAAACTATTACGATATTTAGTTGGCACATTCATTTGGTGCCAAATTTCTAAAAATTTCTTAGTACTATAGATAGATAGCTATAGCTATATATATATATATTCTCTAGAATCTTGTGTTTTCTTGTATAAGTAATACATAGATCACAGTTAAACTCATTTTACAGTGTTTGCAGTCTACTTTTACTATTAAGCTAACTATAAAGATTTAGAATTATTATATCTTTGCTTATATGAGCCATTGTTACTGTATCATGGCCTTGTCTGGCGCCAACTCCTTGGTCAGAAACGTAACCTCCAATTATAAGATTGCTTCTATGGGAAAATGTGATTCACTTTATGATGTGGTTTTTAGGAACACACTGTGGCAAAAAGTTGAGAATGCCTGCCTTTTTTAAAATATAAGCTTTTCAACCCTTTATACCATCAGTTACAACTTGGCAAGATGTGATATGACTAGGGTTGGAGGTTATTCATGGATTGAATTTGACTAAAGTCTCAGAGCATGCCCCCCACAAGCGGATACAAAAGGGGTAACAAATGCATATGTCAAACTTAAGCTTTAGTTGGAAAGTTTGGTTTTCCCAGGTGGCTCAGTGGTAAAGAATCCACCTGTCAATGCAGGAGACTCAAGAGATGCGGGTTTAATCCCTGGGTCAGGAAGATCTCCTGGAAGAGGAAATGGCAACCCACTCCAGTATTCTTGCCTGAAAAATCACATGGACAGAGGAGCCTAGGGGGCTATAGTCCATATACACCCATGTTTTGAATGAAAGTTTTACTTAAAATGTTATCAAATAAAAGATTTCTGTAATGCTAAACAGCTTGATCTTCCAAACACAGATTATGGTCATCGTTACTGATAAATCCTGGCTTTTCTCTTAAAAATTCAAAACCTCGTTTTCCTTTTGTGCTCCTTTTGTTCATTAATTAGACTTACATTATTGGTAAAAAATCTTTAAAATGATATTTTAATTGCTTCTAAAATCCTGAGATCTTAGTTACAAGATTAAAAGGACAAAAAATAAAGCTTATTAAGTTTGGGGGGTCTTTTTTTTTTTTGGAAAGTGCTTAAATTAATTGAACTTGTCCAATCAACTTTTTTTTTTTTAAGTCTCCTTCATAGTAATATCCATTGGGACTTAGAAGTTACACAAATTGAGTAACTCATCTGTAAAGAAATACTGAGAATATAGTGAATGGTAGCCTTTATCAGGAGAGGGCACATACTAGACTCTTTCTTGTACTCTTTTCTTGAGAAGCGTTAACGAAACTCTTGGTGGAACATACTTGATAACAGATATTCACCTAACATCAGGGAAATGAGAAGGTTAGACATTTTGGACCTAGGATACTCAAGACAACAGTATATCAGAGCTGTCGTGTTTAGTTCACTCAAACAGAATTTTAAATTACTCTAAAATTTCTTTCAATTAGTGAAACCTTAGCTCTCATGAAAGGTACTAGATTGACAACCCCTGAGGACACTCTACTTTGTCACCAGCACAGCAGCAGATGCCACCTGCCAGCAGTCCAGGTATCACAAGCCCGAGGCCCAGCCTGAAGGGAGCAGAGAGGCTAGTGTCTGCACCTGTGGGGATTCCCTGAAATGAGCCTTTAGCAGCAGAGCCTGCCAGGTTACTTAAGGTGCTGCTCAAACTGGGCACATTTTTATATCATGAGATCCTCCCCTTCATAAGCACAATCCAGCCTTCCTTTTTGCTTCTCTACTGCTGCAAAAAGTAAACCCACTCCTTTCCTAACAACATTTGTTGGATTTATCGTATATATTCATCCCTCTTCTCTTTCAACATGTTCTTTCTGTATCTAATCCACTGTCATGGCTTAAATATGCATGGCACGTGTTGATGGCAGCTGATATTCCCTTCGAAATCACTTCTTTCCTGAGCTACAGGACCAGATGTATAGCCTACTCCATGCCTCTCTCAGAAGTCATAGTTTTCAGTGTTTATCAAGTGCCTGGGTTACATGCTTTCTTAGACATCATCTCACATTATTTGTATACACTTACTATTAGCCAAATGTTATTTCTATTAGAAGAGTCAGAATAAATAACTATTCAAACTAGGGAAAGAAAGTCTAGGCTTTATAGTCCACACTCAATAGAGTGGTCATTGTGGATCTCTACGCACTGTCGTTAGTGAAACAAAATTTATTCTTGTGGGAGAATTGACCATGAGATTTCTAAAAATTATTGGAAGCAGTTCTTCAAAATAGTTATTAAGATGAAGTTTAAAAGAACTCGCAAAAGTAAAAAGTATATTAGAAAGTTGAACGAGTAATTTTAATTGGACATTAAGTATATCTCAGAGTTTATTGGTAGCTAAGGCAAAAAGGACAGCATGAAAACCATCCTCTATGACAAAAGGAATTGTATGAGTTTATTTGGAGAAATGCTCTCATTAGCACTAAGTTCCAGGAGTCATTTTTAACATACATACTTGTAAAAGGGAAATTGTATAACAAAATGACCATTTTCAATGGAAGGGTTGTATGAGATTTATTAATGTTTTTATTATGATCAATTGTGCAATAAATGGAAAGATATGAGGTCATATATAGGAATACCTTCTCTAGTGTTATATATTAGAAGTAATTTCTCACACATATATTTTCTAAAATTAAAATTGTATGACGAATTGGATTATGTTTGTATAGGGTTTGTAAATATAGGCAGGTGGAGTCTCTACCACTGAGCCACCTGGGAAGCCCATACATATGTATACATATTCTTTTTCATTGTGGTTTTTATAGGAAATTGAATACATTTCCCTGTGCTGTACAGTAGGGCCTTGTTGTTTATCTATATTATAAATACTAGTTTGTATCTACTAATTCCAAACTCTTAATTTATCCCTCCCCCACCTCCTTTCCCCTTTAGTAACCATAAATTTGTTTTGTGTATCTCTGAGTCTGTTTCTGTCTTCTAAATAAGTTCGTTTGTGTCATATTTTAGATTCCACGTATAAGTGATATCATATAATATTTGTCTTTCTGACTTGCTTTGCTTCAGTATGATAATCTCTAGGTCCATTCATGTTGCTACAAATGGCAATTTAATGATGTCTTAAATTCAGCAAAACATAGTTATAATTGTATACTCCATGCATACTTCTTATATTTTAGTACAGTTTGCAACACACAAAAAAAACAGACTATATTGATTAAAAGAAAACAACAACAACAACTAGATTCTGGCAACAGAAGAGCAGTGGATTACTTCTCCAAGTTTTTGACATGTTATTGGAAAGATTGAAAATCAACTCCTTAACTGAATCCCTGTTGTAATAAACCCTAGTGATTTGATGGAAACAATTTTGCAAAATTTGCAGTAAGTTTCATATATATTTGTGTTTATCAAAAACACCTTCAAATTTATTAAATGTTCTGCAATTTACCTATCTATTCCATGGACTCCATACATCTTCACAAAGTTCTGTAGATAATGTCGTGCCAAGACCATGGAGATGACATTTTGATGTCAAAACAAAATAATGTAACAGAAACCTCTAGAAACAGTGTCGCAGTGGCAAAGTGAAATGTCAGTAGAGGTCTATTGTAGCATGATGTCAAAACAAAATGTCAGCCAAAATCCATGGAGACACTATTGTGATATCAAAATGAAACAATATCAGTGCCAGTCTGTAGAGACATTACAATATGAGAAAAGACAAAACAATATCGTTGAGATCCGTGACTCCTGAGACTCAGTGAAGCTTCATGTCAGGTTAAGCAGTTTGTAACAAACATGGGAAATATTTTGGTGTATATTTTCTAAATCCTTCTTTTGCCACTCAAGAAAATATCCCAAACTAGTTCTTTAGTGTAAATGACTGTGTTAGAAAATTGCTAATGTTTACATCTAAACCTCTGTCAAAGTCTCTGTCTACATTCATTCTGGCCTTCTGTTCTACTATACACATAATTAGTTCTGTTTGGTCTTGGCTTAGCTTCTCTGCACACCAGTACTTGGACATCAGTTGAACATAAAAATATGGGACAGGCGGTGTTACAATCTGCTTGTAAGGGACCATACTGGGCTTTAGCAGCTGCTTTGTCCCATTTCTTTCTCCTCTGTCCTCAGGTGTAGCTGGCACTACTGTTGCCTTGAGGAGCCTTCAAGCATCAAGGCTGGTTTTGAACACCTGAATTCTCATGACCTTTACCCCTCCCACTCATGGTTCAATAGCACCTTGGCTGGGTAGTTATTCTGTTTTCCAGCTCTTCAACATTAATTGAAAGATAAAAAAAAATTCTGTGTTTATGGCAGAAAAACAAATCTTTATTAAAATCTGTAATCATGTTCAATTAGGGTTTTTTCCCCTAAAGAAAGTTATTTAAATGAATTCAGTGTCAGGTTAGAGTCTTTGAATACCACATTAGACATAGAGAAGTGAAAATTTCACCATATAAATCACCTTATAAAGGTTGACATCTTAGGAATCAGCAAACTAAAATGGACTGGAATGGATGAATTTAACTCAGATGACTATTATATCTACTACTTGGGCAAGAATCCCTTAGAAGAAATGGAGTGGCCATCATAGTCAATGAGAAAGTCCAAAATGCAGTACTTAGATGCAATCTGAAAAATGACAGAATGATCTCTGTTCGTTTCCAAGGCAAACCATTCACAATATCACAGTAATCCAAGTCTGTGCCCCAACCAGTAATGCTGAAGAGGTTAAACAATTCTATGAAGACCTACAAGACCTTCTAGAACTAACACCCAAAAAAGATGTCCTTTTCATTATAGGGGACTGGAATGCAAAAGTAGGAAGTCAAGAAACACCGGGAGTAACAGGCAAATTTGGCCTTGGAGTACAGAATGAAGCAGGGCAAGGGCTAATAGAGTTTTGCCAACAGAATGCACTGATCATAGCAAACACCCCCTTCCAACAACACAAGAGAAGACTCTACACATGGACATCACCAGATGGTCAACACTGAAATCAGATTGATTATATTCTTTGCAGCCAAAGATGGAGAAGCTCTATATAGTCAGCAAAAACAAGACTGGGAGCTGACTGTGGCTCAGATCATGAACTCCTTATTGTCAAATTTAGACTTAAACTGAAGAAAGTAAGAAAAACCACTGGACAATTCAGGTATGACCTAAATCAAATCCCTTACAATTATACAGTGGAAGTGAGAAATAGATTTAAGAGACTAGATCTGATAGAGTGCCTTATGAACTATGGACAAAAGTTCATGACAGTGTACAGGAGACAGGGATCAAGACCATTCCCAAGAAAAAAAAAATACAAAAAGGCAAAATGGCTGTCTGAGGAGGCCTTACAAATAGCTGAGAAAAGAAGAGAAGTGAAAAGCAAAGGAGAAAAGGAAAGATACACCCATCTGAATGCAGAGTTCCAAAGAATAGCAAGGAGAGATAAGAAAGCCTTCCTCAGTGATCAATGCAAAGAAATAGAGGAAAACAATGGAATGGGAAAGACTAGAGATCTCTTCAAGAAAATTAGAGATACCAAAGGAACATTTCATGCAAAGATGGGCTCAGTAAAGGACAGAAATGGTATGGACCTAACAGAAGCAGAAGATATTAAGAAGAGATGGCAAGAATACACAGAAGAACTGTACAAAAAAGATCTTCATGACCCAGATAATCACGATGGTGTGATCATTCACCTAGAGCCAGACATCCTGGAATGTGAAGTCCAGTGGGCCTTAGGAAGCATCACTATGAACAAAGCTAGTGGAGGTGGTGGAATTCCAGTTGAGCTATTTCAAGTCCTGAAAGATGATGCTGTGAAAGTGCTGCACTCAATATGCCAGGAAATTTGGAAAACTCAGCAGTGGCCACAGGACTGGAAAAGGTCAGTTTTCATTCCAATTCCAAAAAGGCAATGCCAAAGAATGTTCAAGCTAATTGCACTCATCTCACACACTAGTAAAGTAACTCTCAAAATTCTCCAAGCCAGGCTTCAGCAATACATGAACCATGAACTTCCAGATGTTCAAGCTGTTTTAGAAAAGGCAGAGGAACCAGAGATCAAATTGCCAACATCCGCTGGATCATTGAAAAACCAAGAGAGTTCCAGAGTTCTGGAACAAAAAAGCACCTATTTCTGCTTTATTGACTATGCCAAGCCTTTGACTGTGTGGATCACAATAAACTGTGGAAAATTCTGAAAGAGATGGGAATACCAGACCACCTGACCTGCCTCTTGAGAAATCTCTATGCAGGTCAGGAAGCAACAACAGTTCAAACTGGACATGGAACAACAGACTGGGTCCAAATAGGAAAAGGAGTACGTCAAGGCTGTATATTGTCACCCTGCTTATTTAACTTCTATGCAGAGTACATCATGAGAAATGCTGGGCTGGATGCAGTACAAGCTGGAATCAAGATTGCTGGGAGAAATATCAATAACCTCAGATATGCAGATGACACCACCCTTATGGCTGAAAGTGAAGAAGACTTAAAGGCCTCTTGATGAAAGTGAAAGAGGGGAGTGAAAAAGTTGGCTTAAAGCTCAACATTCAGAAAACAAAGATCATGGCATCCAGTCCCATTACTTAATGGCAAATAGATGGGGAAACAATGGAAACAGTGGCAGACTTTATTCTTCTGGGCTCCAAAATCACTGTAGATGGTGATTGCAGCCATGAAATTAAAAGACGCTTACTCCTTGGAAGGAAAGTTATGACCAACCTAGACAGCATTTTGAAAAGCAGAGATATTACTTTGCCAACAAAGGTCCATCTAATAAAGGCTATGGTTTTTCCAGTAGTCATGTATGGATGTGAGAGTTGGACTGAGAAGAAAGCTGAGTGCCGAAGAATTGATGCTTTTGAATTGTGGTATTAGAGAAGACTCTTGAGAGTTCCTTGGACTGCAAGGATATCCAACCAGTCCATCCTAAAGGAAATCAGTTCTGAATATTCATTGGAAGGACTGATGTTGAAGCTGAAACTCCAATACTTTGGCTACCTGATGGGAAGAGCTGATTCATTTGAAAAAACCCTGATGCTGGGAAAGATTGAAGGCGGGAGGAGAAGGGGATGACAGAGGATGAGATAGTTGGATGGCATCACCAACTCAATAGACATGAGTTTGAGTAAACTCCGGCAGTTGGTGATGGACAGGGAGGCCTGGCATGTTGCAGTCCATGGGGTCACAATTGTCGGACACGATTGAGCAACTGAACTGAACTGAACTGATATAGGTCAAAACATTCTTTTCCACATTTTAAATGATTTGTCTGGAATTCAATATTATTGATTATTTTTTTTTTTTGTAATTTGAAAAATCCCTGAAGTTGAGAAAGAAAAAGTCAAATGAAAAAAAAGAAGCTCTTCTATGAATACTATGGCAACAAAAGAAATATTCTTTTCTCATTCAGCTACAGTATAATTCTAAAATGTATAAATATTTAAGCAAAATGATACAATGGAGTTTCCATTAACTAAAAGTCAATTAAGCAGATCCACAATTAGCCAATGAGCATGCAAATTGCCCTTTTTAGGAGAAAGAAGTAGGTGCATAAGGAGTGCCATTATGGGGAATTTGTTTAAAAAAGAAGAAAAAAGTTAGAAAGGTGAAAGAGCTTTGGGAGTAATACCTATAGTCAATAGAGTATGATTCAGCTCAATTTCTTCCCTTTTTTCTACTCAAAGTACTCAGTAATCAGAACTAAAGGCCATGAGAATCTTAAAACTTTTTAAAAAGTTAAATGATACTCATTTTTCCTTCTTTCAAAGATGATAGAGACTTTAGTGCTTTCTGTAAGGATTTTTGAACATAAGGATTGAAACATACAGAAAAAGATTTTGATAAACTTTTAGTTAATCAGAGTATTGACTGGTTCTTCTAAGACAATGATTATTTGGGATCTCATGATAGGTTTTTTGGGGGGCTTCCCTGGTTGACTTAGTGATAAAGAACCCACCTGCCAATGCACGGTTCGATCCTAGGGTTGGGAAGATGCCCTGGAGAAGGAAATGGCAACCCACTGCACTATTCTTACCCGGGAAATCTCATGGACAGAGAAGCCTGGTGGGCTATAGTCCATGGGATCGCAAAAGAGACACTACTTAGTGACTAAACAACAACGTTGCACATTTGATTTGCTTATATTAATTCACATGTAGTAGCCATAAAGCTATGCTCTTACCTGAACCATGATATCAGCTTCGCGGTGACGTCTGTGAAGTCTGGAGCTGTATTCTAATAAAAGTATGCTCTGTAGCTGGGGCACGATTGCACAACAGGAAAGTCATGATGCATTCTTTGTCATGAGTACCAGTGGAATGCTTTTAAGAGATCCAAATGGGAGCTGGTTACTCTTGGGCAGGACAATTAAGAGTGAATCCCAGAAAATACTGAAGTAGAGGATTAAAAATGATAAATCATAACCATCAGTGGGAGTAAACCTGTATAATAAACATAAAGCCCAACTGTGAATTTCATCACATGTCAAAGAAAGGAAAACTGTTTTGAATGTTAATGTTAGAACATGTGTTTAGGGGAGAAAGTTTGAGGATTTGGGTAAATCATTAAAGTAGGATTTACTTATATTTGGAGCCTTGCAGATTACAAGGGCAATGCTTTAGAAACTGAGTCTCCAAGTTTATATATATGTGTATACACATGTGTTATACATATGTATAACACAAATAAAAATATAAGCATAAAACAAAAAGCATCATTAATGATGTCCACCATTAATTCCAAATCAATATGGTCACACATTTTGTGCTTTCTTGTAATAATTCAGCTAAACATGGAATGAGAAGTTCAGTGGATTGACATTTTTGTCTCATTTATTTCCAGATAAATAATTTGTAAATTAGGTCATGGTCAAATCATGAATAGAAGAAGAGTAAATTGTTAATTAATAATTATGAATTTAACTCAGAGCACAAATAGAAGTTAAAAAAAAAAACAAAAATTACCAGTCAAAAAAATTCTAATGCTCTTTAAAATGTTTGAAAATAATAGATGAAGACTCTCTATTTGGGCCCATCCAGTGTTCTGTTTTGTAGAAAATGAATACATTTATGTTTCTACTTTTATTTTAGGTATCAAAACCTTCTAGAGTTAGGCACTCATGAAGCCTACAGGCATTATATCTTCCATTACATTATTTTCCACTTTAAGTCATTTCAGAAAAGCCATATAGAATTTAACCATTATTTAGAATTATGAGCATAAAGCATTGCATTGCATTAGAATTTCTATCTTAAAAAAATCTAAGTTTTGTATAGTATTTTGCATTTATGCTGTCATTAAAGACAGAGAATGCAAAAACAAAGACATGTTAGTCTTAAATTCTATGTAATCATTTCATGATTAAAGAATTAAAATAATGGTTCTATAATTAGTTTCTATGCTTGTATGATAAAACCTCTGTAATGTGAAAAAGAACATGATAATCGTTTTATTTTGTCATCAAAACTCATCAGGTTTTGTAATTTAATTTCCATTGCTTTTTTATTTCAAATTTCCGTAATGTATTCCTGATTTTCACTCTACTTTTAGTTCTTCAAGGTTTTCACCTGCAATATTAAAAATCCATTCACTCTTTATTCAGACACCCAAATGTATATTTTAGTTTGAAGCATAGACTTTAACTGTAGGTCACAACTCACTAACCTTTGTATTCTCAGTGGTTTTATTGAATGAAGAGTATAATCCATAAACTTTCCTCAACTCTGTAACCCATTAGAATAACCTTACATGTCCTTGCCATTTAATAGACAGTTCAAGAAAATCACACGATTTATGAAAAGTAAATGCACTTTGGGCATTAACCCCAAATTATAACTGGTTCTTGCATTGTGCAAAGAAAAATGACATATGTGGTTTCTTATAGGCAGTAACATTTTATTTTCAAGAGTGCATTTAAATTCAAAGGTATACCTGGAAAACGTTTTCTCTCCCATCATTTATTCGTAAAGCCACACAGAGTTGCCTGCTAGAAGACTCACGCCTGCAGGACTCTGCTTCTGTCCACAGCTCAGCACTCTTCTCTCACACGGGCTTATGTAGGTTCAGTATGAATTTCTCCACCATCCTGGGGTTTTAGATTCTAACATTCACCCTCACAATATTCAAAGACTGTTTAGCAAGATTTATTAAAATATGATCTCTTTGATAATTTTACATTGATGATTTTTTAAAGCTTGTTAAACAATATTACTTTTGATATGGAGTTTTACCATTTGCCTCCCTGGAGGTGTGACTGGAAGACTGAGCAACCCTTTTGGGTAGCAACCAACTTGGATTATTTCTGTGAAATTTACTAGTCAGGAGGAGCCACCTCAGGCTCACAATGGAACGTCTTTTTTCGTGTATTTATTGTTGGGTCCTGAAATTATGTATGTTTATGCGTGTGTGTATTCTTTGCAACTGGAGGAATTCCCCTCGAAAAAAGTAAAGCTAAATTTTTCTCACTCCTGCCTGAACCCAGTGACAGGCTAATAAGGAAGAATGATGATAGTAATAAAAGGGGGCGAGGGGTACATTCCTGAGATTCTGCTGCTGATAAAATGATAGCCCTTTTACCAAATGACCACAGAGGGACTTGGGCTAGAGCCTTAGTCCCAGGTCTTTCGGATGGAGAGAGGTGACCCTCCCTCTGACGCATCACATCAGAAGCAGATGCAGTATTAACAGCTTTGGTGACCACCTTTTCAACCCAGAGAACAGAGCTGTATGTTTTTAATTTGTTATGATTTATTACACTGAAATTGGTGTGAAATGGACAACAAATCATAGCTGTCAGAATCTGAAAATGAATTTTATCAGCTGAGGAAAGTAAGTGCCTTTGGGATTTGCATAAGTTTCTCATAATTCTTTTCATATTACAGATGATGAGTAAAACTGTGAAAATAAACCGAAAATGACACGATATTTCCCAGGTAGCTAATTTCACATGTACACATAGACATATATAAATATAGCCATTTAGTCTCACTGTAGACTTTCCCTGTAATTCAAGGTGATTTGTACCTGCTCATAGAAATATTTGTCTAAAATCCTTAGAGTAAACGTTAAGACTGTTTGTTACATCTCATAAATATCTGGGATTATCTACAGAAAAATGCGAACATTATATTATAACAAGGTATTCACCAAATTTATTTTTCACTGTACAAACTTGGAAGAGAGAATTTATGCCAGTAGGAAAATACTAAGACTGAAGAAAGATCTATCTTCAAATTTCAGATGTTATAAATACCTTTCAGCATCACACAAAAAAACTGCCCTTGTTAGAAACTAACTTTGCATGCATAATTAATTTGAGCACCACATTCCTACTTCACAACCAGAAGAGAAATTGAATTCAGGTGTTTGGTGAACATATGGAGAATTTACTGTGAATTTATGACCTGTGGTTTGAGTGTAAAACCCCAAGATACTTGCTGATAAAACTTAATGAAGCTTGTGCAGAGGAGCTATTTTTATTTGTAGTTTGGTAATTGATACATTTCTTGGTTTAACCCTCCCACCCTTTCCCCCATTCCTCATAAATCTTCCAGTCTGAGAGGTAAAGCCATAGCAGAAAGCCAGTTCTCTCAGCCAGGTTGCGCTAAGGCGTGTAGCTAAGCTGAAGTTCAGAGTTGGCTTTGTCGTGGCATTTTAGCCTGTTCCTTCCTTCCCTTTTAATTTAGCAATTTATGCTTCTTTGCCTACACAGGGGACAGAAGACAGGGCCTTGGGAGGAAGTATCTCCAGGTTCCTCTAAGACGGGGTCCCCAATCTCTGGGATCTAATGCCTGATGATCTGAGGTGCAGCTGAAGTAATAATAATAGAAATAAACATGTACATTACCATATGTAAAATAGATAGCTAATGGGAAGTTTCTATATAACGCTGGGAGCTTAACCTGGTGCTTTGTGACAACCTAGAGGAGTAGGATGGAATGGGAGGGAGTTCAAGAGGGAGAGGATGTATGATTACTTATGGTTGATTCATGTTGTTGTATGGCAGAAGCCAACACAATATTGTAAAGCAATTATCCTCCAACTGAAAATAAATTTTAAAAAGAAAGAAAGGAAGTACACAATAAATGTGATGTGCTTGAATCATCCCCAAACCATACCCTATCCGGGTCTGTGGAAAAACTGTCTTCATAAAATTGATCCCTGGTGCCGAAAAGGTTGGGGTGGGGACCACTGTTCTGAAAGAAGCAGAAGTTTTCAGAGGGGTGACACTACTTTGCCTTAAAGAAGCAAAGATGGGATGCAATGTAGCTCATTGTTAAAATATAGGCAACACATTCATTGCCATTTAGAGGTTGTTTTTTTTTCCCCCTAGAATAAACATAGCTTCAGGGACAGGAATCTGCCACATGTACCCTACCATCTCTCTCTGCTGCTCTGTCTGCCCCTAGGATTTCACAAAGGATGCCAGGAAAGAGAACGCGTGACACGCGCTCCGTTTTACCATACGGGGTGTAATGGGTTTAATGAGAAACCTGTGTTTGCTCACTAATTTACGGCAATTAAGAACTCAGATCTGACATCTGTAGATTATAACTACTTGTCTGGCGATTACAAGATCAGGAATATTTGATGGAATTGCTAATCAGTATGGAAAAAATATCTGAGTGAGAATAGTGCTGTTTACCTGCAGCCTCTGAACAGCATTGGTTCCTGGTCCCTGAGCCAGCATCCCTTGTTAGTTCAGTAACATTCCCACCGCCAACACTTTAGTCATCCCTGTTCAAGAACTTGTTTATATCCACTTTATCATGCTGACAATCTGTCTGTTTTGAAAGGATTACAACTCTGTATATCCACGCGTGACATCACAGTCAGACATTGCTTAATGATCTGAGACGCTCGTGGTCATCACTGGCTGCCTGTTTCCAAGCTATGTGACAGGTCTGCCCTACATGTTTTTCCCAGTGTCACTGCTGGCCTGCTCCAGTCCTGGTGTCTGATTTAAGTGACATCCTAGAAATAGTTGGATTTTAGACTTGCCGTTGGTATGAATAAAGGGACTAAAAGATTTTCCTTTCCTAGGATGTTAGAAGAATTAATGGAACAAGGGAGGGAAATAGCCTTTAATTTTTCTCCAATGAAAATGTTTCCAAAAATAACAAGTAATCTTGCAGGATGGGTTGTTCCCATAAGGTTCTGGATCTTTAGTCTTTCCATCTGTGTAAATACTGAGGAAATCAATAAAAAGATACACTTCCCTTATAAAGTCGACTAGAACCCAGGAACCTCACAAGAAGGCTGAGTTGTTACCTGAAGACATTGCCAAGTCTTGGAGAAGACAGATGTCAGCAGAACATTATCTGAGTGTAAATGAATGGAGTCCTGGAAGCTTTAATTTACTCTCTCCTTTCTAAATGTGCTGTGATGCAGACCATAATGAGGGTTCAGCATCTTAACTGCAGAATCCTAGGATCTGGAGAGGGTAGGTCTTTGAAGTCCCTGTAGGTGGAGGAGAAAGAGTACCTTCAGCAGAAAAGTTGGCAGTGTTCCCCTCTGGTGTGCCCATGGAATACCTGCGGGGAGGTGATAGATATGCACCAGGAAAATGCTTTCAGTGTGAAGCGGTATTGTTTCCACCATCTCAGATATAGTTTGGAAATCGGCTTTTGCGTTTTTTTAATTGAGAAAAAGAATAATATCCTCTTGCATCCCTAGTAATTGGATGCCAAGTACAGGTGTGAAATTCACTAGCATTTAGAATAGAATTTTGTACTTAGGCCAAAAAAGTAAATTGGTAGAGCTGAGAAGTATATAACAAAAATGAAGAGGCTGAAGGTATGAGCTGATATGGTTAACCAAAATTTTTACTATGTACCTATTCTTTTGTAAATTGGGGATTTGAAGGAAATCTGTTACGTAGTGTGTGCATGCTCGGTTGCTCAGTCGTGTCCATCTCTTTGTGACCCTATGGACTGTAGCCTGCCAGGCTCCTCTGTCCATGGGATTTCCCAGGCATGAATAATGGAGTGGGTTGCCATTCCTTTCTCCAGGGATCTTCCCAACTCAGGGATCAAACCCACATCTCCTGCATTGGCAGGTGGATTCTTTACTACTGCACCACCTGTTATGTACTGAGTCCTTGGCAAACTAAGTAAAACCCATTTTAACCAGGAATATCTCCTTGGGGGTTGTGTGTGACCCACATCCTAGCTGGTTACCAGTCTCTGCCAGAAAGAGAAAACTAGAATGAGTCCTTGAGTTTAGTTTTACCAAAAAACCTGGTTGAGGGGTCTGTTCTCACTACACTCTGGGAAAACCCCCGCAATGCTGCTTTGACCTTATGAGGGCTGATTACAGAGAGCACAGAGTCAGAGTGGGTGTTTTGGTGAAGTGATGAGGAGTTTGACCAGAGGAGTCATCCTAAGCCATTGGATAGACTTCCATGGGGCGTTTTTGGCTGTAACTGGTGTCGAGAGGAAAGCATGCTCTGTTGGTTGTGTGCATTAAGATCTGGCAGTTACCATCTTTCACTGACATCTTGTGCAATTATATTTACTTCGGGCAATTTTTCTCAAAGACCAAAACTTTGGAGTGACTAACTGTATAAATGGTAGTGGTGAAACTCATTCCTAAGTAAGTTTCCTCTCTCTTCCTCTTTTATCCAACAGGCTTTGCAACAGGCAGTATTTATTAGGTTGCAAGTGACGGCAAGGCATAGTTCTGTGGGCCCTTCTAGGCCACTTGATGTTTAGTTAGTGTGTACAACCCCTTTGCATTGTCAAAGGGTGGTGTGGTGGTGATGGTGGTGGGGGATACGTATGTGTGTGGAAGAGAGAAAGGTTTAGGGAATTTATGTGTTATCTTTTGTGGTCACCAGGGGGAGACCCACCATGCAATCACATTGCAAATCCCTGTTTGCATCACATCCACTAACATCCTACTGACCAGATCAAGTCACATGGCCAAGGCCATCATCAATGGGTATCTGTTTCCTTGCTGGAGAGCAAGTTAACACAGACTCAGCAGCTTCAAACAACACATGCTTATTGTATCAGTTTTCATGGGTCTGGAGTGTGACAACAGCTTAGCAGAATCCCCTGCTCAGGGCCTCATCCTGCTGCAGCCAAGATGTCAGCCAGCCTGTGTTCTCACCTAGAGGCTCCTCTTCTAGGGAAGCACCACTTCCCGCTTTTGGAGTTGTTGGCAGCATTCAGTTCTTGGAAGCTGTAGGATTCATGGTGGCTTTCTTCTTCAGTGCCAGAAAGGAGAGAGGTGGACTAGCAAGATGGACCCTGCATTCTTACATAACCACATACATATAATCATATCTATTTCGTGACCTTTGCCACGCTTCTGTGGATAGCAGCAAGTCACGGGCCCCTGCCCACACTCACTTGTTTGAGTGTGACTTACTCACAAAGGTGTGAAGCCCAGAGACAGGGATTGTGGGACACCTGAAAAGTCTATCCATTACAAATATTTGCTAACAATTTACCCGCAATGGGGATGTGACGTACAAAATATATATGTGCCAGAGGACAAGGATTATTGAGGAGTTAAAGGAATAAATGAACAGGGGCTGCAGTATAAGGAAAGGCTTCAAGGAAGTGGAATTTGACTTCTTCTACTTCTTAGTAGAAATGGAAAGATGGGAAGAAAAGGAGAGGTTATCTCAGAAAGAAAGATATGAGCAAATTTATCTCCTCTCTTCCTTGGGAGCCTCTCTTCTCTTAGAAACTAGAATCTTCTCCCCTTCCTGAGCCCCTGCATCCATCCCCTCCCTCTGTCTAGCTCCTCTCTTTCCTTTCACGTTCTCCTTCCTTCCATAGGAAGGGAAGTGTGTCCCAAGGAGATACCTCCTTGTCCAGAACCACGAGTGGTTTTTCTCCCTTGCCCTCTATTCCAGCTTTCTGGATTTCCTCTGCATAATTAAACATGAAAATGGTAAAGTATTTTTAGTCCATAAAGAATTCATTAGTTACGTCACAAACGCTTCTATCTCAGCAAATGCTGATCTGAAAAGATAGGTCAGAACTCAAGCTTGCAGGCCAGTGTGCCATGTGTTAGAGAACTTAGGAACAGAAGCAAGGCTCCATGGACAATGCTAAATGGTCTTTTTTTTTTGATATTTGTTTCTTGGGCCTCTTACTAGGGATCCAGTAGCCTTATCTCAGTGCAGTGAAAGTAAATAGACTAGAAAGGCAACATACAAGATAAGCAACATCTACAGAATATAAAGTAGAGATTACAAGCTAGCAGGCAACAAACATTTTTTGTCTCACCTAGGACTGAAAAAATAAAACAAGCCAATATTTAAAATTAGGAGATGGGAAGACTGTATTTCTGACTTCTCTGTCAAAAAAGCTTAGAAGGCAACATCAGACCTGTACTCTTTCAGGACAATAATCTACTGGAGCCAAGTAAGGGCCTCCCTTTGTAGACCAAGCATATTTCCCCCAATTGTCACAGCACAGTGGGTCTCCTTCACTTCTTAGTTAATTGCCCTGCAGGCATTAGAATTTGTCCCAACTATGAAGCCTGCCTTTTCATACTGTTCATGGGCTTCTCGAGGCAACAGTACTGGAGTGGGTAGCCATTTCCTCCTCTAGCATATTAAAAAGCAAAGACATCACTTTGCTGACAAAGATCCGTATAGTCAAAGCTATGATTTTTCTAGTAGTCATATACAGATGTGAGAGTTGGACCAAAAGGCTGAGTGCTAAAGAATTGATGCTTTCGAACTGTGGTGCTAGAGAAGACTCTTGAGAGTCCCTTGGACAGCAAGGAGATCAAACCAGTCAATCCTAAAGGAAATCAACCCTGAATATTCATTGGAAGGACTGACGCTGAAGCTGAAGCTCCAAAACTTTGGTCATCTGACATGAAGAGCCAGCTCATTGGAAAAGACCCTGATGCAGGGAAAGATTGAAGTCAAAAGGAGAAGAGAGTGGTAGAGGGTGACATGGTTGGATAACATCATCGACTCAACAGACTTGAGTTTAAGCAAACTCCGGGAGATAGTGAAGGGCAGGAAAGCCTGGCATGCTGCTGTTCATGGGGTCACAGAGTCAGACACGACTTAATAACTGGACAACAACAAATGAAGCCTGCAGGCATAGTTTTCAGAGCACTTCCAGTGCTTTCAAATGCATGCAGGTTCCTGGGCCTGCAGTGGATGGGCTGACTGGCTCAGAATATCTCAAGGTAAGTCTTAATCAGCATTTTTAAACAAGCGTTCTGGATGATGAGATTCATATGCAAGACGTGTGTAGTGGTGAGAACCATGGTTATGAAGTTTTTTCCTCATTCAGGGCACCTAAGAAGATGGCTGGAGTACACATGCCTGCGCAGCTTGGGTGGAGGATGGGCTCTGATGCTTATCTACAAATAGGATTGTGGCTGCATTTGGCATGGATTAGTGTTTTCAGCTACTTTGATTTGTGAAGCACATCACCGGAGTCCAATCGGAAGGTTTTAAGGCTTAGCACTCTGTGTGATCTACCTCTGATAGGAAAGGGTACATCCCCATGGTAATTGAATGGGAAAGATCTGAGTTCCGTCTAAGTCAAGGGTAGGTTGTACATGTGGTTTAGGGATCTGTATAGTGTCTGATCCAATGTACACTTTCTTGATTCTGTTAAAATCTTCATTTAGTTTAAAATACACACACCCATTCCTCACACACACACACACACACACACACACACACACGTGTATAAACACCAACATGCTAAATGCTAGTGTTGAATGTAAACTGTGTGGATTTTTTTGCATAAAAAGCATCTCTGATTCCTCTCCATATGAGGAGAGTCAATGATAATTGATTGACTGACTGACTCCTCATAAAGAGTTTTATTGTTTTACTCACCCATCTGATAACTTAGGTGATATCTTTATTATATTCCTCACCAAAAAGTAATAATAATGAGCAACTTTAAGTTGGTGATGAACCCAAATGTAAGTTGATTGGGGTCTTTAGGAACTCATCACTAATGCTAATAAGCATTTCAAATTTCCTTTGGCCTTCTTGGCAGAAGAGGTAACCAAAAACTTTAGAAATCCAGATGTGTTATTGATGCTTAGGACCTGCCCCAAGAGGCAGAGCTGAGCAGTTGCAGTGTTACATCTCTGGAAGCCAGAGTCTCACCTGCAGGCTGCCGGCTGCTATCACCCAAGGCTGCTTAATGGGCTCCCAGTCTTCGGGAACCTCCATCCATCAGGAAACCGCTGCAGCCTTCAACCCCCAGGTGCTTTACTAGTCTCGGGCAGGTCAGTCCACTTCTAGAGCATAGGAAGAAAGGAAGCAAGGAAAAGAGAGTGAAACTGGTCTCACCAGCAGCTCAGATTTGGAAATAAGGTCAGAAATGACTTCCAGGACTTGTCTTATCCTATGAGAAACAAGGTCACTAGAATTGAACATTAAGGACCCTGGGTCCACTTCCCTTGTTGGGAGACTGCATGTTCAAGTAATCACAAATAGTAAAAAGAGGTCTGTTTTCACCAATGGCTTGGACTTCATGGACCTAATAATTATGAGGTTCAAACTGTGCTACATGAAAATAAATAATAGGAAAATATTTCTACTTGGACTTGTAAAATACTTCATCAGGCAAGCCTCCTAAATCCCTCTACTAAAAACTGTGAAGTAGGACTTCTCTGACAGTACAGTGGATGGGGGTCCACCGCCAATAAAGGGGACATGGGTTCAATCCCTAATCCAGGAAGATTCCACATCCTGCAGGCAACTTAAGCCCATGTGCCTGAACTTCTGAGCCCGCACTCTAGGGACTGCGAACCGCAACTACTGAGGCCTGTTCTGCAATGACTGAAGCCCATGTGCCTAGAGCCTGTGCTCCACACACAGCAGGAGAAGCCGCTACAATGAAAGCCTGCACACCCACAGCAAAGAGTAGCCCCCACTAATCCAACTAGAGAGAGCCCGCGCACAGCATTGAAGACCCAGCACAGTCAAAAAGAAAGAACGAAAGAATGCTAGAGGAACACTTAGGGAATTCTCTGATAGTCCAGTGGTTAGGACTCCCCCTTTACACGGCAAGGGACCTGTATTTGATCCCTGTTTGGGGAACTAAGATTCTACAAACTGAGCTATCTGGTCAAAAAAAAAAAAAAAAAGCTATAAAGTTAGCCAGGAACAAGAGTCACAGCTGGAAAGAGGAGTGAGATGAATGAATGCTTGCTCTCCAACTCTTTGTCTGAGGAGTGTACACGCATGCCTATACCCTCACAGTTTTCCCGTGGAGAGTGAGGAGTTCTGTGGATTGGGCATTACACTGGGAAAATGTGTGGGCTGGGACAAGATAAGATGCTGTATATGTGACTTAAAAGCCAGTAGGAATAACAGCCTGCCAGGCTCAGGAGTGTGGAAGGGAAGTCTGAAGCAGTGGAAGGATGCCTCATGTGTCAAGTTGCACATCTTACAGACACATTAACTTTCCATGTCCTCCAGCTGATGAATCCCAAAGATTTGTCAGAAGAGAAACAAAGGGAAGATGAGTTTTTATTGATGGGAAAACCATCAAATTGAATGTGTCAACCAGCTATTGCAAAACCTCTCATGAAATTAACAGAAATGTGAAGGGGATAGGAACCCACCCAGGAGATGAAGTGATGAGAGCAATCCTGTCTTCTTAGAAGGTATTCATGTTATGGTCCTCAATGCTATCATTTCAATTTGAGATTTTTAAACCTATAGAATCCCTCAAAATTTGTGAAATAATACAAAGACCTATGTTAGTTTGAGAATTTTATATTCTCTTCTCTGACACATTCTCTTTCTAGGCCACCCCTCACAAATGCCATTACCCCAGAAGCTGTGTGGCCAAGAGAAGTCAGATCCGCTCTATGTAACCAGGGCAATGTGTGTTCCATGAAGAGACTCATCCTTGTGTTGGCTGACAGCTTCCCATTCTACCAGCAGCTTGGAGGGTATATGTGATAAATACAAGACTTGGTTCTTGTCCTCAAGAAGTCTAAAGTTTCATTGGAAAACTGTATACCAAATGTACTTGAGTAGATGTCTGGATTGGATGTGATTTTGTGCTAGGGAATGGAATCGACCAAAAGCACCATGAGATTTAAGATTGATTTGTGCATACTCAGTCGCTTCAGTCATGTCCAATTTTTTGTGACCCTGAACTCCAATATTTTGGCCACCTGATGCGAAGAGCTGACTCATTGGAAAAGACCCTGATGCTGGGAAAGATTGAGGGCAGGAGGAGAAGGGGACAACAGAGGATAAAATGGTTGGATGGCGTCACCAACTCAATGGACATGGGTTTAAGTGGACTCCGGGAGATGGTGATGGATAGGGAAGCCTGGCGTGCTGCAGTTCATGGGGTCGCAAAGAGTTGGACACGACTGAGCAACTGAATTGAATGGACTGTAGGGTCCTTGATAGGCTCCTCTGTCCAAGGGATTCTCCAGGCAAGAATGCTGGACTGGGTTGTCATGCTCCATTCCAGGGGATCTTCCTGACCTAGGAATCGAACCTGGTTCTCCTGCGTTGCAGGCAGATTCTTTACTGTCTGAGAGTGGCCAGAAAATTCTGAATTCTAGTCTCACATTTCCCTACTGGCCAGGGAAAGACTGGAAACAAGTTACTTATCTTCTCTGAATGGCAGTTTATATCTGTGTGTGTGTGTGTGTGAGAAAAATACTACCTTTTGCACCTATCTTATAAGCTTTCTGTGAGGATAAAACAGAATTCAAGGTTATCAAAATGAAGGCAACAATATTATTAACTTATTGATTCAACTACCACCTGAAGTTGTTTTTAAACTGTTTTTTGTTTATGCTGTGTGAGCTTTTTTCTTTAGACCTCTGATAACTCATAAATAGGAACGTCATATAATGGCATTATGTAAATAATACTGCATGTTTGTGAGGCCATAATGTATGGGATTATCTCACTTGATTGTTACAACTGTGATATTTAGAGCAGAAGGGATTCTTATGTGCACTTTCTGTATGCAAAGAAGCCACAGCCCAGAGGCACTGTGTCTTATTCCAAGAAGGTAGAAGACCTTGGTATTTATGATTTTTCATGCAATGTCCTTTCTAAACTATTGTTATTGCCAACACCTTACCAGATTACAGAGAGGAAATGAGGCTTTTAAAGAGCTGTGTAAAAAAGGAATGTCTAAAAAAACTGCTCACCGTCTTGAATATCTGCCTGAAATCCCCTCCATAAGTCTTAATCATAAGAACAAAATGAACACATATTTGAAATGCCTAGATATGGTCTTAAAATTTCACTTCCTCCCAAACAGCACCATTTCACAGCAAGCTGCCATTTTTTCCCTAGTAACTGCCATCCACAGATTGTATTTCTGAAGAGTGTTCATTGTTGCCCATTTTGTCTTTCAGCAACAGATCAACTCCTAGCAACCATGATCGGATACAGCGTCTCCGGCAAGAATTTCAGCAAGCAAAACAGGATGAAGACGTGGAGGATCGGCGACGTACCTATAGCTTTGAACAACCCTGGGTGAGTGTCTGGTGCCTCCACACAGTTGTAGAAAGTCCTACAACTTCCCTGCAGTAAAAGCCATTAATAGCTGTGACCTCAGACCTTTACAAAACGAGACGAGATGGAGCCAAATTCCTTTGACCTTTAGCATATTGACCTTTTTCCTCATTTCCTTCTGGGTTTCATCATTGCTAATTTCATTTTATATCTTGTTGCACCATCTGTCCATTGCATAATAGGTTTCATTTGCCTGATGACAAGACACAGCAGGAATATTCTGACTTGCAACCATGCCTTTTTTAAAGTGTACTAAACATTTTCTATATATATTTTTCTGAGAATCAGAGCCTAAATAAATTAGTTCTATATATCTATGGTGTATCTACTCTGCACGAAGTACAGTATATAGAGATTCTTGATTCTCCCCCATCCCCTATGTGTGTTCATTGAACCCCGCCATGTATCTTCCTGTAGATCAATTCCATTTCTTCCTCCCAAAGCCTCCAGAGTGGTCTTTCTACAGCAAAGCTTTGAATGGGCTTCTCAATGCCCCCAAGATAAGTCCAGATTCCATAGTGTGGCAGGCTAATTAATCCTCCCCAATCCAGCCCCAGACTTGAGCTCTGATCTTGTGTTTTGTCTTAGAGATGATAGCCCATGTGCGGATGGGAGGTGTTGAAGCAGATTTGGGGGTTAAAGATGATGGGAATTGTGAAGACTCTTTGAAAACTTGAGGGAGAGAGTCAATTAGAAATGAGTAAATAGGCTGCTGGAGGCAGGAACATCTAGCTGAAGTAGTGTATTAGTTAAGTGTAGTCCACATGGTGGTGGGATCATAGCCAACAACCCTTTAAGGGCTGGGAATAGAAAAATAATTATTTTTAATTTATTTTATTGAAGTAGAGTTGATTTACAGTGTTGTGTTCATTTCTGCTGTACAGCAAATGATTCAGTTTTACTCATAGATTCTTTTCACATTCTTTTCCATTATGGTTTATCACAGGATATTGAATAGAGTTCAATATAGTAGGACCTTGTCATTTAGCAAAATAATTTTTTAGATTAATTCCATGATGAGGAATGGCAAGATAGACATGGCAGAAAGTCAAGGAAGGCGAGCCTGGGGAGGATGCTGGTGAAGCACTGCCCTGTCTGGGCAGGTGGTCAGTGCAGCTCAGGGAGGTGTTGCCCTGATAGCCCGAGAGGATGCTGGAGTGGGGTTGGGGTATCAGCAGTCTAGGATTATGAAGCCTAGGAGTCTGTGGTCAAAAGAGTGAGTTTTCGGAGTCTTGGAACATCTGGATGGTGTTGGGATCAAAGGTGTCCCATCCATGCATGTAAATTCCTAAAGCGGAGGAGTGATTAGGGTCCCAAAAATGAATGAGTTCAGTTCACTGTGTTGGGAATATGATTACATTCAATATTTGGGAGAATGAGAAGGGAGAATGAGAAAAGGCTGACATAGAACTGAGTGTGATCATATTGTAGGGAAGGAGAGACAAACATGGGAAGATGGTAGGAGCTTTCCATGCTAGTTGGAAAGTCTGAACACAGATGGTATCAGAACAGAATGCTGGCCCACTAGCCAGGTCAGAAAATAATTTTTTTTCTCCAGGCATCAGTTTTCTTATTTGTAAACCAAGGGGATTAGCGTAGCTGATGAGTGTCATTTACTAAACTTTTTGTTAGAATAAACATTTAAAAGGAAGCTGGGTATGTAAAGCAGAAATCAGTAGAGCTCCTCGGTTGCATACAGAGGTCTCCGTGGACCCAGGTGACTGCAGCCATGGTCCAGAGCTTCTCCAAGTGTGGTCCATGGACCACCTATGAGAAGCCCTGCTCCAGAGTTTAGATCACTGCTGAGGTCCTCTTTGGACCTAAAATCCAGCATGGTTAGTACATTCCACACAAAGCCAGAAACCCATAGACATTATTATCTGGAATTTGGTGATCAAGTTGGAGTTTGTGGAAAGTTCATTTTGTAAATGAAAGAAGGGAAAATTGGAGAAGTCATCCCAGTTTGAAGGACTTCACCTTGGCTCAGGTGAGAAAGACAGGGGCCTTAGAAGAGACAATATGAGAACTGCATCCTGGAAGAAATCAATGGTAGCCGACTTTGAGAGGTTATAAAACATGTAAATACCTATGAAAATCTAATTGTCCTCTGCAACATCACTATTAATAATATGTAGTTTATTTTCCTAAATGGTAAGTAAAATGAGTCATTCCCATGTAGCAACAGGATGGAGTTATGTTCATTTACTTCTATTGTTTGGGTTAATGACTCAACCTAGTCCTGTTAGGCTTCTTAAAGCAGACCTCTTTGTGTTGTGGGATAAACATCCTTAACTATGTATATTTTCACAAAGGTGCTGAAAGGAAGAATGAGGCCAGTGCAACCTGAAGGGATAGGCATATGAAAATGGTTCTCACCCCCAGCTCTATAGAGCTCCAGCCCAGCAGGGGCAGCGTTGTGCCATTTTACTTTACCTGGGTCTGTGAATTTCCAAGCAGCATGTTTCATTCTAAAATTAATTATTTAACTCATCAAATTTCTTGAGTGTTCATTATGTTTCTGTTTATTATTGTGTTTGGCTAGGGAAAACAAAGAAAGCAAGCCCTTAGAATCCTAGAATCAAGCTGATACGAAAGAAGGAATGCTGCGTGCAGTCTTGATAGGGAAAAGCAGGGACGTTTGAAGACAAAGGAACCACACCCAAATTGGTTGTGGGTGTGCACAAAAAGCTTGAGAGAACACATCTTTTAAGTTGAAAGATATTTCAAATATATAACTTTGAGAAACAGAGGAAACCATCTTTGGGACCTAAGATTAATTGGAATTATTTCCGGATAGTAACATCATGTCCACATGCAAGCTCTACAGGTTTGTTGGAAGCAAAACGAGCACTTCCTACTCCTCAGCTCTAAAAGTTGTGTACTGAGAGATGTGGCAACAATTTGGTATCCATTTGATGTCTTTCTAAGTTTTCTTTTTAATGTAGGACATGAACATTTTGGCATATATTTCTGTGTTATCTATTGAATATGAGCAATCATGTTGGAAATCTGAGACTATCTTATACATTAGGAAACTCAACTACTGAAGTTCACAGGCCAAATTATTGTGTGTCAAAATAATTTGTGTATCAAAACACCATAGCAACTTCAGATGGACCACTTGACTTGTAGGATCTTTTCCTATTGAGCAGGGAGTTATTTGGAGGACAGGCTGATTACCTTGGGAATGGAATAATTTCCTAAATTGTGGGTCAAAAGTTGACTTTTTATCTATTTATTTTTTCATTTTCAAACAGCTGAGATCTTGCTGGGTACTCCCCATTCTACAGATCATGTAAATGAGCTTCAAGTGACTGTAATTCTATGTAGTGTGTTAATTTTCATGTCAATTCTCACTCTTGCCTTAGGAAGAGCTGCTCAGTTGTTCAGAATGTAGCGTGGTCTATGGTTTTTATTATCTGTTTTACAAAAAGAGTTTTGAGTATCTTGGACTGTTTATTCTCTTCTCATATATATTCTTTTTTTTTTTTTTGACACTCAAACACATCTTTTTATTATATACTAAATTTAAAAATACAAATCTTATTAAAAATGCTTATGAAACATCGTATACATAAGTACTGTCAAATACTATCAGATTATGACATTATGTACACTTGCTAAGGTTAATTAGAAACAGAACAACATTCATAACTTTGCTGATAATGAATTTCAGAAGTCAATATTTTAATTAACATTTGGCAACTTTGAAGTAGTGATCTGCACAGGAAGATGTCTGCAGAGGTAAAACAGTGAGAAAACAAACGGAAAAAATGCAGATATTCCTGCCCTAAGTGTTATTAAGTAGATCTCTTCTTCATCCTCTGAAGTCTCAATATAACAGAAATTAAAGTGCATAAGACCACCAGGAATACCTGATTCAGTTGTACCCTAATACATACTACAGCCAAATACTGAGGGCTTTGATCTCTGTACTGTTCCTGAGGTTTTAGAAGTTAATTTTGAAGGTGACTAGGGGAAGAGAGGCCAATACTTTTAAATTGCACAAAGTGGCCTTAAAGTGTAGAAACACCAAAGATAAAAAATATTAATTTGGGAATAGATTCAAGGAGATCATCCTGTCTATTTTGCCCTAGAAATAAAATTAGGATATGAACCTAGTTTTACCTCTGGAAAATGCTTACTAAAAATCTGTTTCAAAAGATCAGACATGTACAGCAAGTACCACAATACTGTCAGTTACTGTCCACCCACTTACATACTGTATCATAAATACCAGGCATCAATACCTGCCCTCCAAAGATTCACAAGAAACACAGGAAGAAGCATGTTATTATTACTTGACACTAATTTTGCTAATCAACATAAAGTATGATCTGTAAAAATAGGTCACCACCATATAATCAAGGAAGAGGAGAAGGAAAGCTGCTAGTCTACAAAAGTGCTCCTTTTCGCTTTCAAGCCCAATAGCTTAATTTGGGGTAAAATAAGATTGTAAAGTAAGGCCATCAGTTATAAATAAGCTGATGAAGCCATCTATACATACTCACGTATATATGTTTAAATTTCAGTTCTGATTTAACATGAATGTGCTATTACAAACCATTTATAGGAAACATTTTATCAGGCTTATTTACAAATATATGATCAGAGAAAAGATCTTGAAAATCAAAAAAACTGCAGATAAATGTAGCCATTGCTAACACAGTTCACTAAAGGTAAGACAGATTTACATAAATACATATTCTCTTCTCATATATATTCTGACCTTGAAAGATCACTGTATTTGGAAAAGATGAGACCATGATCTCACCTACTGGAACGGTTTGAAATCATTTTAGTGTTAAGGAACCACAAGCATATCTTCAAGCTGTGGGTACAACTTAGACCATGTTAGCTGAAGTTGTCCTGCTTGTTGGAAATGCCCACATGTGCAGTGCAGTCAGATGTATCATACAGAAAAATACCCAAGCCAATGACTTCACACACAGAGAGAGTTGCTACAGAAAATCCCCCCAAGTGGTCCTTTTTAACCCTTCCATTTTTCAGAATGTTCTCTTGACTCTGGCCGCACAGAATGCACCTGTTCCCGGGCTTTTGTTCAAAATAACATTTGGGCTGGAGGAAGCTGATTTTTGGCACAAAAGGTCTTTAGATGAGCAGAGGCCTAGAAAATTTCCTTAGCTCCATAATTGAAGTGAGTTATCTCCCAAGTTGAGTAAAAGAAGAAGAAGCAGGAAAAGCAACTTCTTCCCCACCAAGTGCCAGGTGCAGCATAAATAAAGCAGCAAGTTGCTTTAAATCTTTGTTAAGATAATGGCACAATAGCTGAGGTTAGGGTTATCATCCCAGAGCTCAGATATGGACAGGACTTAGTGTGTTGCTTTTAAAAGAATTGAATTGCAGACTGCAGACCTAAGTACAGTATGCTGTTAAAACTTTGCAGATACCTGACTGTTGCCCACAGCAGACTCACTGACTGAGACGGCTGATGGATGGGATAATGGAGCCTTTAATAGCTCTATTGCTAAATCCCTTCCATCCTGGGTGGGTAGGGACTGAAAGTAGTTTAGTCCTTCAGATAGAAAATTGATCCTCCACAATGTGAAAATCCTCTTCTCCCCCAAGCTTGCTTCCTAGCTGTCTGTCCTTAAACAAAACCAAACCTGCTCCTTTCTCCATTTTCCCACTTTGGACTTTTGTTTTTAAAGAACAAAATTTTTTATTTTACATGTTTATTTATTTACTTGGCCATGCCGGGTCTTAGTTGCAGCACTTGGGATCTTCGATCTTTGTTGCAGCATGCAGGGTCTTTAGTTAAGGCATGTGGGGTCTAGTTCCCTGACCGGAGATTGAATCCAGGACCTGTGTATTGGGTGCACAGAGTCTTAGTCACTGGACCATCAGGGCCGCCCCTACCGTGGGCTTTTATTGGCTCCTCTTACCACTTAGTGTCTCACCTGCTTTAATTAGAGGGTTGGTCAGACTGCACAGCCATCCTACACCCCTAGACTGCCTTCCCTGGACCAGGGGAGTTTGAGGAAATGATGGTTCTCTTTTTGTCTTCCTCTTTCTTAAGACTTAAAGGCATCTGCTGTGATCCCCTCCTAGCAGGCCTCCATGCCTGGACTCAGGAAATGCCTTCTTAGTTGATAGCCTTACTGTGTGGAGTTTGACTCCAGTTCACATTGGGTGGCCATCACCTCCCTTGGAAATCCACCTGGAGGGAGCCATTCTAGCAGCAAAGGGGTGCCCTGGAGTCGTGTAAGGGTGTCCCTGTGCTGCTGTAGAGCAGCCCTGTTTCTTGGAGTCCCATGACCTGAGGGCTGTTATACCCAAGGAGCCCTCTGGTGGTGAAGTGCATGAGGCTGCCTGCCTCTCATCAGCGACGCTGGAGGGCTGCTCCTTTATTTTCAACCTATCTGCTGATTCCGACGGGAAACCAGATCCTAGCCCTGGTTGGGAAAGATGAGAAGAAGACAAATAGTGTGTTAAGACCAAAACACATATTTATAAAATCTTGATGAGGGAAATTGGTATGCACTGCCATTTTTCAACCATTACTCACATCATTAGTAGCAATTAAGCTTTTCAACATTCAGAGCCCACAGAGTTCAATCGATAGCTGTGTCAGTACAGTGTGTGATGGGTAGAGGGGAGGAGGGCTGGGAGGACAGGATCCAGAGACAGAAGTTAACTTTGTTTGGATTAGAAGTTGGCAATTAAGCCCACAATAGAAAATCATTTACCAGTGTTAGCAATGGCCACTTTTAAACAGAGTCAAAAACTTACACCCTTAACATGATTCCGTGACCTTTTGTTATCAGAACATGGAATTCATACTAGGTTCACAGTATATTTGAATCACTAAAATGAGAACTTTAAATCTCAAGGGATATCATTGTTCTTTGTGTTATTATTGTCATCTTCATTGTCAGCATCTTCATCACAGGTTTTCATCTAAAGCACACAGACTTTTTGTATTTTATTTTTGCTTTCTCTACATGCCCTGGACATATGTGAAAATTTGAAAAAAAAATTTTAATTGAAATATAATTGCTTTACAATGTTGTGTTAGTATCTGCTGTACAATAACATGAATCAGCTATATGTATACACATATTCCCTCCCACCTCCCCACATCTATCCCTCTAGGTCATTACAGAGCTGAAAATTTTGTTATTCATAGTTTAAGTAGAAAACCCACCCCAAATAATCACTTATAAGACTATTACATATATGTGTGAACACATACAAAAGAACACACACATATTCTTACATGCTTTTTCTTATCTATAAGAAGAAAAATTAGTGTATTTAAAATTGTTAAATGCTTTATGTAAATGTTAATAGAACTAATGTATTTTATTCATGAGGCACATTTTTACATGAAGCTCTAAAAGTCTTATAATATCACCTAGTTCTAATCAGTTCTGAAACTTGTAGGGTGTATATTTGTTTTTTCTTTAGTATATTAACAGTTTGGGCTTTGTATTTTTATTTTTATGTATTGTCTTTTTTAATTTGGAAAAATAAGGATGATTTTACTTAATGCTGAAGCATTTCTTGATTTACTGAAATAGTACACAGAAGAGATTTTCACATTTTGTTCTACACTAGTGAGTAATACCAAAATTGTGGAACTTTCAAAGTTTTATGTAATTTTTAAATATAATATAAATAGTAAAATCTCTTCGTAATCATGATAAACACTAGTACTTTGCAGCTCATTTACAAAAGCAACCTGCATAGCCTTGACTGGTGGTTTTTAAACATAAGCCGTGAAGAGAGTCACGTATCTGTGGTTTTCCAGCATATTGTGTAAGAGATAATCATGTATTTACTTCTGTCTTACAACCCCTGTCATTATTATGGCCGTGGCAACCTTGGCTATTTTTTTTCCTTAAAAGGTCATTTCTTGTCACCAGTTTCATCACAAACAAGGCCAGGGTTATTTATAATTTGCTCTCTTAAAACAGAGCTGCCGTCTTGTTATCTGGTGAATCTCTAGAATCATTACCATTATGCTTTGCCTGTATGTTTCCCCATATAGATGCTACTTGGTCACTGTAGTTGCTGTTACTGTTTTATCTGAAAACATGCCCTTCTCTCTGGGGTTACACATGATCTCTTTCTTCATTTCTGTCTTTATTTTTGTGATTTTGGACTCTAGATATTTCTATTTCTGCCGTTTCATTCTATTTCTGCCATTGGGATGGAAACCACAAAACCCCAGTGTCTTAAAGTCAGGGTTCCTGGTGGTAATACTGTTTCCACAATTCACATTTTTATGAGCTCTTCATTGAAATCATGAATCCGATTATTTTTGATGCAGCCCAAGTAGAGAACAGGCCAGGACAAACTTCTTTTGCTGTTGCTCTGGGTCCATCATGCACACAATCTCCCTGGATATCTGTGGCCCAGTCAAGTTTCATCCTAAAGATAAGGGGGATTCTTTCTAATAACCTATTCTTTCGCACACTCTGAAAAGAGAGAGTAAAATATTAATAGCAAGGCTGGGGTGTGTATTTCATCAGAATGAAGCAAACAATGAAATCTGTCAGTTTGCTGATTCCAGACTCCTTCCCTCATTCTAAGTTTTCAGATACCACTCGATGATAATTTCATTACTGGGATTCATCCAGATGCACTGAGATATGCCACTGATAAGGCTGGAGGTGAACAGTCCCAGAAAACACACAGTGGAGGAAACAAAAGCCCTTCAACTTTTTTTCTTCCCTCCATCAATATCAAATTTTCAGGCCTCTGGGAGAAGCAACTTAAAAATACACCTGAAATTTCTACAAGACCTTGCATTTTCTTTTCACAACTCCACAAGCAGCATGTCATAGAACAGCATGAGCTTGAAAAGCTGGTTAGTAAATCTTGCAGCAGAATGCCAGGTCTTTCAAGACTGTTTGACACATGTGTGTAGCTTAGACTGAGTGTAAAGGAAACGAAAATGGGGTTCTTTTTGAAGGCATTTTTTCTTGCTTCGCTTTTCCTGTCCACTGGCCCTTCCCCGGGCTCCCCACCAACAACAGATCACCCCAGCGCTGTTCTGGGCCAGCCTCATCCAGGGTCACGGAAGAAACTGTTTGTCTCCTTAATGTTGTTGACGAACAATTGCTTCATGCTTTGTTTGCATAAGCAGAACTCATTCGGCAACATGTTTTCTTTACTGAAGGCACCACGGATGTTATTTGAACCGTGTTGTGGAGTGGGTCTCCGAACACACATTTGTTCCAATGTGTGTGGTCATAAACATCCACTAGTAGAGACTGGGGTATCGTAAAGTCTAATCTCTTCACATATTATTTTTGTATCGGGATATTTTTAATATGTTCGCTGACGACGCCCATATGCTTTGAAATTTTGTCCTGCATATTGCTTCATTATTGCTTACCAACAAATGGGATATGCTGGCCAGGCAGAAAGGGGACAATAGAGGTTACTGCCTTTCTCTTTGCACAAAAGCCACCAGAGGAACCACTCTTTAAGGAACAAGCCTACATGTTATCTTTCCAGGCTCCAAATGAGTGCTGAGACTCATATTATTTTAGAAAGTGATTATTGAGTCCAAGTCTGCTATTGGCTTTCAGCTCTAAAAAAAAAAATCAATAACTTGTTTGTCACAGACATTCTTTGTTTGAAATAAATCTATTGCACAGTGTTGCATAACACAAAGGGGACAGAGGCTGGCGAGTGCCAAAAAGGGTCACTTAAGAGTGCGTGCCATTGATGGTTATGATCAACCTTTGTCGGGTGTTGGTAAAGTTACAGGCATCGTTGCCTGTTTAGAGTGGAGCTGCTTTCAAAACGCACCATCGTAAAGGTGAGCTCCAAGCCATTGGTAGAAGCTAAAGCACGCATGGTGGCCCAGCACCACACACTCCCCCAGTATCTGGATTCGGTCAGCGGCAGCTGTCAGCAGACAACCTGCTGCATGAAGCGTCTAGCCAGAAGGATTGACTGTTTCTCTGTAGCGTATAATTAACCTGGGTAAAAATGCCATTTCTTAATAACTAAGGCAAAGTGTATTATTTCACAACCAGTTCCAGGAGGTATTAGCTTGCAGGTTTATTCTTTGGATAAGCTGTTCTGTTTGCATGTGGCTGCCACGGTGGATAAGAAGACCTGTATATGGTGAACTGTGGCCAGTTTCAGCTAATCTCAGTTCAAAATGTAACTGTCATTCTTTAACAAAAGGAAGGTCAGCTACATTGCATCCTACTGCTATACTAAGATGCATAATTACTGAAAGCTTCACCAGCATGGCCAACCTTCCAGTGTACAGCCTGGGACTTTCCCACTGTTGTGAATTATTGAAGCAAATTTTTATGTTTTTGGCACTTTTGAAACTGGGCTATAGTTGCTTTACAATGTATTAGTTTCTGCGGTACAAGGAAGTGAATCAGCTATGTGTATACTTGCATCCCCTCCCTCTTGGCTCCCTTCCCCACCTCATCCTACCCCTCCAGGTCATCACAGAGCATCGAGCTGTGCTCCCTGTACTGTGCAGAAGCTTCCCACAAACTATCCTAGTCTTCCAAGCAGGATTGTTCCCCTATATTTGCTGTCTATACAAGGGATGTAAACTAGTGTCTAATGTCTGTATTTACCAAGCCTCACTAGGCAGACTAGAAAGGTGGATCTCTCAATTTTAAACCATTCTAAGGCTGTAATTAAAATTTAGGGTGATGGGGTGCTTGTGGCTCACAAGACCAAAAAGCTGCCTCTTGAGAAAGCTGCACTTGATTTTTAAAAAACTCACGGAAGTCACATATTGTTTCTATGTCAGTCTCAGAACTGAAATAGTCACCGAGTCCTGTGCTATTCAGAGTTCCTTTCCCGTGACCTGTGTTGCCTTCTCTCCTGCAGCCCAACTCCAGGCCGTCAGCGCAGAGCGGGCGACACTCGGTGTCGGTGGAGGTGCAGATGCAACGGCAGCGGCAGGAGGAGCGCGAGAGCTTCCAGCAGGCCCAGCGCCAGTACAGCTCGCTGCCCCGGTACGCGCCACACACCCCCAGCCCCCACGCCCTGTCCCTGTCCCTTGGGAAATCCCTCCTTCCCAATGCACTGGCTTTTCCACCTCCAAGGAACCGCTCATAGACGGTGGGAACCGTGGCTTACTTGGCCAGACCATTGCCTGGCAGGGGGACCAGGCAGGAAGGTGTTTCAGGAGATGCCAGCATCCCTAGCTGGCAGCTCCCTCCTGGAAAGTGAAGTGGCCTGTTCCCCGCAAGGACGGGGCTTAGGGGTCAGACCTGGGATCTGGTGTTTGTTCTGCGACCTCCCGCGGGGCCGGAGACAGATTCCTCCGTTGAGAAATGGAAACAGAACTTTTACTTTGCACGGCTCAGTGGTAACTAGCATAAATGGACCTTGTAAATCTAGAGTTCTCCAGAAGGACAGGTGTAACTAGTATAAAAGCTCAAGGGGCTGTGGTCTTCTTGGCCAAATGTTTGGCTTCCTGTATTTTAGTTGCGTTTGAGGTTATTTTTTAAGGGATGGGGAAGAGCTCTCATAAAGTGTGTGAGAAGTGAGAAGAGAAATGCCTAGGACTCGGAAAGGGGAGGGACGGGGGTGGGAGGGCCTGGCGGGAAGTTGGGAGGAGACCTGGGGCTCCATCCTCAGGGAAGAGGACAAGAGAGAAGCAAGTACATCCACCGGGTTTCTCCTGCTCACCTTCCAAAGGATCGGTCCTCCAAACCAATCCTTTCGTCCTGGCGTACCCCTCTCCATGTCCACTGCTAACCCTCTCCTGCACCCAACCCCATACCTCCCTCCCACGTCTCCTCTGAAGCACCTGTGACTCCATAGACCTGAGGCTTGCTGCTGTGGGACCACTGCTGTCAGTCAATGATTCCCTAAAGAACCAGAACTTGCCCTTTGATCAACTGTAGCCCCCTTCTGGTCAGCCATTTTATTCTGTGTGGATAGGAGAAAAGTAGAAACCCTATAAAAGAGTGCCGTGAGCTTAGGTGTGCGGGCTGGTTGACCTCTATACCGTCTTCACTCCTTTTACAGAGTACAGGTGTGTGTGTGTGGGGGGGGGTAATTTGCATGTAACTTTTACAGTAAGTCCCCTATATACAAATCTTCAAGTTGTGAGCCTTCAAAGATGCAAACATGCGTTCCATCATCGATAGGCTTGAGTGAAACTGAAGCTTGCCCACCGTCCTTTTCAAGGTACTGTACTGTAAGATTTAAAATGATTTCTTTATTTTGTGTGTTTGTTTTTTATATATTATTTATGTGAAAAGTATTATAAGCCTATTCCAGTACAGCACTATAGGGCCAATTGTGTTAGTTGGGTACCTAGTCTAACTTTGTTGGACTTACGAACAAATTGGACTCGAACATGCTCTCAGAACGGAACCCGTTTGTATGTAGGGGACTTACTGTAGTCTGCCCTCCATATATCCCTGATTCCATCCATGGCTTCTCTGTATCCTCAGATTCAACCAAGCACAGACATGTTGTCCTGAGGTATTCATTATTGGAAAATATCCATGTATAAGTGGATTCATGCAGTCGAACACACACAGTTCAAGGATCAACCGTAACTCCTCAGTGTGCACCTCTGATTGAGGAAATCAGAAACTTGGGGTCTTGCACACAGCTTGGTTCCTTGCAGAGCCACCTCACTCAGTTAGAGGCTGGAGGGAGGTTGAGGGGGGCTGTCACCCACATGAACTGGAAGCAAATCCCAGTTTCTGACATATGATATTTTTCAAAGACACTTGACCTCTGCTCTTTTGGATATGGACAATTGACAGAGTTTGGTCTAAACAAGTCACTGTGGCATTTGATACCAAAAAGACTTCACACACACAGAGAGAGTTCAGTTGCAAAGTGGAGCATAAAAGAAAACAAATGGGACTTGGGATCAGGCACGCTAGATGAGGTGGTTTGAATTAGAGGGCTATATACTCGCCAGAGGGGTTTGTAAAGTCTTGCCATGATTAGGGAAACCTATAGGCTGAATTCAGGTTCCACTGTGAAATGTCAGTGAGAAACACTAGCCAGATGGTAATGTGAGATCAGTGGGGAAAGGAGACCTGAGCAGCCCAACACTCAGTTCTTAACTGGAGGTGGACTTTTTTTTTTAATTCCTAAATTAGTTTTCTTTTTTCTGTTTTACTCTCTTTTTAAAAAAATCCTTTTTAAAATTTCTAGCTTTATTCCTTAGTATCCAAAGTGTTAAAGTGTTGGTCGCTCAGTCACGTCCGACTCTATGCAACCCCATGTACTGTAGCCCACCAGGCTCCTCTGTCCATAAAATTCTCCAGGTTAAGAAAATTGGAGTGGATTGCCATTTCCTTCTCCAGGGGATCTTCCTAACCCAAGGATCGAACCCAGGTCTCCTGCATTGCAGGCAGGTTCTTTATAGTCTGAGCTACCACAGAAGTTCTACTATCCAAAAGGCAGCTCTAAATCTGAGCAGTAGAAGTAGGTTGGGTCATAGTCACTGATAAAAAAGTGTATTCAAGACCCTTTGGGGATGTTTTGCTTTCTTCCCTTTTCCCGGCGTCTGTTTCCTCTCCAGCTCTCCTCCTGCCGCCAGTGGTTTCTTGCTCACCCTCCTTGTTTCCTGGCTGTGTCTCCATGCCCTGACTCAGTCTCCCCACCATGCCCATGTATTATGTGTCTCCACTGTTTGTCACCTTGTCAGCCCAGGTCTGTCTGTCTTCATCCCCCTGTGCCCTCCTCAGTGTGATGCCTGACAGCTTTCCTCAGGTGTGGGGGCTTTTCTGGGTGTCCTCTATGTGAGGGTGGTCTTCACACATAATCACTAAGAGGCAATTATTGCCAAACCAGGGTGTGGGCTTTGGGTGGCCTCAGGCATCTCCAGTGAGCTCATTCCAGGACCCAACAAACCTGTGTGTTGGTCGTAAAGAGAATCACTGGAAGGAATGATGCTTTGTTGCTCCCGAGGTTATTGGTGGCCTTTGAGCCACCCTGGGACAATGGAAGGCTTGCTTCTGATTCTCACTCTAGGACGTGTTTGTGAGTTGCTTCTCTGAGTGAAGATTCTCCAGTCTGTCTTTGGTGCCTTTCTTTGCTTCTTGATCTCTACCAACCCTTCCATCCCAAAAGACAAAATGCTAATCTTTTTGTTTATTTTCTTCTTTGGTCAGAAAGATGCTCCCCCAAAACTCAGAGCCTAATCATTGGAGGCAAAGTCACTGATTGGTCACCCATGAACTTTGTGTGCTACACTTTTGTGAGCATTTTACAGATGTGATTTCTTTTATTGCTCCCCATAATCCTATGATGTTAGAGATTCTGCCTGTTGCATTAATGAAGCCACCTGAGCCCAGAATAGAGAACCTTCCCAGGCTCCCAGCTGCACGTGCAGACCCAGGGCTGGATCCATGTCCCTGGGACGCCCAGCTGGTCTCCCACTGTTCCCTGTGCCTGCATGCCTCATCTTCCAGTAAGTGGAGGAAGCTTACTGTCTGCTGCTTCCTCGTGTTTCTCCACAGCCTGCTCGTTTCTTGTCCTGTTCTTTAATCAAGAGCTTGCTGATACACTAGCTTCCTTTCCTAGGTAGTGTGTGTATGTATGTACATGTGTCCACGTGTACACATCTGTGTGTATGAACTTTCCCCACATGTCTTACTTCAAACCTCAGGGAGGTTTTCTTCCTTCTCTCTAAACTGCTTAATCTGAAGAAAATTTTAGCTACAAGAAATTCTTTTTCCCACATTGTCATAATTTCCATCCATAAACAAACTGTTAATTGAATTTTCAATGTGTCCTAATACAAAAAGACTCTATCTTCCTGGAATGATTCTGGTCCATGACCATGTGGAGAAAAGCCTCAGGCTTCGTGCAGCTGGGGACCAGGATGGGCAGGACTAGTGGATCCCCGTGGACCAAGGCTGAAGAAGCTTATCTCCAGTTATCCTTAAATTGATAGCTAACCCATGAAAGAATCCCATGTTGTTGCTATAACATCAGCAACAAGTTTGTTGTTTTAATTAAAGTTTCATGATTAATATCAAATCCCTTGGTTTCATGCTGGCACTTTCCATCATTCACAGCTCTGAGCAGATTAATTTATGACTCTTTAAGTGGAGATAATCAGTGCTTTAGGCAAATAAACTATTCCGTCAAATCTAAGGATTCTTGCCTGAGCTGATTGTACCCAGGGCCTGATTCCCATTACAAGGATGAATATACTTTAGACTGTTTAATTCATTATAAAACAGTCATTTCCAAAGATGATTCTGAACAGTAGTTCATCTTCCTTATTGAGAATACCCTTGACTACATTTTAGGTCATATGGAAAATGGGCTGATTTCATCCCAAACCATATTGATGGCATGTCTGAGTGTTCAGAAATGCAAATGGCTTCATTCCTATGGGAGACCCAATGCTGCATAGACCTTACTTTTCCCCTACCCGAGCCTTTTTGAACACTCCGTCATGTGTGCGTTGATGTGAAAGGCTGAACAATACATACTGTCACCGAATCATTTTTTTATTGATAAATGAAGCAATATATTTTGTTTTATGACTCAATTCTTGCTCCCTCTCTTCCATTTTCAAGGCGAAAAAATTAGGGCATGTCTGTCTTTCTGGCACAAAATTGTTTTACTTTATCATAGCCAATCTTATTGTAAATTCATAAAAGCATCTAGAGACTTGATAGTAAATTAAAGATGTTTCAAAACAATAATGTTTCCTGAAAATGATGTGCAACTTTATTGCAGAAAGGATAAGAAGTTGAAATTTCTAGAGGACTCTGACTTATTGCCCCATCTCGGGGTGACAGAATATGAGTAAGTTACCCTGGCCTTGGATGAGGATACTGTGGGCAGAGAATGGTGCTTACTCCTCACACACCCAGGTTCTGCAATCTTGATGAGCATGTATTCCAGAGGTTGTCAGTTGCTGACATATGTAACTTGAAAGCCGTGGCTTTAAGGGACTGCCTGTTGCATTTTTAATCATAGAGGAGTCTAGACTTAAATCTTTCATAACTGAAGTCATATTGTAATCCATTCCATGTACTTCATATTAGCTAGCATCTCTGGCATGAGGGTGGCAGCTGTGTAAAATATTTGTTTGGCTTGTTTAGAATTGAATCGTAATGTTGTAAAGCGAGCAATTATTGCTGGTACGGAAGCTGCCAAATCTCTAATACCCCTATAGAGCATCCTGCCAATGAGTCTCAATTGCAGGATATATTGTTACCCTAAGCGGAACAGATCACACCCGCCCAGACGCAGAAGGAAGACCCTGTTTCTGAGTAGCTGTGGAGTCTGTTTGCTGTCTCTCCTGTGTAGCCATTGTTCATGCAGACTTGTCTCAGATTGAGCTTGCCGGAGTCAGTCACGTTTTCATCCTTCAGCTCCTATCACAATGTCTGAGAATCAGCTGAAGCCCAATATAGTAAGTCCCCTTACTGGGAACATATGAATGAGTTCCATTCTGAGTGTGCGTTTGAAAGTCCCATTTGTTCATAAGTCCAACAAAGTTAGCCCAGGTACCTGACTAACACAATCGGCTATACAGTACTGTACTGGAATAGGTTTATAATACTTATCACAAAAAATAATACATAAACAACAAACGCGGAAAATAAAGAAAACATTTTTACTCTTAGAGTACAGTACCTTGAAAACTATATAGTCCAGTACAACAGCTGGCATACAGGGGCTGGCGTGGAATGAACAGGCAAGAAGCGTTACTGACTGGAGCAGGGAGAGGAGGTGGGAGATGGTAGAGCTGAAGGGTCATCAGCAACAGGAGACGGAGGGCAAGCTGGAGTTTCACTCATGCCTGACAATGATGGCACAGGTTCTGGTTCCTTGCTTGATTCAGTTCAATCTACCCTCTTGACAAAACGATCCAGTGATGTCTGCGTACCTCCAGTGATGTCTGGGCTTGGAGTAAAGATACTGTACTACCATACTCTACAGTACTGCACAGTAAAGTACAGAAAAGCACAGCCATTTACAGAGCATGCATGCACGTGACAATGTACGCCAGACACGGGAACTAACTTACGTGATTGGACACACGAATGCGCACTTGCTTGTCTGAAAGTTCATGACTTAAGGTTCATATAGAGAGGACTTACTGTGATGTTTGTTGAGATATAGAAATGCTATTCTGGCTCCCCCCCACCACCCCCGACTCTTCCCCTTCATCTCCCTCCCTCCCCTTTTCCCAACACTCACACTCACCTTGGGCTTTGCTTCCTAGGCAAAGCAGGAAGAATGCCAGCTCTGTCTCCCAGGATTCTTGGGAGCAGAACTACCCTCCCGGGGAAGGCTTCCAGAGTGCCAAGGAGAACCCCAGGTACTCGAGCTACCAAGGTTCCCGGAACGGCTATCTGGGTGGGCACGGCTTCAACGCCAGGGTCATGCTGGAGACCCAGGAGCTGCTCCGCCAGGAGCAGAGGCGGAAAGAGCAGCAGATGAAGAAGCAACCTCCGGCCCCCGAGGGGCTCAACAACTATGATTCATATAAGAAAGTCCAGGACCCCAGTCACATCTCTGCCAAGGGGCCCTTCCGGCAGGACGTGCCCCCCTCACCTTCTCAGGTCGCCAGGCTGAACAGACTCCAGACTCCTGAGAAAGGGAGGCCCTTCTATTCCTGAGCAGGAGGAGAGCGGACACTTCGTGTCATGCAATAAAGGACACTTTCCTACGAAGACTTGTATTCGGGAGTTTTTTTTTTAACACCCTGGTGGTACTACGGAGTATTTCTGTTGCTGGTATCAGTGCCTTTAAGCAGTGTGGGCAGTTTGATGGAAGGCCTTAATGTCTTTGCCACTGTGTTTCACATGTCTATTTCATGGAAGAATTTCCCGCCATGTGACAATCACCTGTTCAAAGCATCCTACGCTCCTCATCTCTTGGGTACTGGGAACCTGGCCCAGCCTGGGAGACCCCGTGGCTTTGTGTTACCACCCTGTGCAGCTTGTGGCAACAGATCATCCTGAAGTCACAGGTGATGTTGATCCCTCTTTTTTATCCCCTTTGAGTGTCTCAGACGAAGTGACATCTCCATCTCTGGTGGATGAAAGTGGGTGGCATACACCAGAAATTGGGGCTCTGTGGTACTTCCCAGCACAGTCATTTTTAACCCCTTGTGACCAGTATGGTTTCCCTTTTCTTTCTCAGCTCCTTGTAACGGGAATTTCCTTCGTCTAAAAGAAGCTAAGCCATATTCCAACACTGTCTGGTTATCAGGGGGGTCCTTTTGTAACTGCCTTATAACTCAGTGTTACCAGTGATGTGATCATTCTGTCTGCATTTACAAACACCCTCGTTTAGTCCTGTTCCCTCACGCGTGTGTTGAGCCGTCACAGCTCTGCGTGGAGAACATAGGAGACGGGCTTCAGCCCCGGTGGGGCAGGGGGCTGCTCACCCACCGGCCCGGTGCGTGTCATGACATGGAGGGGGCGATAGCTAGAGAAAGAGTTCTCCCAGGATGAGCGTCTGGCCCAGTCCCTTCCAGTTGCCCTCTTCATTAGTTTTTATTTGATGAGTTGGCAAGAAGGGCATAGTGTGGGACAAAGATCAGCCAGACACTCATTTTGGGATTCCAAAATCTCACCTGCTGTCTCCGGCTTTTAAAGTCAATTGGAATCGATGTTTGTCTATTCCTCCACCTGCTATCTCCCTGCCTGGTGATGCCATCAGGCTTCTTGTAGAGAATTCTGCCATGAAACATAAAAGGTAAATAAGAGGACAGACATTCCACATCCCACAGAACATTCTGGTGTCCCCAGACAGCGGTGACAAAAGATTGCCCTTGTGTCGCTATGTTAACGTATGTGTGGGTCGTGAGGACCCGGGTTGCTCCCGTGTTTCCATCCTCTCCTCTATTGGTCTGAACATCCTGTTGTAAACCATGGCTGGATTGCTAAAGTGCCTGCGAATCCCGACGTGAAAAGAGCTTGAGATGAAAGCTCAGCATATTGTGTGTTAACAAAAAGAAAAAAAAAAAAAAGACATGTACGGATATGCCTATTTTTTTTTTACTGGCACATTGTATTTTTTGTGTCCATTTGTTTTTAGAAAATATGTGAGGGGTCCTTCCCCATCCCCGCGTCTCTTTTGCATCTCTGTGTAATGGTTCTGTTTGTTCACGGAGCGTGGCGGTGTTGAAATGATGTGACCGGTGCAAGCGTGGTGACCTCTGACGACAGCGGCTCTTCCTCACGGCCTCCCCTGTGCTGTGAGGAACAGCTTTCTGTACATACGAGACTTCTAATAAAAGGCATATTTCTTCCTGTTCTCTGTGTCTCTCTAGTATTCCTGTGAAAACTCTCCTAGCTGGGTTTTTCAAAAGTCTATTAGCAGATGTGATCTTTCTTCCCCTTATATTTAGAGAAAGTTGAAAATTTCCACGTCTTTATCTGTGCAAACATGGAAATGGATGATTGATTGTTTATTTGAACACCTGAGGAGAGAGGGGACCGGGAAGAGAGAAGGACCTAATTAATGAGTCCACTGGAAGGCCCGGGCTGCCCAGAGTAGCTGGGAAATTCTGAATGGAAGGAGCTGATGATACACTAGAATAAATAAAAGAATAATTGGACAGAGAGCAATGTGTTAGTAAGAGTTCCACCATTGCCCTTTGCTCTATGGACCATTTAGACGGGCCAAATGTTCTGACTGAGTCCTAGCCATGTGTACCAGGAGCTCAGACAGCAGTCCAAATTCAAGCCCACTTTCAACTAGTCCAGTGCTTATTTCCCAAATTACACAATGAGACTTCGCTCTTTCTTCCAGAAGGACACTAGTTAATATTTGTATGGTGCTTTGAAGGCACAAAGGGTACTAGCTCCCCAGGTGGGTCCCTGTCCAAAAGGCAGGCTTTGCAAAGACCTGTTCAAAATACCCTCCCATGGAGGGCCAAGCATCAGCTAGTTGTCATAGCTACCCTCATCTTGACACTAAATCCAAATTCTCTCACCTCAGGATTAGTGATGAGAGGTGTATAGCAAGCCAAGGTGATAGATAACACGTCTTTGGTTCTCATATGCCTACAAGGTGTGGGAAAGGAGGAGAGAGAAAGATGGATAGATTTGTTAATTTTCTCACTGACCAGGAGGCCCGCTGCAAATGCCAAAACTCGCAGATTATTTATCTCAACTGACAGTGAGAAGCAGAGCAGGAGAGGCAGTAGTGAATGTTACAGGGGCCCAAATCACAGGAGATTTGTAGATCAGAACTGACAATTGGAGCTGCACGGAGAAGAGGAGGAGGAATGGTTATGGGTCAGCACAGAAATGAGGATATGCCTATGATGCCGCCTTGTCTAAAAATGGACTGGCCTCTACTCCAGGGCATCCCACAAGGACTTGCTGGGGCCAGGGGAAGAACATGTTCGCACGGAGAAGTCCTGAGTCTTGAATGGGGGTGAGTGTCAACCTCAAGGCACCCACAAAGCTGAGGATCAAAGTGAGTCACTCAACAGTTCTTCAAAAAGGATGGTCTCACTGTTACCACCCTTCTTAGCCAATTGAGACTGTAGAAAGTCTGTAAATATGTATGTGTAATTATCCATTATAAAAACAACATTAAGTAATGTATGGATAGTCTGTATAACCCAGTCATCATACCCACCTCCTCTTCCTGGGTTCAGGTAGACCAACAACAGCTCAGGGGTGCATGCACCCCACCACTGTCAGGCTGCCTCGCTAAAAGGAAAGAGATATAAACCCAGGCTTCTCAGGTTTTCTGTCAAGGAAGTCAGATCTATCAATTCTTTTTTTATTTTTAATCTATCAACTCTGAGTCAGTAAGCCAAATGAATTTTGTTTGTTGAGTGAGAGCCTTTGGTTCTACTGCAAACCCTTTCTGAAAATGAGCAGAAAATAAGCAAAGCTTGCTGACCACCACTTGTCTGAACCATGAGTCACCAGCATAAGTCTGAACAAGAGGCCAGAGGGAAGAAGAGGCCAGGCCCCAGAGGCTGTCTCCACGTGACTTATCCCAAAGGGCTCGCATCTCCTGGACTGCTTCCGTCCTCCCAGAGCTGCCATTAGGAAGTAGAGTGTTCACGTATACACACGAGAGGTACATGCAGCAAGTGTGAAATGCATACGGAATTCTATATTTAGCTGCTTATTTTCATGTGTCGCTTATTTCATCCTTAAAACCCAAGTCTTAATCAACTATACTTTAATATAAAATAAAAAGTTAAAAGAAAAGGAATAAAACTACCATACGATCCAGAAATCCCATTTTTAGCTATTTAGGTTAGGTCAGGTTAGGTTAGGTTAGCTTTAGTCGCTCAATCATGTCCGACTCTTGCGACTCCAAGGCCTATAGGCTTCTCTGTCCATGGGATTGTCCAAGACAAGAATACTGGAGTGGTTTGCCATTTCCATCTCCAGGGGATCTTCCCAACCCAGGGATCGAACCTGGGTCTCCTGCCCTGCAGGCAGTCTGTGCGTGCTAAGTCACTTCAGTCGTGTCCAACTCTTTGTGACCCCATGGACTGTAGCCCACCAGGCTCCTCTGTCCATGGGATTCTCCAGGCAAGAATATTGGAGTGGGTTACCATGCCCTTCTCCAGGGGATCTTCCCGACCCAGGGCTTGAACCTGCGTCTCCTGTAGCTCCTGCATTGCAAGCAGATTCTTTACCATCTGAGCCACCATGGAATAGCCACTAGCTATTTAGCCAACAGAATTGAAATAAGCTGCTATTTGTAAGAAAAAAAAAAAAGCCTCAGTAAGTTAAAGTCCCTGACAAATGAAGACAGCTGTTCCTCTGGTATAATAACAAGAATGCCAGAGTTTTGTTTTAACACAATGATTGCTGACTCACAACACAGTATATATTTTGTTTTACTAAATTTTAAAGCATAAAGGGGTAGCTATAAAAGCAATGGAACACTAATTTAAAAACATACTAAAGTTGTTGAATCAGGATTAAAAAAAAGTCTTGACGCCAGTTAATACCAACCTAAGCTTAAGCAGACAGCAATTTGTTTCTGGCTGGCTTTGCTGGTCCTAGTGGAGGAAGTGACTGAGGTTCCATCACGTTTGTCCCATCATAAATGTCCTTCTATGACACCAAGGGCTATACATTTAAATGTCTATTTAACAGTTCTCTCTCTCTCTCTTTTTTTTTTTAACAAAGATTACTTCGACAATGACATGTCAGGTAAAGAGATAATCTTCTTTTCTTACTTCAGAGACAGGATCTCATCTTAATAAGGCAGCTAATAAGAACGTTCGCAGGTCAGAAAGTGAGAGTGATGGAGACACTTTAATGGAAAACCACCTTCATCTCTGACTAATGATTAGATCACGAAGCTGGCTGAATTAAATTGACTTTTATTTTTTTTAATGCGTGGAGCATGAGGGTTGTAATTCTGAGCATAAGCTTTTTTTTTTTTTTTTAAACAAGAAACTGATATTTTACTTCAGATTTCATGGAGAAAAGGTGGGGTTATCATTGCACTCCCCACAGAAGGAACTTATTTTCTCTTTAGAAGGTTGTTATTCCCTCCAAAAATTCATCATCTCCCCAGTCAACATATATCTTCCTCTGCCTCTTTTTTCTCTTCCCTCAGCTTTCATATTCAGCAAAGGAAAAATCAATGGGTGTCCTTTGTCCATAAATTTAGTTTTAGAGGAAACCCTATAGTGGAGAATTTCATTTTTATAAAAGATTTCACTATGAGCCGGATAAGATCAAATGTTTTTGCTAAAGAGGATAATCATATTCCTTCATAAGTTTTATTTTCCTTTCTGAGTTTAAATCCCACCAATCAATTTTTATTTCCTCATTTTTAATTTTTTAAAGCAAGTTACCTGTGCATCAGCCTGTCACTCCCCAGGTAAGTCAATTTAAGTCTGGACTTGGGAGAAAAGTGCAAGAAACAGGGAGGAAGGTTTCCCACAGTGAGTTTGAACAGTTACTCATCTTTCATCCTTAACACTTATTTCCTCACAGGATCAATTAAATGTGTGAAAAACACGCTTTTTTGAATTGCTCAGCTAACTGCCGAGTCGCCGTGCGCCGTTGCTGGCTTAGGAGAGCCACGTGGAGTTTCTTCCATCTCTCCTGTGTCTCCTGTGGAGCTGAGTCTCCTCCTGGGGTGCCGTCAGTTCTGGAAGGCGGTGCCCGGGAGGAATCCTTCTCCCCTCTCTGAAGGCGAGTCGTACTTGCTAGGAGACTCCTCCTGAAGCTCAAGTTTGGCTTCCATGTGGGATTTTATGATGCAAATATTTTAAGTACAACTTTGAAGATTTTGCCATTAAAAACAGTCTCACGTGGCTCAGGGCCCAGCCAACTGCAAACTAGAAGGGGCGACGTGCCATAAATTGCTGGCAAGTGACAGGAAGGAAACGGCCCCACATGTCTAAATCAGTCGTGACCTTGGTGAACGATCTGGCTTCGGGGTTCACTCAGTTCCTATCTCCTGCTGTCAGCGGCAACAAACTCACCACGGTTGTTTACCTTGGGATGAAATGGGACCAAACATCAGCCTGACAGCCCCAGAGAGGGCTGGAATGAGGACTCACCCCGCAAGCCAGGTATCTTGGAATAATGTAAACCTTTGAACTTGGCTTGCAGGGCTTCCACGTAAGCTTGTTCTGCACATGCCCTTGACTTGCAACTCCATTTCCTAGCCTCCTTTAATGTTTCCTGTGTGACTGGCCTCCCATCGGAGCCTAAGGAGCTCACCCTCTGGTCCAAGCAACCAAAGTGTTAACACAAAATCTGAAGCGGCCGTCAGAGTGCAGAGAGGCCCCTGGCTCCCACATTTCTTGGTGGACTTAAGCGTGCAGGGCTTTACAGTTTGTACAGTGTTCGCTTCTTTTGCATCCCCAAACCCTGTGAAGCACGCTAGAGCAACGAGAGTCCAATTTTACGCATGAGGAAACCGGGAGAGTTTGTGACTTGCCAGTTGGAGAACTGCCCGATTGGAAGGTGGAATCCATTGTCCTGAACCTGTGGGGTTATGAGGGTTTTAGTAAAAGGAAGGTTTTTGTTTTGAACCAATTTAAAATTCCTTACTTGATGGTAATTCATCAATTGGCAAAACAAACACAATAGTATGCAGTAAGAGAGAATTAACAACACTCTCAAAATAAATTTTATTAATCATAATAGTATTTGCATACACTTGAAAATTACATATGTACATATATTATACACATAGTGTGAGATAAATATAATGCTTCTATAACAGTTTACTTTAGTCCCCAGGTGCCTTTGAAATAGACAACCAGCCAAGCCTCCGTGTGGACCTGCAGACCCCACTGGGTCCCTTGTTGGAAACCACTGTTCCATGCTTTGGATCCATCACTTCACTATTTAAACCTCTTAGACCTGAAAGTATGCATTTCTCAGCCAGGTTTTAATGCTGAGAAAAGAGAAAGAGTCCTATGAGATTAAAGACAGTGAAAAAAAAAAAAAAATGAGTAGGGTCTGCACCATGGGGAAGGCAGTGTGCATTTGAAGAGAGTGGCCTCAACAGAAAGCCAACCCTAGCAGGCAAGTCTCTGAAGCAGATGCAAAGGAGACCCCCAAATGCTAGTACAAAATAGAAAAGATCGCCGGGAGATTGTGCAAAAACACAATAACAATTTGCATTAAATCATCAGCTGTTTTCAGCACAGATGGGTAAAGCCTGTAACAAAATGTTGTAAGACATTTGCAGCGGGTTTCAAGCTGGACAGGCATTAAAAACATTCTTAAACGTTTCACGTTGGAAGAAAAATGTAAATCATTTTTAGCGAGGCGTTCTTCTTTACCTATCATTTTTCTTTGTGTTTTATTGTATTTTTGGTAAAGAGACGACATACTAATAGCCAAGGGGAAACGATCCATTTACAGAGTTGGATAGATAAAATTTATCTCCGAAGAGGTGGAATATTAATTATGCATAGAAAGGAACTTTTAGCTCTGAAGACATTCCCAGCTTATTTCACTCAAGATCCTAATCAAACACAGTCACAGAGTCTGGAGAGAAACACAAGTGGTTACTGGGTGTCTTTCCAGGCAATGAGCAGGGTTGGGTGGCTCAGGAGGATGGGACACCTCTTCCAGGAGGCTCTCTGGGGTTTGTCTGTTGCTTCACCGCACAGCTGTGCCCATCCTCTGCTCCTTTAAATGGACTGTGGAGTTGTGAGGCGGAAGCCAGCAGCGGATGCTACAGGGCCCACTCCGTTCCCCTGATCTGTGCCCCTGAAGGAGAGACGCAGACAGCCACAGACTCAGCGTCTGGAAGGACTGGCTGGCCCAAGGAAACGAGTTTCCAATAACTAATCCAGCTGTATGAGGCACTTCCCAGGCTCTGCTCTCCTTCCCGTAAGCCAGGAAATGCTCTCTCTCTGTTCGTTAGGGGATGGCTCACCAGGGACTTCTAATTTCTGATTGGCTACTTCATACACTCTGTGAGTATCTTCTGCTGCTCATCTTAAGTCCTTTTAGGGTTCCCTCTGGATTAATTGAAAGTCACGGATATCCTGTATGTGTGATCTATTCAAGGTAATTGTAAGCCCATGAAGAGGCCAATATTGATTTTTAAAGAAGGTGCCACTGTATAGGGCCTGAAATGCACCATGTGTAATGTGGAGTCAGTTTAGGAAAAATCATTTATTCCTTCCTTCACTCACTCACTCACTCACTCACTCGTTTGTAGCTCCTGCTGTGCAGTGAGTGTTGGGTTAGATGCTAGAAACACTCCAGTGAGTAACACAGGTCTTATTCTAAGGAGGAATCTCTGATAATTGTCAGAGGGTGATGCTGGCATGAGGGAAATGAAGGAAGATTAGGAAACAGAGAAGCAAAGGAAGCCAGGGGTCTGCTCTTTCAGGGGGAGCAGATGGGGATCGCAACTGAGCAGAGGTGCAATAATATCTCAAAAGTCCAACAATGAAAGTTGGTCAGTCGTGTCTGACTCTTTGTGACCCCATGGACTATATAGTCCTTCTCCAGGCCAGAATACTGGAGTGGGTAGTCTTTCCCTTCTCCAGGGGATCTTCCCAACCCAGGGATCGAACCCAGGTCTCCCGCATTGCAGGTGGATTCTCTACCAGCTGAGCCACAAGGGAAGCCCAAGAATACTGGAGTGGGTAGTCTTTCCCTTCTCCAGGGGATCTTCCCAACCCAGGGATCGAACCCAGGTCTCCCGCATTGCAGGTGGATTCTCTACCAGCTGAGCCACAAAGGAAGCCCAAGAATACTGGAGTGGGTGGTCTATCAGTTCATCAGAAGACCTTCCAGACCCAGGAATCCAACTGGGGTCTCCTGCATTGCAGGCGGATTTTTTACCAACTGAGCTATCAGGGAAGCCCTCAAAAGTTCAATAAATGAGCTTTAAATGTAGCATGTATGTGTAGGAGGTTAACTTTTACTCAGGAAGTCACTCCATGCAGATCATGAAAGCTTTAACATGTGAATATTGCGGATATATTTTACTACATCACTTAGTATGAAGCGTAATAACCAAAATCAGAAATATTGTTGATGTGTAATGAGTTGGACTGTGAAGAAAGCTGAGCGCCGAAGAATTGATGCTTTTGAACTGTGGTGTTGGAGAAGACTCCTGAGAGTCCCTTGGACTGCAAGGAGATCCAACCAGTCCATTCTGAAGGAGATCAGTCCTCGGTGTTCTTTGGAAGGAATGATGCTAAAGCTGAAACTCCAGTACTTTGGCCACCTCATGCGAAGAGTTGACTCATTGGAAAAGACTCTGATGCTGAGAGGGATTGGGGTCAGGAGGAGAAGGGGACGACAGAGGATGAGATGGCTGGATGGCATCACTGACTCGATGGACGTGAGTTTGAGTGAACTCCGGGAATTGGTGATGGACAGGGAGGCCTGGCGAGCTGCAGTTCGTGGGGTCGCAAAGAGTCAGACACGACTGAGCGACTGAACTGAATAATATAAATATGCCACAGTTTAATCAGTTCCTTTTCTTTCCCTAAGGTTCTTACTGTTCCATAATATGTTACAAGAAGCCCACAAAGAGAAGAGGTCTTGAATTGGGTGACTTTTGACAAAACTTTGAGTTTTCTTACTTATGGACTGAGAATAGTGGAGTCTTACAGCCACTGTACCCGAAACAGCTGCCCTCACAGGTCCTCAAGTTACTGCCAGTTTAAAGTCCTTGAAATGTTCCAATTTCTCTTGCCTCAACTTCCTAACTAGTAACCATCCCATGTTCTCTGGGTAAATGACATTGATCAAAATTATTTTGCTGCTACTGCTGCTGCTAAGTCGCTTCAGTCGTGTCTGACTCTGTGCGACCCCAGAGACGGCAGCCCACCAGGCTCCCCCGTCCCTGGGATTCTCCAGGCAAGAACACTGGAGTGGGTTGCCATAGCCTTCACCAAAATTATTTTGACTTCTCTTCAAATCTGCTTGCTCTGTGGGAATTCATTGGTATTAACCAGTGACTTCAGCTAAAAAAATTAAGAGAGACTATTTTCCATTGAGCACATATGAGAGAGGTTTGTTGTTGTTGTTCACTCACTAAGCCATGTTCAACTCTTTGAGACCCAAAGAACTGCAGCATGCCAGGCTTCCCAGTCCTTCACCGTCTCCCAGAGTTTGCTCAAACCCCTGTCCATTGAGTTGGTGATGCCATCTGATCACCTCATCCTCTGTTGTCCCCTTCTCCTCCTGCCCTCAATCTATCCCAGCATCAGGGTCTTTTCCGATGAGTTGGTTCAGGGGATTAGAAGAGTTTTATTTTTTCCTTAAAAAAAAAAAAAAGCTGGGTGCAGTAAAGAGGAGCCTGAGAAGTTTTCTAAACCCTCAGTTTGGTTCAGCAGCAAAAGCCTTACATACCGTTTGCCTGTTTTAATCATCGATTCAGTACCTGGAACAAGTTTACATCTCTTACCATGATGAACGCTTGGCCTGGTCTTTTCTGACTGGCCTTTATCAAAAGATTTTAAAGTTTAGTAAGAAAAAAGCATTGTTTAAAAGCTTTGCTTTTACAAATGCTAGAAGTAAGAGCTGTCACTTAGCCACAGGTTGATCTTCAGGATGGAGAGTCCAGTTCTAGCGGGGGAAGAGCATTGGCCATTCTCTACAGGGTGAGGACCTCCCTAGGATCTCCCTCCTCTCATTTATGACCCAAATCACAGCTTCTCCAGAATGAGTTCAAACAATGACAATTTTTTTTTTACTAGAACTCAAACTGAGGGTGAGCCAGAGACACAGAGAAGTCAGGTAACATACTGAAAGTTGACGTACAAGTTTTCCACCTCATCCTTGGGGGGGGATGAAGGAGCTGGGATGAGGAGCAGGTGCTTGGCACATAGGCAGGCCTTCAAATCCTGAGATGACAAGATGCAGAGGAGTCTAGAGCCGTCTGATTACTATTTAATAATGTTGGCCATTAGGAGACTGTCAAAGATTCATGCTCTGCTCAGAAGTGCCAACTTTCCTTTTGAAACTTGGAGAGACTGGCAAAAATGCTGGCTTTGGCAGATGGGCTCTTGGCATGAGTGGGAGTATTGATCACCCTCGCAGGGCAGGAAATGCTACTCTCTCTCTCTGATTAAAAGTTTCTTACCAAGGCAAGCACATGCCTAAGGTGGTCAGCATGGTTAATAGCCTACATTAAAGAAACCTCTACATTAAGGAGTGTCTGCTGCCAGAGCGTCCATCCCGATTGTTGCCACCATGTAACTTTAATAGGTCTGACAGTCTTCCTTTTCCCTTTCAGATGCTGTGTTGTTCTGACTCAATCATCGTGCATCTTCTCTTTACCCATATTCTTTTAAAATTTTTAATTTAATTTATGTATTTTCTTTTTGGCTGCTCTGGGTCCTTGTTGCTCTTATACAAGCTTTCTCTAGTTGCAGCAAGAGGGGGTTGTTCTCTAGCTGCAGTACACGGTCTTCTTGTTTAGCTGGCTTCTCTTGTTGCAGAGCACAGACTCTTGGGCCTGCAGGCTTCAGTAGTCGTGCTTCCCAGGCTCTAGAGCATAAGCTCAACAGTTGTGCTGCGCAGACTTAGTTGCTCCATGGCCTGTGGGATTTTCCTGGATCAGGGATTGAACCCATGTCTCCTGCATTGGCAGATGCATTCTTTACCACTGGGCCACCAGGCAAGCTCTATCCATTTTCTTTATAAACCTTTCTTTGCAAAGATCTATGGCTTTTCCTATGAAAATAGGACCATCGGTTGGATTTTAAAAAAAAGCACAAATACTAAGATTTTTAAGGACATGCATGTTTAATCCCATTTTGATGAATCTGAAGGTAAGATATCGCAACACCATGCAAAGTGATCCATCTGCAGGCTGCAGGCCTCGGGTCCATTCAAATCCAGATGAGACTTCAGCTCATTGTTTTAGAAACAGCTGAAGCCCTTGGAGACCCCAGAGGTACACCTGAATCCTGGATTTCAGGTAAGCTCTGAGGCCCCGGTGCATGCGTACGTGCTAAGTCGCTTCAGTCGTATCCAACTCTATGCAATTCTATGGACTGTAGCCCGCCAGGTTCCTCTGTCTATGGGTTTCTCCAGACAAGAACACTGGAGAGGGTTGCCATGCCCTCCTCCAGGGGATCTTCCTGACCCAGGGACAGAACCTGAGTCTCCTGCACTGCAGGCAGATTCTTTACCAACTGAGCCACCAGGGAAGTCCCTGAGAGCCGATACTGATGCTTAAATTGCCAAATGATCTTTTCACCCCATAACCTCAGGGACTTGTTTAATCCCAGCGCTATATTTCAGGCTTATTTCTGGCTTTGGTTCACATCTCCCCTATGCAAGTCCTTCTTTCCGTGCTCATCCTCCACTGTCCTTTCGTTTGACCAAGCTGCTCAGCTGCATCTCTTCAAACATGCTCCAGCCTTGGACCACATTTGCTGTCCCCAGATGGCACCCAGGACACTGCATCCATCACCTCTGATAGCTTAACTTGGCGAAATTAATTGACCATAAAATTAACCTGGCTTCTTTTTTGTAGTAGACACTCAATAAATATTTGTTGAGTGAATGCTTCGCCTGAAACTTTATTTAAAGGACTTTAAGGTTTGGTGGTGGCAGCCTTCTGATTTCCTTCTTTGCACTTACGCCAAGTGCGTAGTGTTTCTGTAAACAGTGAGAGAGAGAGAGACAGAAAGAGGCAGAGCACGGTACGAGAAAAGAGATGTAGGGACCCCCCTGGTGGTCCAGTGGTTAAGACATCGCCTTCCAATACAGGGGGTGCAGGTTTGATTGCTGGTTGGGGAACTGAGATCCCACAGGCTTCACGGCCTGCAGACCAGAACATAAACAACAGAAGCAATATTATAACAAAGTCAATAAAGACTTTAAAAATGCTCCACATAAAAAATACTTTATAAAAAAAAAAGGAAAGAGATGTAAATACAGTTGAAGTAGAAAAACCTGAAGAAGGCAAATACCCCTAGACTCTTGAGTGACTGTTAGGGAGTTATTCCTACGGAGGGGCTCACTGGTCACTCAGTGGTAAAGAGTCCGCCTGCCAGTGCCAGAGACTCAGGTTTGATCCCTGGGTTGGGAAGATTCCATATGCAGTGGTGCAATTGGAATATTGACCCCCCTCTTCATCCCTGAAATGTTGCTCTTCCTCTGGGCTTTGTGCTGGGCCCTTTTCTTGTCTCTTCTTTGTCCCCTTCTTGCTCACCCCTTCCACTGCCATAAACACACAGAGGACACCCAGCCACTGTGTCCCTGGAACCCCCATCTTGCCCATGGTCTTCACTCTGCTCCTGTCTGCAGCCCCAAGGAGCTACTCCCTCTGGTGGTGGTGCCCTGTATGGACTCAGCAGTGCCTGTGCCTGAGGCCCTGGTCTCTGGGAACCCTCCACCTGTCACTGGGGCTCATTGTTCCCCCCATTGCCTCCTGTTCTGCATAGTATCGTCCCCAGCCTTGCTTGTGACACAATTTTGTGCAATATTAAATGGCAGGGGCTTGAGTCAACTGGCCTGAGTTTGGATTCTAGCTTTGCCACTTACTGGATAATCTTCCATTTTAACCTCTGGAAGCCTCAGTGTTCCCATCTGTGAAATGGGGACAGTTCCCCATTTCAGTACCTACCTCACAGAGCTGTTAAGAGGATTCATCAATAATGCAACTGCTTAGTCCTGTGATTAAAACCTGTGTCCCTCACCCCCACCAAATGCTGTTTTTCTTCACAGATTCCTTTGTAAGGGTGTCTCCTTCAGTTTTTCCTGGCAGTCCCCTTCTATCCACACAGCTCAGAAGGGAGTTTTCAGGGACATTCAGAAAACTGGACCTTAGACAGTCACTGAGTTCTTCATCCTCCACCCACTGATCCCTCTCCTGTTTCTTCCTCCCCTCCAGCAGATGTGTTTTATAGAAATTGACTGTTGGAAACTTTGGGCTCCGATTCATCACATGCTCAGAGCTTGTGCATCCAGGCTGGAACCCTCAACAATCTGCCCAGCGTTAAGGATTCAATGGTAACCCCAGGAGCAGAGGCCACCCCACTCCTGTTCCCAAAAGAGCCAGCTCACTTGCCCAGCCTGCTGGCAAGTGACAGACCCTTGCTTCCTGAAGACTGGGGGGATCATCAGGATATTTAACTCCTTTTTGGGGTCTGTTATGCTTCAGAGGGAATTTCCTAACATGTTGATAGGGTAGTCGTTTAAATAACTCCATAATTTGTTTTTGAAGCTTATTATTCTGCTTAAGTTCCTTAAATGATTATGATGATCTGGTTTCTTGGGAGGTAGTTGTGTTTTAGAGTCATTTTCTACTGCAGGGAACACTTGGATATTGTCTTGGGAAGGGACCCACTAAAAAAACCTATTAAGTCTATTCTTTTTCCTAATTCTCCTGCTAAGTCTCAGGTAAGAGAATATTTGTCCATTACTCAGCCTGCACAGCTGTTGCAATAATTCTCGAACAGTTCCCTCTTGCTTTTGTTTTTGTTTTGTTCCTCTTGCAGTAGGAATGGCCCCTCTGAGAACATAGAAGCCTGTAGAAGGAACATTCAACAGTGAGTGAGGAGCGTCCAGTGCAGGCGGACATGCCAGGGCGAGGAGCGCAGGGATAGTCCCCGGTGGTCAGGACCAGGCTGTCCCATGGCCAGAGGGTGACTTGCTAGATTATTCGGTGCCATCTGCACTGGGAGCATATGGTTGGGGCTATATCCTGAGGCTAGACCAACCTTCCTTAATCAACATTAAGTCACTCTGCAGCTTAAGGGACCCATGGAGCCTCATGGTCTGTGACAATACGTCCAACTTTCTTAGCTTGACTTCAAGGCTTTCTGTGGCCCAGATGCACCTTTCTGAATCTTTCTCCTCTAGGTTGCATCTCTAACTTTCCCTCCTGTCAAACTGCATCCCACCTTCCTGTCTGATTTGGGTCCATGACATTCCCTGGACTGAAAGGTCTCCCTCAGCCCTGCCCTAGCCACCAACTTTTCTGCCCACCTGGATCCTGCTCACCTTTCAATATCCAACTCGATTCCTGTCTCTTTCCTTTAAAACTCTGCCCAGCTGCTCCGTGATTCCCCTCCACACACAGCTCTTAGATTGCAGACACCACCCACCGAGCTCTCCTCCTGCTTGGCTTCTCATTGTTGGTTATGCTTCTCTGTGCTCACGTCTTACTGGGCTCCCTGGTCTGTCAACCTCCCTGGGGCAAAACCCATATTCTGCGTTTCTGTGTCTTCTCAGTGGGCCTTCTCTCCTGGAAGCATCCCTGCCACGTTTCAGATTCATTGATTAACTTAAAGCAAGTCCAGACTCTTTGGGAAACTGTCAGCTCGGCAATCCTGTAATTCCCCGCCTGAGAGCGGTGCAGAAAGGCAGTATGATGGAATCCATTTCACTCTGATTGAGGGAGGACAACTAGCTCAAATCAGTCCAGCGGGTGCTGTCGGCTGCACCCTGTGCCAGATATTTTTTTCTTTGTTTTGGCTGTGCCACATGGCATGCAAAATCGTCTGCAACCAGGGATAAAACCTGTGCCCACTGCAGTGGGAGGGAGGATCTTAGCCACTGGACCATGAGGGAAGCCACAGATATTTTTTAAAAACGAATATACATTGGCTGAGTATATGTGTGTGTGTGTGTGTTTGTGTGTGTGTAAAATAAAGGATGAAATGTCATTTGCAGCAACATGAATGGACCTAGAGATTATCATGCTAAGTGGAATAAGCCAGAAAGAGAAAGGCAACTATCACGTAATATCATTTATATGTGGAATCTAAAAAAAATTATACAAAGGAACTTATTTACAGAATAGAAATCAACTTCAGACACAGAAAACAAACTTATGGTTACTAAAGCGGAAAAGAGGAGAAGGAATAAATTAAGAGTTTGGGATTAACATATAGACACTACAATATGTAAACTAGATAACCAGCAAGAACCTACTGTATAGCACAGGAAACTCCACTCGATTTCTTGTAATAACCTAAAAGAATCTGAAAAAGAATATACAAGATGATATATTGGGCACAGCTTCTCCCTCCAAACAGCTTGCTGTTTAGGAGACATCATTTCCGATATGAAATTAGGAAATGCTTGCCCCAAAGTAAGAGGTCATATGCATTCAAGTTTTGAATTGATCAAATTCCCAAGTCCATATGTGGTAGAATAAGTAGTAACAGGTGTGGGTTCCGAGATGTGGGGGAGCAGAGAAGGGACCTTAGGGGGCTCCAGAGAAGAGTCAGAAGTTCAGGGGAGAAGACAGGATGGGGGATGCTTTTGGTCAGAGGGACAACAAATAGCTCAAAACATGGAGTGAGGAAAAGAAAGTGACCGAGTGCTCCTTACGCATCAGGCATTATGTAGATGCCAACTCATTCGTTCCCCAAGTCCCTGCAAGGCTCTTCTTATATTCTGATCACAGAGGAAGAATCACTGCAGGAGACTAACTTGCCCAACACACAGGCAGTACATTCTGCTCAATGACCAGCACAGCTCCGAGCACCACTCCGTCGTTGAGGGAGGGGCGGAGTTTAGGAAGGAAACGCCATCGCTGGAGCAGCACCCCCTGTTTAGGACCCGCTCTCTCTTCTCAGATGCAGTTCAGAAGGGAGGAATTGTTCAACTTAGGGAAGAGACCCATTCTCAGCCGCCTCTGCAATGGCTCCCCATGATCCCTACCTCCTGCTATTCTCCCCCTGCATGAAGCGTGCCCCCCAACCCCGCACATATGCGGGCTGCCCCTGTGACATGTTTCTAGTGCGTCAATTACAGCAAAAGTGGTGGGCTTTTCCATGACCAGGTTATAACAGACGGTGACCTCAGTCCTGCTGGCACTTTCTCTCTCTGACTTTCCTCTTATGTTCCCTGTGATAAGACAAGTTGCGGTCTGGAGGGGCCCATGTAGCCAGGGACCGAGGGCCCCCCAAGTCCAGCATGCGAGGAAGGGATGCTGCCAGCATCTGCTCACCCTCAGCCTGCCTCTCGGGGGCTCAGTGACCAGCTCCTAAGTACGGTTCTCTCTGTCTTGGTCTCTCCCGCTTACCAGGACAGCGTGTTCTGTCCTGGCTTCCAAGTTTCCTGGGTTTAGAGCAAGAGCTAGGTATCAGATTTCCTTTTTCTTCTGGCCTAGAACGACAGGTGCCTCACCCTGGTTCCTAGAACACAGCCATGTCCATTTTCTGGAACAAAGAACCAGACACCAGATTTCACCTCCCTCCCCGGGGACGCCCTCCCCCTCTCAATAGTTCCCATCTCCAGCCTTCCAGGGACCATGTTCTTAGGATGCAGCCGCTATCACGTGTATTAGCATGCAGGAGACGCAGTAATTACCTAACCTTGCAGCTGATTTAAGCTTTCAGGTTATACACAAAATGCTGGGAATTGGAGGAAGGGACTCCACTATCGTTATCTAGAATACTCATTGTGGTGGACTCTTGTGATAAAGGTATAAAGAAAATCATTTTTTCTGCCCTGGACTTTGGCCAGGAGAAATGTGGAGAAATTCTTTTGTGAATAACCATTCACAAATTTCAACAATTGTTCGTTCTTGAGTCTAAAGTCTCTTTGCATGAATGATTTTCTCATCTTTATGCAGAATTTCCCCACATTTTTGTTGACTAAAATATTACTAATCTAATTTCCTATTAAAAAACTCATTTCCAGCATCGCAGAGCTGAAAGGTGCTACCAACCATTTAGTCTTCAATTTACATACAACAAATCCTGTAATCTGATGGGGGCTTTTACACAAGGGTGGCTGCAAGCAATTACATAGGCAAAGAAATATTTCAGTCCGGAGCTGTGTGCTGTGTTAATTTCATCTGTTGAACTCCCATTGCGATTTCGCCTTTTGTTAAATTACCTATTGATGTGGATTTAGAGAGGAAACTCCACCGAACACAGCAATTCAAAATTATAATGCTGTTTGTGCTCTAATATTTTTCTTTTAATTATAATTTGGGAAATTGGGGTTTATTAGAAAAAAAGAAGGTATTGGACTGGAACAATTTATTCCGTTTTTCTCCACTCAATGCCATGACAAAATAGAACATTTTCAGGTAAAGTTTGATTTGGAAAGGCCTGAAAAAATTCTTGACATCACAACAGGGCTCTGGGTTGGACTGAACCTCGTGATGCCTGACATGGAGGGAGCACGGGGTCTGAGCTGCTGGCCTGGGGGCACTGTGGCTATTGGGAAAGTTTCAAGGGGAGAGTTCAGAAGCTCACTCTAGGTCGTGAGGAATTATAACCTCAAATGCTGCAGGGTCAGGTGTGATGAGGCCATTTTGTGTGTAACTTGGAAGCTTACATCAGCTGCAAGGGTAGGTTATTACTGTGCCTCCTGCATGCTAATACATGGGATGTGGGCTGCATCCATCCATCCATCCAATCACCCATTCATCCATCTACCCATCCATCCATCCATCTACCTGTCTGTCCATCAATCCACCTGTCCATCCATCCATCCGTCTATCCATTCATCCACCTGTCCGTCCATCCATCTAGCCTTCCCTCCATCTTTTGTTGAATATTAAGCATGTATTATCTTCATTCTTTGGTATCTAGTGTTTTAGAAGATGCAAAGTAAATATTTAAAATTCTTTCATTTAGTCATTCATTCAACAAATATTCACTGAACATGACATTCCTGGTGCCACGGTAGGTGCCAAAGATGCAAAAATGAAAGCTGGAGCCCAACTCTCAGTATCACACAAGACGATCAGTCCTTACAAAATACCCTAAAGAGTGTTATCATAGAGGGATGGAAGGGGGGCAAGGTGTGGGCCTAAACAGAGTGTGGGGGGGAAAAGAGGAGGGGCGGTGGCCAAGAAACCTTCCCAGAGAAGGTACTCAGTGCTCAAAGGATAAGGAAGAGGCAGAAGACTAAAAGACAGGGGTGTTTTTTAAAACAGCTTTAATGGGGCCTAATTACCATACAATAAACTACACACGTTAAAAGGATGTAATTGATAAACTCTGTTCTGTGTTTACACCTGCAAAATCACCATCACAGTAAAGATAAGGAATATACTCATTAGCCCCAAATTTTCTCATGCCCTTCTGTAACCTCTTCCTGCTGTCCACTTCATCCATAGGAAACCACTGATGCTGTCAATACAGATTAGTACGAATTTCCTAGACTTCTAAATAAGTGAAATTGTGTAGTAATTTGGCAGTGTTTGTACCATTTTACACCCCCACCAACAGTGTGGGGAATGTAGTTCTTTTGCATCCTCATAAAAGACATATATGGGCTTCCCTGGTGGCTCAGTGGTAAAGAATCTGCCTGCCAATGCTGGAGATGCAAGAGGTGCAGGTTTGATCCCTGGGTCGGGAAGATCCCCTGGAGAAGGAAATGGCAACCCACTCCAGTATCCGTGCCTGGTGAATTCCATAGACACAGGGGCCTGGTGGGCTACAGTCAGGGTGTTGCAAAGAGTCGGACATGACTGAGCACGAACGCACGCAAAAAGTGTGCTGTCTGTCACTGAGTGCAAAGGGTCTTGAGGCTTCCAGGCCTGAGTGCTGGGGCTGTCAGTCACAGACAGCCCCGCCCATCCTCGTCCACTGGCCCATCAGGGCACTACCTGACTTTCCTCTCGGCTCAGTCTAGAATAAGAGCAGCCTTGGTGGCTGTGCTGGACGCCTGGCGGAGGGTACTGGCGGCGATGCAGTCACACAACATGAAGTTCAGGCTGGCACTTTTGTTAAACAGCCCTTCTTAGCAAAGCTGGTGAACTCCAGACACTGGTCCATTGTGGTTTTTTCCTCATAAGAGGTTTCAATGCTATCTACCTCTCCGGACCCAAATCCTTCCCAAATGGATGCAAGGAGGATTAGGGAAAACAGCTCCATGACTTCCCAAAGCGTCATTCCTGGGGCGGGTGCTGCTCAGCCACCCACCTTGCTTTGTCCTGAAGTTGCTGCATTATCTCGCTCCAGGCCCCGCAGGGTGGACAGGCACATAAAGGACTCCTGCTAGGTCCCTTTGACCAGCCTTTACTTCAGAAACCCTTTTAAGCTAATTTTTCCTGACATTTCCAACAGGCCTTTGAAAATGCAGTGACTGAGAGAGCAACCATGTGCTCCATAACATGCTCCCGAGTAGGGGGCGTTACTACATCTAATCTCCACCTTCTGCCTTGGACCTGAATCTTCCGGGCAGCAAACAGCTAAGAAGATTAAGAAGCAAATGCTGGAAGGCCGGATGTGTATGTGTCCAGAAAATGAGGCAGTCTGATCTGCCAAATGCGTGGGCATGAGTTTTCCGAGCCCAGAGCCGGGAGCAGTATCCTTTCTCTTTTCACAACTGCCTGAGGCAGTGCGCAGCACCGTCTGGCCTCCTCCCCACAGTCCCCTGGCCTCCTTCTTCCTGGGAACTTGGACTCAATGTGTGTTTCTGTGCTTGTATCCCAGGGTCTCCGGGGATTAGGTTTATGGGATTGTGCTAACAGAGGAAATCAGAAAATTGAAAGTCGATGTTTGCAATCACATGTTCCCTTGGTGACATAGCCTTTGGAAATTGTATGTAGGTCCTGCAGCTGAGATGCAGGAGATGTTGGTAAAAGTGACTCCAACCATCCCCTGCCTGGAAGCGAGCCTGGGACATGAGAGAAGGGAGATCTGTGATCCTGGCTCAAGAGCAGACAGTCAGGGGTGGCACAGGGAAGCCAAGTGACCAAATAGGCTGATGTTGCCTGCAGCAGCTGTGTGTTTCTAAATTTTGTGGATTTTGGGGGGTCAAATGGCACCAAGTCTGCCTATTTAAGGGATCCTCCCCCTCCCCGATAATGTACTGGTATTTTTTCATGTCTAGGCACAGTGAGGAGAAGGCATTGGTGAAAATCATGGTGACAAAACATTAGCTGTGCTGAAAACGTTAGCACTGGAAAAGACGTTGGTGACCCTCACCAAAATTCCTCATCAACTGAAGCCCAGGGAGAGGCTCAGGGATTCTCTCAAGCTGGTTGATTGTCAAACGACGTATATAAGATGTGGCCACAATGCACTCTGAGGTAAGAGCAAATCCACCATCAAAAAAAATCATGACACACTGAGGGCTTCCCAACAGAATACACAGCCCTAAAGTGGAGCCCTGAAGATTCAACAGCGTCTTCATAAAAGTATGATGTTCTGAGCTGACTTTGAAAGGCAGCCGCTGTGTTGTTCACCACTTCTACACTTTTCAGTGTCTGCTTCTTCGGCACTTGGCTTGCTGTGACCCCAGCTCCACCTTCCAACTCCTTTTATCTCATCCGTAAACATGTGGAGCTCCCGCTGTTCTGGGAACGTTCTCTTTGCATCTTTTCAGGTACTGTTCTTGCTGTTGGCTTGATTTGGTTTCACGGTTCAGATTTCTGATAAGCATGTCCCATATTTTTTGAGGAGGATGTCATTGACCAACAGAAACACTGGCTTACCTATGGATCACTGTCAGTGATCCAGTATGACCTGATTGTGAAGAGGGGCTGTGTTGTCTTCAGTGAGGTTGTTGAAGGTGCTGTGGAGGTTTCCCAGGTGGTACTGGTGGTAAAGAACCCACCAGCCAATGCAGGAGACGTAAGAGACATGGGTTAGATCCCTGGGTCAGGAAGATCTCCTGGAGGAGAGCATAACAACCCACTCCAGTATTCTTGCCTGGAAAATTGCATGGAAAAAGGAGCCTGGTGGGCTATGTAGGGTCCACAGTGTCACAAAAAGTTGGACTTGACCGAAGTGACTTAGCGTGCATGCACAAGGTGCTGTGGATGGGCCAGGCTTTGGAACAGTAATTCCAGCCCCATCCTGTGTGGGGATGGCAGGACAGTACAGCCAATGTCTTCTCCAGATTTACAAATGCCCAACGTGTTTGCAAAGAAATGATCTAGTCACTTCTGGGCAGGGGGACCAATCAGAGATTGGATGTATCCATTGCTGGCTGGTAAAATCTAATGTTTTAATTTGTTGGCTAGCTTCTTTTTGGTTCCTAAACATTGCTCAAATTTTCACTCGATTCTTCCTTTTTTCTCAGAAACAGTCTTTGCGGTCTTTGGCCACACCCAGAACCCTCGTCTGCTCTGTCTCTCCTCCCAGACAGACACTCCCGAGTTCATGTCAGGAGAAGGATGGCTCCCAGCTCCCCAGGGGAGGGATTCAAGCCGTGGGAAGAGCCGAGCTCCAAGGACATCGTGTTACACCCGCTAAAATGGTGTCAGGAGGCTCGGGAGGGAGGCGGCTCCAGGAACAAAGTACGACGAGGCCTGGGACTGTGTGGGAACAATCTGGGCCTCACAGCTGCTCTGTGACAGCCCGTGTCCTCAGGTCCTTCCGGGCGGGGCCTCCTGAGCCTCCCACAGCACCTCTGCCACCCTTTTCCAGCACTTGGCCTGCTGTTCCACCTGGCCTCCAGCCCCTGAGGGGTGCCAGCCACACCATGGATGGGGAGGAGAGCCCCATTTGGGGTAGTCACCTTGGATACCTCTTTGCATCCAGGGCGGTGGACCCTGTGTTTGGGGAGAAGTCCCGATTCAGAATTTGGAATTGGGGTTTTGTGCTAATTGGATGCTTTTCTTCTGGCTTCAAAATAATCTTGTTTTGGTTGCTAAGAAACGCTCTTAATTGAACATGGGGCTGAATGGTTCAGTACAATGATGCGCCGCCGGAAGTCGGGAGAACAGCACAGTGCTCAGGTGACGGCGGACCGTTTCTTGGGACAGGCACATCATACCACACAAGTGTTTTCCCAGGTTTTCCTCACCAGGTGCCAAGGTGCTCATTTGTGACTGCAAACACAGGAGTCCCTGCCTAGTTCTGAGGCATGGTCCATCACTGAGCAATCTGCGGCTAGAACCCAACTCAGCTTGGTTTTATAGGCTGACGATATCTTGCAGGCTTGAAGAAGGAAATGGTAACCCACTCCAGTATTCTGGCCTGGAAAGTCCCATGGATGGAGGAGCCTGGTGGGCTGCAGTCTGTGGGACTGCAAAGAGCTGGACATGATTTAGTCACCAAGCAACAAACAACATCTTGCAGGCTATTGGTCTGAGTGAACCACTCTCCTAATGACCAGATCATTCTAATGGTGCACTCATTTGATGCAGGGCAGTGAAATACCGTTACTTGCATTGGACTGGCTGGCTCTTGTGGACCTGATCTCATAATCCTTGCTTCATGGAGGTCTCGATTTCTTCCGTAGTAAAGGACAGGAACCTGAGAGAAGATCCCTTTGGCAAAAGGTCTTTAGTGTCACCGAAAAAAACAAAGATCAAAGTTTAATATTCCTAATAGTAATTGCTTTCTGTTTCGTTTTTCACAGCTGAGAGACTGCGTTTGGCTGAATCTCTAGGGGGAGGTGAGAGAAGCAGGCGAATAACCCTAGCTCTGAAAGCCCTGATAAAATTAATGTGTTCTTTGACTTGAGCCAGAGGACGGTCATACACTGTTTTCCAGGCACTTTCCTAGCACACAGATACCGTAGGCCACAAGGTGGGTTCATGTCTGTTTGCTAAGAAGTCAGATACGAGCACTGGTGGGTTGAGGGTGCTGATGAGAACGAGGACTTGAGTAGATGCTCTGCTTCTCACCGTGATGGGCTGAGAGTTGTTTTAGTGTTTAAAACGTGGCCTAAATAACATCAAAGTAGTTCAAAAGTTGGTTTTTAAACATCTCTTAGTGGATAGAATTAGAGGGCTTTTTTTTTTTTAAAGTCATCCCCCCCTCCCTGTTCCCCCACTAACAGGTGGTACTCCATCTGTGACAGCCAGGGTTCTTTAAGTGAAGGCAACAGCAATACTGCTGACCGTCATTTGAACAGGAGTTTATTAAAATGATATCAAGTGGCAAATATATCTTAAAAAACCATTTGAACAGCCAGGGATCCAGAAGAGAGTGCCTAAAGGACCCTGAAATCAGAACACAGTGGCTTCTACCATTTCCTGTATTTTTATTACTTTGAGATTCAAATGTCAGGAGAAAGTAATTTGTTCAATTGGTCTACGGGACAGCTCCAGAATTCCAGTGTAGGAGGGATTCCAACTCTTGGCAAGGAAGTGGAAGTTACCCTGGGTCTTAGAAGAGAGAGAGGAAAAGGTGTCAGGAGAAAAGAGTGGTGTGAACAAATCCATGGGGGCAGGAACCAGCAAAGTGAACATGGGAGCCAGAGATGGGTGCCTGCTGTAATGCAGGTGTGCAAAGGAGGCGCCAGGGAGGGACAGACCGGTGTGTAAGGGGCCGGGAGAGCCCTGGCACTGTGGTGCAGTGGAAACAGAGGGAAGGAGGAAGGATTCTAAATAGGGAAATGACCTGAGGGAAGCAACGTTATTAGAAGTCAGGGAGTAGGTCTTAAAAAACCCAGTTCCTAAGTCTGAGCCTGGGGAATGAGATGGTAGAGTGGACCTGGTGAGGCATCCACTATGTCATGATGGTGCCACTGTGGGTCCTGGTACAGAGACCTCATAAAGGGTGGCATTTAGGGGTGGGTGTTAGGAGAAGGAATTTGACCATCACCATGAAATTGGCCCCCTGACAAAGGCTGAGGCTCCCATTACTGAAAGTATTTGAGTCAACCTGGACATCCAGCCCCTTGTCCTGGGGATGACCTTGGGAGGAAGGATGAATTAGACTTCAAAGGTCAATGTAACTTCTGTGAATCTATGAGTCAATGAAATAAGAAGCCATCCAGATTGTTAAAGAATGTAAGACAACACTATCTGCATGTATTTGCATATAATGAAGATACCCATGCGATAAACTATGCATTTTAGAAGAATATTTATTTTGTAAGATTACATACACATTAAACACAATTGAATCACATTTAGTGGGGAGCAGAAGTGGTGATGAGGGCAAGAGGAGAAGGGGATGACAGAGGACGAGATGGTTGGATGGCATCACCAAGTCAATGGACATGAGTCTGAGCAAACTCCGGGAGATAGTGAAGGACAGGGAAGCCTGGTGTGCTGCAGTCCATAGGGTCGCAAAGAGTTGGACACAATTTAATGACTGAACTACAAAGAAGTGGTATGTGAAGACAAAGGGAATTAATTAATTAATTAGTTGAGATGGGGAAAGATAAAGATGAGATCCGAATACATATTTTGGGTGCTCATATAAAAGACATACAATAGTGGAATGCCAGTTTCTGATTTAGTTGGTAGGATAAACTCCTCAGTAGTCAGCAATCGGAATCTTATTGTTAATTGTTAATTTTGAAGAATACTAGACTTGGGTTGTAAATGTTTCTTTTAGGCCATGACATTATTATTTATTAAACCAATCAAAAGAGAAACACTTCTGATACTGCCGGGTCCCAACTGGCGCTCTACTTGAGAACTCCGTAACTTAAATCACCCAGCCACAGTTTGTTTTAGCTTGTTACTTGTGATGATATGAGAGAGAAAATATAGTTGATTTTAAAGTTTGTTTTAGTAGATTTTTCTGGGGCAATTTTCTCAAGTGGTTTTTCACAATTACCTGTATCATCAGGAGAGGTGATAATCCTGAAAAGACTGTGCAGCATACAATGTATGTGATTTTATAAAGAGGAGGAAAAGTCTCTCTCTCTGTCTGCAGTGAGATTCACTCTTTCCTGCCACGTATCAAAAGCTGGGTTGCAAAACTGCTTTAATGAGCCACCACAGAGAACTCAGCTTCACTTAATTTAAAAAGAAATGTGAAATTGCTCCCATGTAAAACTTGACATTCAGATTCCTTACCAATGTGTCCTCAACAAGATCAGTCACTTTCTTGGCTCTGTCTTCTTTCTTGTATCTCAGACAACCCATATGGGATCACTTTCCTTCTGCCTAAAGTGCATGCTTCAAAGCTGTGCTACTGAAAGTGTGGTCCCCAGAAAGACTGCCAGCCTTCAAACCATCAGTTACCACCACAGAGTACAGAAAAGTGAGAATCTAAAACTTGTATAGTGATCTAGCCTTGGTGCATATCCAAGGGAGGACCAATGTGCTTGATTGTTGAGCAAGGAATAAACCAAAGGTCTTCAAAAAAGATCTGCTCAGATGGGGAGGAAGGCAGTCAGTCAGTGTATACTAATGAACAAAGTTCCCAAAGTAAGACCCTAAATGGTAAAGCTAAATCACCAGTGGAATTCTCCATTTTCCAGTAGCATAAGATTTGAGCATCCCTGGATGGGTGTGTGGAAAAACATTGAAAGTATCTTGCTGGGCATTAGGTGGTTTGTTATTGAGGAACATCTCTCATGAAAGGCTGGACTGGGATATACAGGGGTTATCAGGGATCCTGGACCCCCAGGCTGTGGACCCAGTACTTTTTGCATGGCCTGTTAGGAACCAGGCTGCACAGCAGGAGGTAAGTGGTGGGCGAGCTAGTGAAGCTTCATCTGCTCCCCAATGCTGTCTATCACTGGCGTTACCACTTGAACCATCCCCTCCCTGGACTCTTTGTAGAAAAATTGCCTTCCACAAAATGGGTACCTGATGCCAAAAATATTAAGGATCGCTGGGTTAAGTGGTCCAGGAACCAGTGAACATTTCTCCTCTGCTCTGCTCTCCAGCACCACATCCCTCCTCCAACTTGATGGGAGTCACTTCTGCATAAGGTGGCACCAAGTTCTCATGCGTGGTCATCACCTAGAACCTTGCCCCTCAAAGTTGTGATCCAGGGACCAGCAGCATCAGCATTTTAAGGGGGCTTCTGAGGAATGTGGGTTTTCAGGTCTCACCCCAGACCTCCTGGATCAAAACCTGATTTTTAATAAGATCCCCTGGTAGTTTCACATACCTATTAATGACTGAGAAATGTCCACCTAGAAAACAGATACATTGTTTTAACTGAAAACACCCTTCCTTAACCAAGTTTGGGGAACTGACCCTGCGGGCTGGCCAGGAAAGGAGATGGGGCCTCTCGGTAAACTTTCTGAAATAGAAGGACCTCTCAACCGAACCCAAGGTTCTGGATCATCAGTGTTTATATGGACTCATTTTCATGCTCCAACTTGTGAGTTTGCAGTTGCCTGAGGTTTTTGCTTTGATATAATGAGATAAATATATGGTGTTGGATTATCTTACTCTCTCTTCTCTAGACTGTTCCAGAAATAATCATCTGTAAGCCTTAGGGGAGTTGAGATGAAAACTTTTGGTACATGAAATTTTGGTCCAAATGGGATTTTTTTTGCTGGTGTTACTAATTAAGATTCTTGTCAAAACTAGGCCAGCTCCATGCCGTCCAGTTGGCAGTATGTTTAGAATCCCTCTGCAAACATGCAGCGGCTTGTACAAATAGGGAGGCTTTTCTTTCCCATCATAAGGAGGGCCTGAAATAAATCCCAGACAACTCGAGGAGTTTGTGTTTGCCATAAAAATAGTGGAATTCATTGAAAGCTATCTCGCAGCACCCAGACAGGATACGGGCTGGCTGGTTAATTGTCCCTGGGAACGCACTGGTGGTGGGTTTCGCTCTGATCAGACTGCAGAGGGGAGGGCCCTCTTTAGCTTTGCCTTCTGGAGTACTGAAAGCTTTGCAGTTAGATGACGCTAGTGTCCAGGTAGAGTACGAAGTGCCTGATTTTCATTAATGACTCTGTAGTTGCCCTTCATAAAAAAAAAAAATTTACTCAGCTGATAGCTGGTATCACTGTGCTCATCTTTGAGATAGAAATCTCGATTTTGTCTGGGATTTCCCTGGTGGCTCTGTGGCTAAGACTCCACACTCCCCGTGTAGGGGGCCTGGATTTGATCCCTCCTCAAAGAACTAGACCCCACACGCTGCAACTAAGACCTTATGTAGCCAAAGAAGTAAATATTTAAAAAAAAAGAAATCACGCTTGTCAACTCCTGACTTCTGTATGGTTAGTTGAAAGAAAGGAAGAGTTCCATATTCTTTTCTTCATAGACTGGATGGGGAGGATCATGGGTGGCCAACACTTAGCTACTTAGCCATCAAGCTAAGTAGCTGGATGATGAAGCTGGGGCTGGAAGAGCCAGAAAGTCACCAGCCACGCCAGCCCAGGGCTTTGAATATTGTATGAGCAAATAAGCAGGTGTGGAGTGAATGACTGAGCAATTGATTCTCCACAGGGACAGAGATTTTATTTGTTGTGTTCATCTCTGTATTCTGAGGCAAGAACAGTGCCTGATAAGCGGCAGACTTTCGATAAATCTTTGTTGAATGTGTGAATGGATTCAACCATTCGCCTCTGGAAGGTAATTCTTGCAACTGAGTCCATTTTTGTATCACTTAATCATTTGCGTTTCTGCCCATTTCTCACTGCCTTCAGGGTCCCCATACTTATTTCCCCTGCTTCCTTGTTGGGGGTCCTCCAATACCTGAGCTGATCCCAAAACTATGGCTGGGGCTAATGCAAACTGCCTGTTTATCAACGTGGGACATGAAGATAGGGCCTGAAATGCAGTATCCGGTTTACAGACTTCTTAAAGACAACATCTGTAGGTATTTCCCTTTGGAAGTTTGCAAGAGATGACGTGAGGTTTGACTGGATCTTAATGTCAGATCTAAGTACGTCTGACAAAATTGTCATTTCCCTAGCTAGTGGGCCCTGCTCAGGCATTACATAAAGAGTTGGTGTGTTTAGGCTTTAGAATGGCTTGGATAGAGAAGCCACGTGAGAGCCAGGCCTTCAGATTCTGTCCCATAACGTTTTCTTCGAAGCTGAGGCAGTGAGAGGGTTGACTTCGAGAGTCAGAGAGGCGGTAGCACCACCCAGCATGGGCAGTGGGGACAAGCCTGTCTCCTCCAGGGGCAGTAGGCTGGCAGGCGGGGAGGACTCAGGCTCCCACCGGGTGCTGCGCTGTGATTTCATCAGAGGGGAAGGGGAGAGCTGCACCCTCAGTCTCCTCCCCAGGTTAGATGTGACGATGTGTCTTGACAGCAAAGTGACTTTGCTCAATTCCAAGGTGCTCTAACAGGAGAAAGTGTTGTTTTTCCAAAGTCCCTTCATATTTTTCTTCTAGGCTCATCCAACTGAGTGAAGGGTACTTTGGAGGCTGGGCTATCTGGCCTCCACCCAGGGTCAGGAAGGGAAAGTACTAATGACATTTCGAGCTCTGTGACCTTGAGCAAGAACTTGAGTCTCTCTGAGCCTCAGGTAGACAGGTTATCACCACTTGCGTGTGCTAGTCACTCAGTTGTGTCTGACTCTTTGCGACCCCATGGACTGTAGCCCCCCAGGCTCCTCTGTCCATGGGGATTCTCCAGGCAAGAATACTGGGTTGCCTTTCCCTTCTCCAGGGGATCTTCCTGATCCGGGGATCGAACCCAGATCTCCTGCACTGAAGGCAGATCCTTTACCATCTGAGCCACCAGAGAAGCCACTTACCACTTAGGGGGTAATTATATTTCCCTTGATAAATGCCTTGCTGGCATACAGTAATGATATTCACTGCCATTTATTGAGTACCTGCTATTATTCTGACCTAAACTTTGAGAATTAATCATATAGATTACAGAAGGAGTTATCAGTCTTGTGTGATAATCTGGGTACCCTATCATTAAGAGGAGAGATAGCAAATGCTTCCTTGCACTAACTCACTTTTCTTTTGAACCTTCACTTGTGTTATATTAATAGGTGCACATAACCACAGGCCAATTCTGTGGTTTAGTAACAGTGTCTCCTTTCTAAAGCTCACTCTGCTTGGATTAGCAGCTAAATTCAGACACTTCTCTATATGTGTGTGTGTTTTGAAAATTTTTGAAACATTTCTGTTATGCTTGTTGGCTTAGAATCACTATTCAGGAAGCTGCACTGCCATATTAACTTATGCAAAAATCCTTGCAGAATTTACCTGTCTTACAAGATTTTTTAAAAACATTTTTTTGAAAGAATCTGTTTTCAAGTTACAAATAGAGCAATTCATTTTAACAGAAGTGTTTGAGATCGAGTGGCAACCTAATAGTGCACCTTTCTGTACTTCAGTGTATATTTCTTGTAAACAAGAACGTTTTTCTGTCTAAGCACAGTGTAACCCTCAAAATTAGGATATTGAAAAGGGTACATTTTTATAATCCAATCCTCTGACTTTATTCCAGTTTTACCCATTGTCCCAATCCTGTATTGCAAAGGGATCCAGTCCAATAACATGCCCTGAATGTAGTAATCATGCCATTTTAGTCTCTGTCTGGAAATTTTCTCAGTTTCTGCTTGATGATCAGGATGTTGACATTTTAAAAGATTACAGCCTAGTAGCAATGTAGCCAGAGAAGGCAATGGCACCCCACTCCAGTACTCTTGCCTGGAAAATCCCATGGAAGGAGGAGCCTGGTAGGCTGCAGTCCATGGGGTCACTAAGAGTAGAACACGACTGAGCGACTTCACTTTCACTTTTCACTTACATGCATTGGAGAAAGAAATGGCAACCCACTCCAGTGTTCTTGCCTGGAGAATCCCAAGGACGGGGGAGCCTGGTGGGCTGCTGTCTGTGGGGTCGCACAGAGTTGGACATGACTGAAGCGACTTAGCAGCAGCAGCAGCAGCAATGTAGAGCATCACTCAGTCTAGGTTGGGCTGTGAGTCCAGTCCCCAGTGAAGCCAACTCTGCATAGATACCCCGTCACCCAGCTAGGGTTCCTATCCTTAGTCGCTGACCCTTCTATGCAAGTATCCTCCTTATCCTCTGTGGCATCTTCAGCCCACTCTGGGCCACTGTGGCCCCCTCCGTCCAGCCCTTGCTCTGCCTCATCTAACAGCTCTAGGACTGGGCATTTCAGAAAATGGTCGGAATAGAAAGAACCACACCGGGTTTTTTGGATTTGGAATATAAGTCTTTCCTTAGTTTGAAAGACCGTCCTAGTTAGATTGAATCACCCTGAAACTTGAGCTGGTGTGAGACCCCTCCCTGGGCTGGGACAGAAGCCCCGCAGCTAAGGTAGGATGTTCTCGTCTAGTACTTGCAGGTGATCCCCTCTCCGTGTTCTCTGATAAGATCACGGGGAGCAAAGGTCTCCGTCCCCAGCCTCACATGTTCGCCAGCTGCGTTTCTACTCCTCTTGTTACTGTTCTCAGTTCTTGGCTTATGCTTCCCAAATCCAGCAAACGAACACAACGTTCCTGACCACTGATGCCTTCCACTGATGCAGCGGGAAAAGTTTACAAGATTATGGTCTTAGGTGAGAAAATGAAAAAAAAAAAAAAAACGTACAGAGCAAAACAGAAGTCCTTTGCAATCCAAGTGTTACCCCAAAGACTAGGAATTCACTCAACCTCACTTTCCTCTCTGGTGCTTTTGGGGTCTTGCTACAACCATTCCACCAGGAGGGGACTTCTAGCACCTATTACCATTCAGATCTTCATCCCTTGGGGATGGATTTCACCCAGGCTAGCCCCACGTCACACACGACTAGAGCGAGGGCGGCTTACGAGGGCCACCACCGTCCCAGGTCACGCCTGCGTTTTGCTGTTCGCCAGCTTCTTGTTTCACGGCAGCGCCACTCAATCCATTTCAGGACGGGCTTCCACTTAAAAGGACGGCTTGGCTACTCGTGTTCGGAAGTGTGAAATCAAAGTAGGTGTTTTGGGAAAAGCTTCCTGAAATAATAGGAACTTTTGACTGCTGTTTTCACATAATTCCTTTCAAAAGCATTCCTGATGTATGGCTAAGTGTTGATGTAGGCAATGGCACTTGAAGTGGGAGGGATGGTATTTAAAAAAAAAAAAATCCTCTTAGCTGTTGACATTAGCTTCCTGGAATTATTTTTCTTCTTTTAAACAAACCTTAATGGAACAAATGACATGACAAAATACTCTGAAAGCATCTGCAACACGAGCTCCACCTACACACGCCTCCAGATGATCATCTCGACAAATCTGAATGCCTGATTTCAGTGGATGTCTCCGGGGCTGACTCACGGCTCCACGCTCCCAGCTGCCAGGGTCTCCAAGCTCATCCCCTCTGTACCGGCCTCTCTTTCTTTGATGTAATCGGGCCACACAAAGCAAGTGCCCTCTCAACTGTTCTGAACCCCTGTACCTTCTTTTAAATGAGTTTGGCTTTTGAATGATGCCTGGAGGGAAGAATTTCCTAGCACTAGATTTACATTATTTTCCTGCTGTGCTTTAGATATCATTTTTAAAATTCCATTCACATGATCAGAGGAAATATTTTCAAGAAAATGAAGGGGTTGAAAATCCATCTCTTCTGCGCACCTGTAATTCCCACTCTGCCCCACTGTCAACGAATCAAAGAATCAGGCCAGGGGACGCTGGCGAGGACAACCTTCTCTAGAGGTGTCAAAGATGATTTTTTAAAGACACAGTGGGAAAGGGATGTGGCTCCTTTAAATTGCCTTATTTTTCTACGTGGGCAGGAAAGTTGCTTCTTGGAGTGGAGTGGAATGTTGAGAGTGGTGTGGTCTTGGGAGAGAGACTGCTCTGAAAGCCATTGCTCGTCAGAGAGAGAAATCTGGGGGACAAGTTGGCATGGTGAGATGAAGCAGGTGACGGTAGCTCAGAGTTCATGTGGAAAAGAGGAGCAGATGTACCCAAATCCTTCCTCAAGCTGGGGAAACAGAAGACATTGAGAATATTGGGACTCAACGCTCCCTTAGAGAAGCTGGGACCTTCATGTCATAATTTCCACAAAGCTAACCTGATAGGATCTATAGATAGCCAAGTGTTTAAATTAAATTCAGCTCAGTCAAGTGTATCTAGAGAATCCCTCAAAGAGATGCTAAGAGAAGTGATTGATAAGGTCTGATGGAGATTAACAGAGCTGATTTTCAGACTGGTGTGGAGAGCAGACCCCGACAGTTGTGAAGTTGGACAGCTCATGATCAAGTGTTTGTTCTGTGTGTGAACCAGCTCTCCACAGATGGACAGGGTCAGTCAGTGGGCACAGGTGCCCGAGTGAGCTGATCCAGCAGGAAGGACTTGCCCTGGGCCATGGCACATGCCCCACATTGCCAGACTTATAGATTGGAAAATCCGGGGATATTTTCTTGTTGCTATGGTCTGAATATTTGATACACTACCTGGAGACTTATCCATGATAGAAAGATCATGTAATGGGAAGACTGGAAAACCAACTTCATATGTTTTGTTCTATTGCTCAAGAATAAACACAGGAACCCACCAAACAGCTGATGGTCATCTACCATCACTAATTTGGGTTCTGAAATATTTCTTCCATGGGCCTGCTCTCAGAACTCTGCCTTTCTGTCATTAGACAATACTTTCAGTGTTAAGATATCGAAGGTACTGCCTAGGTCATGGAACCAAATCTTGATACTTCACTCATCCTGTAAAGTCAGCCAAAAGTAAAAGTGTCAGTTGCTCAGTCATGTGTGATGCTTTGGGACCCCATGGACTGTATGTAGCCTGCCAGGCTCCTGTGTCTGTGGGATTTCCCAGGCAACAATACTGGAGTGGGTGGCCAGTCCCTTCTCCAGATCCGGGGATGGAACCTGGGTCTCTTGCATTGCAGGCAGACTCTTTACTGTCTGAGCCACAAGGGAAGCCCAAAGCCAGTCAAGGCAGGCTCCAGAACAACAGTACAAGAGACGGTTTTTGGTCTGGGGGAAGGAAGGGAAGGCCTATAACTGGGTCACAGGAAACCAGCCTCCGAGACAGATGTTACAAAATATCGTCATCTCTGGAACAGTTGGCTTCCTGCTGGCCTGCCGTGGGCTGGACAGCTCCCTAGGTCACCCTGTGGCACAGACTGAAGAAAGCTCTGTGGAGTTGACCTGCCCCCCTCCCCTGCCTCCTGCTCCACCCATCTCCCTGAGTGTTTCTTGGCTTGGGGTACACACTGCGCATTAGTGATGGGTAGGTTTTGCCATGAGAGTGCTTTAGAAATATACATGAACTCGAGGCATTGAATCCTGAGCAGGAAATGAAAACTGAGGTGAGGGATGAAAGCTCTTTTGGAAGGAGAGAGCGTTCCCGCAGCCGTCTTAGACCTGCCAAGCCCAGTGTTGTTCTCCGAGTGGATGACAGGACCCATCACATGTGACTCTGCTCAGACCCGACGCCCCCACAGGAAAATCTGCTGTGGCTCTAAGTGTTAGAGTTTGGTAACATTTTGCCCTTGGGGTTTGTGTGAAGCGGAAAATCACATAAAATCTTTTTTAGCCTTGGCTTCTGTGACTCTCTGGAGTCTAGGCAGCAGTGCTCAGAATCCAGGGAAAGAAAGAAGAGCTGAGGCAGCGAAGCCTGGGGTGGGGGCGAGGGGAGGGCAGGACGAGGCACAATAGAATTTATCGGGGACTCTGCTCAGCTGTTCACTTTTGTCTCTGAGATCTGAAGTAAGGAACTTTCTCAATGTGCTGATGACTTGGATCTGAGAGAGAGAGAGTTATTGGTGGTATTTCAAGAACAGCTTTGAATGAGACGGGAGGGGGTATGGATGTACCATTGTCTGAGCGTTTTCAACCTTGTCTTGTTAATAACGCTTTGGCGTTTTCCCGGCCGTTAGGAACAGTGGGATAATAGGGCAACATTTCATTTGAATTGTCCTCTCTATTTTTCGTAATCATAGGATGGGAAAATCTCAAAGGCTGAGAACTGCAGCTCTGGGATGGTCTGCATGCTTGAGACCGGGGCAGCAATGCCCAGTGGGTATCCCAACTCCATCTGTGACACTGCTGTATGGATGAGACATACACTGAATTTGTGGCAGATGGCCAGACTGCTCTCAGGGTTCAGAGGGAGTATATGGATATTTACATATACACAAACATGCCTGGAGCAGCTGTCTGTCCCTGTGTCTCTGGTGAAACCAGAGACAGGGTCCCCAGGTCAGCAGCCCCGGGCCATTGTCGCTGCCCCCCCGCAGTTCCTTCTGACAGCACGTTCAAGGTACAAGTCCCACAAGGACCGTTCCCTGAGGGTCCGGGGAGCTGTCCTTCACTCCGTGATCACACAATATGGTGCAGTTGGAGAGACAGATAGGAGATAAGGCGAGTTAGTGAGCTAGTATAGCTATTGATCTCGGTGAATTTGAGACTCCAAAGAATGTAACCAGTTGCTCTGCCCAGCACCTTGATTTAAACCTAAGAAGATCAGTCAAAATGACCCGGTGTCCCTTCCATTCTTCTGCTTTCTTCCACACCAGTGTAGTTTGATGTTAAATTATCTGATTAAAAAATAATAGACAGGAAACCATGGAGAAAAGGGACTTTTATCTAGGATTGAATATAAATGAGGCAAATTGACAAGGCTTGTACTCATGAATTTAATATAATCTACATGTAACCTGCTACAGGAAAGATTTTTAAGATGTTTAACAAGTACTTGCTCATCAATGTCCTCATCAAAAATCATTCTGTGGTCTGGGTGGCTCCCCTCTCTGGGAGGAACCTGCATATTACACAGCCACAGTCTCAGCTAGGAATTCACTGCGTGGAAGAGATGGCGTGGATACTGGTGTGCATGTCAGTATCGGCATACACTGAAATCCATGTTGAACAGTGAACAAAACAGTGTGGAAATGGCGGGAGTTTTCTGGCCAGCTGGGACTAATGCGATAAACACGCTTCTCTTTCTCCAAGTTGCCCAGCACAGCTGCTTCTATGCTGAGAGTGAGGTAGTTGTTACCTGGAGGAGGGGTCCTGCGCTGTCTGGTGGGTGCTTCTCTGTTGGGAAGGGATGGGGGGAAAAGGGGGCTCCCCAGCTTGGATTGTAGATTATGCTCAATGGTTGATCCCCTAATGATTGTTGTTGTTGTTGCTTCGTCATTAAGTCATGTCTGACTCTTTGCGACTCCATGACTACTGTAGCCCACCAGGATCCTCTGTCCATGGGATTTCCCAGGCAACAATACTGGAGTGGGTTGTCATTTCCTTCTCCTGGGCATCTTCCTGACCCAGGGATTGAACCCACCTCTCCTGCATTGGGAGGTGAGTTCTTTATCACTGAGCCACCAGGGAAGCCCCACAACCCATACTGATTAGGCTCCAATATTATGGTCTCTTTAGTTCCTGTTCACATCCCCAGGTATGTGTTCCAGAACACTGCACTGCACTAGCCTTGTGGATCTGGAGGGGCCTGGACTAGTCCATCCTATGACCTTCACCCTTGGCTGAGCTCAGGTCATCAGCACAGACCCCCTTCCCTCATGAACTTCCTATTCAGGCTCCTTGGCTTTTCTGCCACAGTCCACAGCCAGAGTCCCTAGCCATATTGGCTCGCCTTACCGATTTTCAGAATCCAGGAGCCATTCTGGCCATGGCCACGCCCTCTCTGCAGAACCCTCCACCAAGGGTTCCGGGATGGGGGATGCATTCCTCCAGCCTTGAGTGTCTCTCTAGGTCTCCCTTATGCTTGTGGCACTTGCTGGTTCTGCAATTCTTTAACTAAGAAAAGCAACCCAAGTGACTCCTCTCTCGAGAGTGAAGATTAGCTCCAAAGGGACTAGTCGGCTTCTCTTTCTCGGGCGGAAGCAGTGCTGGGCCTTGGTTTAAACACTCTGCCCTTCTCCGTACCTTGTACTGACCCTAAAGGAGCAAGCAGAGCCTCCTGGCTGAGGAACAGCGTTTGCATTTGGAGTGAGTGGATGTAAGCGTGTCCACTGAGCGCCACCCATGGCGGGCTTCCGGCCCTTATGTGAGCAGGTCCCAGCTGTTCCCGCCCCTCTGCCATCTGTCACAGCCCTTCCCATCTCCAGGGCCCGTGTAAATCACGGCCCTCTTTGGGGAACCTCGCTGAAGCCTTCCATCTGTCTCTGAACTGGCTGTGGTGCCTCGCTCCGCATCCCGCCCGGCTCCTTAGCTCTCCACTTGCTCCACACCATGAGTATCTTTCTGTTCTCATCCAGACACCCTGGAATAGAACTTCCTTGAGGAAGTTCTCAACCACGTGTATCTCTCCAGCGTGTGGTATAAGCCAGTATTTGATCTAGTGGTTCTCAGACTTAAAGCTTTTTGTTTTTTCCTCTCTTTGGGGTAATGAGAAAAATGCTTTCTCCTCCTCTGCCTAATCTGAGACATAACTCAGCTATCAAATTAATTTCAGCTAATTTATTTTCTTTTTAAAATTGAAGTATGGTTGTTTTACAGTATTATACTAGTTTCAGGTGTAAACATAATTCAATATTTTTATATACAATACTATGAAGTAGTATTATAAAATAATGGCTATATGTCCCTGTGCTGTGCACTGTATGCTTGTAGCTTACTTATTTTACTCATAGTAGTTTGTGTCTCTTAATCCCCTACCCCTATCTTGCCCTCTGCCCTTCCCTCTCCCCACTGGTAACCTCTAGTTTGTTTTCTATACCTGTGAGTTTGTTTCTGCTTTGTTATAATTGTTCATTTGTTTTGTTTTTTTTCTATTCCACATATAAGGGTTAAAATACAGTAATTGTCTTTCTCTATCTGACTTCTTTCAGTAAGTATAATCATAATACCCTGTAAGTCCATCCATGTTTTTTCAAATGGCAGAATTTCATTCTTTTTTGTGCCTGAGTAATATTCCATTGTGTGTGTGTGTGTGTGTGTGTGTGCACATAGATACACATACCACATTTTTCTTACTTATTCATCTGTTGATGGATATTTAGTTTGCTTCCATATCTTGGCTGTTGTAAATAATGCTGCTTTGAACATATATTTTCAAATTAGTGTTTTTGTTTTACTTAGATATTTAGCAAGGAGTGGAATTGCTGAATCAGAGTGCTGAAGGATTGGTGGTTTCAAATTATGGTGCTGAAGAAGGCTCTTGAGAGTCCCTTGGACAGCAAGGAGATCAAACCAGTCAATCCAAAAGGAAATCAGCCCTGAATATTCATTGGAAGGACTGATGTTGAAGCTGAAACTCCAATACTCTGGCCACCTGATGTGAAGAGCCAGCTCATTGGAAAAGACCCTGATGCTGAAAAAGATTGAGGGCAGGAGGAGAAGGGGATGATGGAGGATGAAATGGTTGGATGGCATCACTGACTCGATGGACATGAGTTTGACCAGACTCAGGGAGGTGGTGAAGGACAGGGAAGCCTGGTGTGCCTGTGGAGTCTGTGGAGTCACAAAGAGCTGGACATGACTTAGCAACTGAATGACAACAACCACAATGATAGTTCTCTTTAATTTTTTGAAGAACTTCCATACTGTTTTCTATAGTGGCTGTACCCATTCCCACTAACAGTGTGCAAGCGGTCCCTTTTCTCTGCATCCTCCTCAAGTTTGTTATTTGTAGATGTTTTGATGATAGTCTTTTTGACAGGTGTGAGATAATATCTCCTTGTAGTTTGATTTGCATTTCTCTGATGATTAGTGATGTTGAACATCTTTTCAAGTGCCTGTTAGCCATCTGTATATTTTCTTTGGAAAAACACCTATTCCGGTCTTCTGCCCATTTCTCAACTGGGTTTTTTGAAATTAAGTTGAATGAGCATTTATATATTTTGTATATTAACCCCTTACTTGTCATTTCATTTGCAAATATTTCTTGTTCAGTAGATTTTCCTTTCATTTTGTTGATGGTTCCAGACTTTCTGTTCCTTAAGAAACTCTTAGGAGGACTTCCCTGGTGTTCCAGTGGCTAAGACTCCACTCTTCCAACCCCGGGGGCCTGAATGAAACCCCTGGTCAGGGAACTAGACTGACATGCTGCAACTAAGAGTTTGCATGCCAGAACTAAATGCCAGAATCCAGCAGGTTGCAACAGAAACAAAAACCAAAAAAACAAAAGTCATGTCCATTAGGTCAGTGATGCCATCCAACCATCTCATCCTCTGTCCTTCTCCTCCTGCCCTCTGTCTTTCCCAACATCAGGGTCTTTTCAAATGAGTCAGCCCTTTGCATCAGGTGGCCAGAGTATTGGAGTTTCAGCTTCAGTATGTGGCAATGAAGATCCCATGTGCTGAAATTGAGTACAGCCAAAAAAATGAATTAAAATGTATTAAAAAGCAGAGATATTACTTTGCCAACAAAGGTCCATCTAGTCAAAGCGATGGTTTTTCCAGTAGTCATGTATGAATGTGAGAGCTGAACTATAAAGAAAGGTGAATGCCGAAGAATTGGTGCTTTTGAACTGTGGTGTTGGAGAAGACTCTTGAGAATCCCTTGGACTCTGAGGAGATCAAACCAGTCAATCCTAAAGGAAATCAGTCCTAAATATTTATTGAAAGGACTGATGCTGAAGCTGAAACTCCATTACTTTGGCCACCTGATGCAAAGAACTGACTCCTTAGAAAAGCCCCTGATTCTGGGAAAAAGTAAAGTCAGGAGGAGAAGGGGATGACAGAGGATGAGATGGTTGGATGGCATCACCAACTCAATGGACATGAGTCTGAACAAGTTCTGAAAGTTGGTGATGGACGGGGAAGCCTGGTGTGCTGCAATCCATGGGATTGCAAAGAGTTGGACACAACTGAGCGACCAAAAAAAATGAATAAATATAATTTTTTTAAAAAGCTCATATAACATTAAAAGCACAGATCCTTAGCCTCTCCTACCAAAGATCCTGACTTCATAGGAGTAGGACCTAGAAAGTTGTAGCTTCAAAGGACATTCCTGTGGACTTTGATACTTGAAGAAATAATGACTTAATAAGTTAGGCCTGTTAGAGATATACTTCAAAAATTCCTTTGTGGTCAAGCATATACATTTTTAAATTCCAAGTTAGTGATTCCCTAATGATGGGCTTCTAGGCAAAAAATTGCTCTCACATACACACATGCACAGGGACTCACTTACTGGTGCAAAGATAATGTTTTGAAGTGATGAAGGGCTTTCCTACCTGTCACCACACCATGTGACTAGTGATTCCACTTACATATAATTTTGGAAAGAGCAATGTCAGACGAAAATCAAGCACCCTAAAAGTAATCAGAACGATTTAATTTCAGGTAATGTAAAGCAGAATATAAAGAACCCAAGTCAAGAGCATCTTTCCCAGACCATGCTCTCCTGGCCATCAGAAAAATATCTGGATTGGATGACCAGACAGAATAAAGAGTTTTCAAAACTATCTGCATTAGATCCAGGAAAAATAAAGCCGGGGCAAGAATCTTCAATAGACTGCATCAGTGGCTCCCACTTACTCTTGGAAGAACTTCCTCTAGGCTTAACAGAGATTCAGGATCTATCTAACATGACCTATCTAAGGATCTTGGGTGTGGGTGGATCTTGAAATACAACAGCCTTGGGGTCATTGGGACATTCCTGGGTGGACCACATTGAGGATGATCTCGCTCAAACTTTTTGGGCCATGTCATCTATCAGAACAGAAAGAAAACCTTCTGGCGCTTTTCCAAAGGGTGAAATATGACATGAGAACAGTATTACAGTGCCCAGAGACTTTACCAAGAGTTGGGACCTCAGAGGTAGAGTCGCCAGAGCTGGTTGGAGTCCAGGGCAGACTTCAGGGAACCAGGTAAGAGACATTTTTCAGAACTGAGCAATTTTTGGAAAGAGACTCAAAGGCTTAAGGAGTCTAAGGAGACTATTTGAGAGATATGAATATACTTAGACTGGATTAGGATTTACAGATGAGGGATGGAACGAATTATCTCTGAATTCCTTTTTCATAGAGAAAGTGATTTGCTGAGATATTTCTTATGCACAATCACTCAGAGTAGTATGTCGTTGGGGAGGAACCAGCCAGCTGGTTGAATGATTGTAATAAGCATTCAAGTTTTATCTTTGTGGAAGTATAACTGTATTAATTAGCATCCAGATGGATTTACTAGTATTTGCTGGTCTGTGAATACCTGTGCTCTGGTGACTTGAATATGTTTAAATGCCTATAGGAAAGTATTTGATCAATTTCAAGAATTTTGCATTTTATGTATATAATACATATATTAATAAAGCCCAGTAAACTTAAAAGAATCTCTTTGCTGTAGGATATTTTTGAGATATGAATCAGCTGTCCTCCAATCTCTCTTTCCTTTTTGTGGGAAAAATATCAGAATTTTTTAAATTAAAGTATAGTTGATGTACAATATTATATAAGTTACAGGTGTACAATATAGTGATTCACAATTTTTTAAGTTTACACTCCACTACCACTACTACTACTACTACTACGACGTCGCTGCAGTCGTGTCCGACTCTGTGCGACCCCAGAGACGGCAGCCCACCAGGCTCCCCCGCCCCTGGGATTCTCCAGGCAAGAACACTGGAGTGGGTTGCCATTTCCTTCTCCAATGCATGAAAGTGAAAAGTGAAAGGGAAGTCGCTCAGTCGTGTCTGACTCTTAGCGACCCCATGGACTGCAGCCCACCAGGCTCCTCCATCCATGGGATTTTCCAGGCGAGAGTACTGGAGTGGGTTGCCATTGCCTTCTCCAACACTCCACTAATAGCTATTATAAAATATTGGCAATATTTCCTGTGCCTCAATGTTTCCTTTTTTATTTTTTTCCTGTTTCCCATTCAAGATCTGGACTGGTCTGTAACTCTTGACTCTTAAAGGGGAAATGAGAATAGCAAACAGAAAAAAAGAAAGGTCTTCCTGGATCATTTTTCCTTTTAATGGAAAAGGCAAGGACTCAACCTCGACAAAATTAGGGAGAAGAAAACCTCATGAGTGAAAACAAGGTTCCCACTTGATCCTCCTCCCTCGGCCCCTGCACCAGGATGGAAGTGGAGTAGGGGAAGATGGAGCCAGAGGATGGAGACCATGCAAAGAGATTGGAGAGAACCGGGGTGCAGGTCGCCCTCCCTCCCCGGGGGGAGGCTGAGCCAGCATCCCGCCCAGCTGCTCAGCTGGTGAGGACTGTCTGGGTCCTCACCAACACCTTCCGGTCTGATTAACTGTGGGCGGGGAGCTCCCCTGAAAATATCCTTGAAAATGTTCAAGAGAAAGCTATGGAGGGGACCTCCCTGGTGGCCCAGTGTTTAAGACCTCACCTTCCGATGCAGGGGGTGCAGGTTTTATCCCTGGCTGGGGAGATAAGATCCCATGTACCTCGAGGCCAAAAAACCGAAACATCAAACAGAAGCCATACTGTAACAGATTCCATAAAGACTTAAAAAATGGTCCACATAAAAATATTTAAAACAAAAAAAGATGTGGGACTCTGAACACCCAGCAGTATAGTGGAGAGGAAAAGGACACGCCTCTCTTGGTATGCAGGTGGACGCAGGAACCACCTGGAGCCAGGACAATGTGATACACACCCCTTTACGTAGCACACCAGTGGCTCTTTAATTCTCCTTGTCAGGGTGCCATTTTTCTATCAATACATTGGTAACGGAGGTGAGGGAGGGTCTTGTGGTTCCTTAACAGGTGAAAGTAATCCATTTTATAAAATGCAGATGTAATCAAGTGCTTTCCTGGAGAAGATTGTATGGGGGCCTCCAGGATGTCTCCCAAGCACAGAGGGCAATGGCGTTTACAGTCAGACCCCCTGCGTCCCTCCAGCCCTCTGGCTCTCCGCATCTCTATACACCCTCCACTGAAGGCACATTGGATCAGCCAGGCTCCCCAAGAACTCATGTGTCTTCACTCTTCCATGCCTTTGCTTGTGACTTTCCTTTTCCAGGAACGCTGGTCCATCCTCACTCTCAGCCCCACCCAAGTACATCATGCAACACCCGATATCAATATTTACGAAACTCAGCCCTTCTTCAGAGCCCAGCGAAACCTTGCTTTGTAAATCAACCTCTCCTTGCCTCCATCCACCAGTCCCACCTCAAGGAAGACTCATGCCAGGGAGTGTCACCATACCTGGGTCTCAACACATCTTTATGAATTGCGAACGCTTCCTTCTCCCGGTACAGTTGTGCTGCCTGAAAGCAGACACTGTGTCCTTCTCATTCTGGCCTGGAATGTGGCACAGAGGTTTGCATAGACTAGTCACTTCACGTTTGCTGAGTTTAACAGAAATGATAGGGAAATAATTTTCTGTTGATTACCCACTGATGTGGAGGTCTTCCCAGTGGTAAAGAACCCGCCTGCCAATGCAGGAGACATAAGAGACCTGGGTTCCATCCCTGGACCAGAAAGATCCTCTGGAGGAAGAAATGGCAACCCACTCCAGCATCCTTGCCTGGAGAATCCCATGGACAGAGGAGCCTGGCAGGCTACGGTCCATAGGGTCACAAAGAGTCAGACACAACTGAAGCGACTAAGCATGCACGCACACACACATGCAGGGATGTGGACACACTCTACATACCAGATACTGTATTCTTTCCCATGGCTCAGGAGTCCTTTAATTAACAATTCCAGGATGAATCCTATGAGGATCAGTCTTTTTAGTGATGCTTGAGAATCTATCACAGTTTGTGTTTGGAGACCAAATATTTCAACACCATTTATAGAGTGTCTTCTATGTGCTGTTCACGATTACCCCCTTTCTCTATTTCCACTGAGACAAGGGAAGGCTGCAGTAGAGAAGGGAATGGGGAAAGTTCAGCTCCTTTCAGTCCCTCACGCTGCCATTCCCACCCGGCTCCCAGTGCCCCACGTATTCCAAGGTGAGAGGAGGTTTGGGATGCTCTCCAGGGAAAGAGGGGAGACACCACAGCGCAGAAATCTGTGACTGCTGGCAAAGCTGTGCCCAGAGTGAGCTGGTGCCTTTGTACTCCCAAAAGGAAGGTCACCTGAGGCTGGAGGGGAGATTGATGCTGTGCAGAGTGGGACGTGGGCAGAGAGAAAGACGTGAGCTCTTCCATCCCGTGTTTGGCACACGGCCCCGGCAAGTGACAGGCCTTCCAGGTCTTTCGCTTAAAACCCGGATGAGTCATCTTTGGCGGGAGAAAAGCTTGGCAGCGGGGAGAATTTTGGCAAACTCCCACACTCCTTTGCCACAGATGGAAGTCATATTTCCATATGTAGAGGACAGTCAGGACGGGGAACAAGGCTGAAGCTCCCAGTCCCGACGTCTACGTGTCCACCGTCAAACGCTCTGTTCCAGGACATAGTTGGCCCCCAGCTCCACACTGTGTGGGAAGTCATTCCCCCTGGATACCGTCCTCATCCTTAAAGAGCCTATGTAACCGATGCAGCGGAAACGGCTGACGTATGCCAAGCCATTAATCAGCCATGACAGTGAATCAAGTCAAGGGCCAAAATAAATAGCTTTGCCTTTGGCTTGCAGGATACAGGTATCCCCCACTTTTTGAAAGTTCCCTTTCCACCACTTTGCTTTGATGAAAAACTTACATGAGCCTCTGTTTTCACCAGTCAAAAGAAATCTAAAGAGGATTTTCACTTTTATGGTAAAAAAGGTCATTTCTTCTTCACTGTATGCCATCTCCACTTACGAAAGGCTTTGCAAGGAGCTCTCTTTGCGGACAGTAAGGGAAGCCTATACCCTGAACTGCAGGGCTGGCCCGAAGATGTGCAGAGCCCCGGGGAGTCCTTGATCCCTTAGTGACACTACCTGCCCTGCAGCCATGCCTGCCCTCTAGGGCCACATGGCTGGACACGATCCTGGAGCAATGCCCAGTGGATAGAAGCCATGAGAGAGGGAAGTGGGGAGAAGGTGTCCATGGCCAAGTCTGCAGCTTAGCAACCACATGCCTCATGGGGGCGGAACCTGTCTGGGGACACTGCTTGTGCTTATACCACTGATGTGACAGGATGGACTGCAAAGGGGAAATGGTTGTGAAATATTTTGGTGATGTTTCTCACTCTGCCATGATGCACTCAAACTCCAAGGTCAATCACCTGTGTCTCTTGGAGGTCTGCAGGTGGATGGGTTCCTGCAGTCATAAGACAGGCAGAGCGTCCTTGGCTCGTGTGTTCCTGGTTATGTAACCCCACTGACTGATTATTCAGGATTCATTCTCACCTCTCTTCCATCTGTCTTGATCTTCACACTCTTTTCATCAAATTGCCTCCCTCTTCTCCTTTGTTACTCTAGCTTTCCTAACACCATTTTCCTTCCTACTGCTTTCTAAATTTTTCCAGAACCTGATACTTATACTTGAGAATAGAGAATGAGAAGAAAAGAGATGTATTTTCAGTCTATGTAGATGGGTCCCCTAAGCAAGTTTGAGACGATCAGTGGAGCAAAGCCATGTGGACATTGTTCTTGATTCTTAACCCTATGGTCGTACTCAGGGGTGATGCTCTGGGATGACAGAGGGAACCTTAGTTCATGGACCAGGTATTTGTAAGCCGAATAGGGAAGTTTTCCCTTTCTGACCTTTTTTTACTCTTCTCTCTATCAGAGGCCAGTGCAGTTCCCAGGGCAGGAGCAGCTGCTCCCAGGTACCGTGCCAGCGCCTGAGAATTCATTCCCAGTGGGAAGCTCTGGGTGGCATTCACAGCCTTGTTACCTCCCTTGATCCCTGATGACTAACCCCCACAGTGGGGCAGTCCCACTGCAGGAGTCAGAGCACAGATTGCGTTGACTGACTCATGTCTACACGGAGGCCACCAGAGTGTTAGAGTTGAGTAAATCCCAGGAACTCAGAACCAAGTTGGAGAAGGAAATGGCAACCCACTCCGGTATTCTTGCCTGGGGAATCCCAGGGACAGAGGAGCCTGGTAGGCTGCCGTCTATGGGGTCACACAGAGTCGAACACGACTGAAGCGACTTAGCAGCAGCAGCAGAACCAAGTATGAACTGCCTTCATGCTAGTTCTGTCCCTGTAAGTCCTAGGACGTGAAGGCGTGATGTGTCAAGTGGCTCCTTTCTGACAGTGACATTGAAGGACAGAGGATGGATCCCGTGGGGAAGGCCACCGTGCTCATCGACACAGCAACTGAACAGGTTTTTGCTTCGAGTAGATTACTGGTATTTAGAGAACAGTAGATGTTGGCACCAGATTTAATTCCTGAGCTCATTTACTCACTGATTCTGTAAATACCTCCTGAGGGTCTACCACCAAGGAGGTGTCATGCTTTGTGTGGAACTGAGCACACTCAGCAGTGAGTCAGAAACACTGACAGGTAAACAGAGACAGAAGCCAGGACTGGATGGAGGGGGAGAATGTCTGAGCCGTGGAGGCTTATGCTAATGGCCTCAGAGCGATGGCCAAGTGGGTAGGAACTCAGGTTTAATGGCACAGATCAGCTACACTTTATCTACTGCTTATTATGTACCATCCAACTCTTATAATTAGACCATGAGGTAGATATTATCCTCTTTATTTTGAAGATTAAGCCGCTGAAGCTTAGAAAGGATAACCTGGCCAAGACTTTGATGGAAGTAGGGTTTGCATCCAGGTGTCCTGAATCCAGAGCTTCAAACTACAATCCTCACAACACTCCTGAGAGTGGTTAGGTAGGTGTCAGTGATATATGACATCTATCTATCTATTTATGGATTGATCGATTGACCATGTGATGGGCTCTGCATGGCCAGAGAAGGAAGGCTGGAAAATGGCATTAAGAGTCTCTTCCCCTCATGGCAGGACCCAGCCAGCCCAAGAAAGGAAGGAAATTTGCAAGAAGTTGACAGGGTGCTAGGATACGGGCTTGAAGACCAGTGGTCACTGGTGGCTCTCAGTTTCTCCACAGAGCACAGGGAGCCATCCTCTCTTAGTTAACGGTCAGAAATGCCCAGGACAGCTCAGGTCTCATTCAGTGAGCACCCCGATCCACATCCCCATTAGAAGAAGCGCTTGATGTCTGGGAGGAAGAGCATCTCCCAGAAGAAACGGTGGAGGAGGAAGTGGGCAACCACCTTGGAGGTGCCTTTATGGACCTGGGGTGGCCCCTGAGGACTGGATTCGAGTTTTCTGATTCGTCATCCAGGGCACTGCCCAAGTTTCTCCTTTGCTTCTGTTGTCTGGCTCTGTTGATTGTTATTTCCGTGTTGGGAACACAGCTGATGTTGGCTGCTTTTGAACCGTCACATTCCACATTAGCAAGGACACACAAGCGTCAGGTCATGATCCGTCTCAGTCTTGCGAACCAGTTAGCGCTGTAAACAGGCAGAACCATTAACACGGCGACTTACTTTTCTAACATAATCGTCCTCCGGCGGCCTGAGCTTTACTGATTGATATTCGACCTAATAAAGCTGACCTGGATAAGCTTCCTGGTCTCCAAGGACATGCTTCTCCCTGTGAAGAGTAAAACAAAAAAAATTTTTTTTTGTTAAAGTCAGTTTAACGTCTTTACGGGAATACACTTTACAACCTCCCTGCTGGGTCTGAAGCATCTGAGCACCTTCTGTGGAAACAGCCCACAGCCTAAGGACCCGCTCCATCCATCCACTGGATACAGTCACGGCCAAGGGCTGTCCGCCCTGCTTCTGTCTCCCCCAGCCGATCCCCGTCTATGGAATGGAAAGATTCAGTGGGTTGATTCAAGCGTCCAGGAGGCGAACAAGGAAAGCAAACAATAAAACGGCAGAAGAAAGGAAGCTAGCAAACAATAAAAAACGGCAGGAAGGGTCCCAGCCCATCTGTAAGCCATTAGAAGGCTGCTTACCATTTTCCAGGATATTTTTTTCCGGGGTTGTTTGCAGCTTCTGTGCTTGTTAGGAAGAGCCCTTTTGGGAACAAGGACAGTGGGACTGAGTAAAGGAACCCCTTAGAGGCATGACAGTCCTAGGAAGTTTCTTTGAAGGGGCTTGCTGGTGTTGTTAGTAAAATGACAGATAAGAACAACCCACTCTTAATGTCTACGTGCCCTTAAACCGACTTCCATAAAACTGATTTTCTAAAGACACAGTGTGTTTAAAATTAAAAACAGAGCTTGCTGATGAACGAGTGAAATACATTTATTTTTTTCCCGTGAAGCTCTCTCATTCTTGTCCTGTTGATAGGCCCAAAGTGCTAAATACACATATTAGTGAATGGTATGGGAAAAATGTCTTTTAAAATGGTTTCTCATGTGGAGGGTACTTATATTTTGACTTGTAGATCCCATAATTCCTGGTCTGGAAGAAGGGAATTTAATAGGCTAGCTGGGAATAGTTCTGAGAATTTTATCCAAGTCCCTTAACTATTATCGAATTCAACTGGAATAATTAAGAAATATTGGATGAAAGAAATTGGATCTAGGAAGTTAAAATAATGTTTTCTAATTTTTTAAAATGGACATATATGATTTCCATTCTGAAAAAAGTTAAATTTGGGGAAAAGATTAACAAGCAAATTGCTCTTAAGAGGGATGTGAAGAAAGGATTTTATATTCCTGTTTAAAATGTATGTTTCCATTTAAATATATTTTAAGATATGTCTTCTGGGAGAAAAAGGGATGTGTATGGTAATTTCAGAAATCGAAAGATTTGGGATTACTTTTGAATCCTGCCAAATGTGATTCAGGGAGCGTGTGTGTGTATCTGTGTGTTTGTGTGCCTATGTGTGTCTTCCAGTGTCTCTGTGTACATGTGTGTCTGAATGTTTGTGTCCCTGTGTACATGTCTGTGTAGCTGTGTCTATGTATGTTTGAATGTTTGTGTGTCTGTGTATCTGTATGTGTCTGTTTCAGTGTGTGTGTGGGTGTATGTTTCTTCCCAGTGAATTCCAGGCTGAGCTGCTTGCTGGGGGAAGAGCGCGTCCATGGGCTGCAGCAGGAGGGCTGCAGGCTCTGGGCTCTGACATCCTTTCCAGACGGTGGCACATTCTTCTACAGCAGCGTGTGTTTCTCCTCGCCGGGGGCGAGTCCCTCAGGCACTGGGGACCACCGGCTCCTTGCCTGTGAAATGGGAAACCCCAGGATGGTTGGAGTGATAACACAGGGAAAGGCGTACACATGTTAGGTCGTAAAGAGTTTTCAGTGAGCGCTGCTGTTACTCAGATCACGACTGTTCCCATGAGTCAGGACCTCATCTGGGTAGGGGTCTCTGCTGACCCTCATCTGGGTGGCAGTTCTCAGCCAGGAGGCTTCCTCCTCCCCCACCAGGGTCCAGCCAGCAGCCACTTCCCTGGGCATGTGGAGATTCTGGAGGGATGGCATCGCGTTTGGTTTTCATCTTCACTTTTTCCATCCAACTCCGTGTGAGTGGGAACAGCTTCTCCTCCCGCCACCTGTCAGGGAACCGCCTTTGCCAGAGAAGAGGGTCTGCTTCCCGTTCCCCGGCGCGCCGCCCGGCAGCTGCTTCTCATTCTCCTCACCTGTGGGGCTTGAGGCCAGACTCTCTGAGGACCCACAGGGCCGGGCCAGCAGAGACAGAAGAAGAACATCTGGTCGTGGGGGCGTCCGCTGCCTGAGCATCAGGCTCTGTCTCCCCCGTGTGCTGGTGCTCGGGTCCCAGAGCATCTCGGAGCCTGCTCCCAGCATGTGGACCCTTGGTCTGTTTCTCTAGCACCATCCCTGCCCTGTGCTGCCATTGAGGATGCTCTTTGCTTGGACTCTGGGTTTCTTGCCTTGCCCTGACTTTCTGAGCTGCCCTCTTGAACACTGTTGGCTCATGGGGCCTCAGAGCATATCACTGTCTAGTCCCCCTTTCACCTTTCTGTGCTCTTTCCCCAGCCCTTTCCCCCATCAGAGACATCAAGTTTAAGTGAGATCAGTGAGAGATGACAAGGATCATGTGAAGAGAGAGCTTTGCAACCGTGCAGACCCGAGTTTGAATTCTAGCTTAGCCGCTTTCTTGTCCTGGGCACTGGGGGAGCTCCTCAACCTCCATGAGCCCTATTTCTTTCACAGGTAAAGTCACAACAACCGTAGCATTGTCACCAGGGTCACAGGTATCCTTTGCATGTGGTGAGCACTACAACCGTGCCTCTCCATCAGGGGACTGGCTCAATCATTGATGAAATCTCATTTGTTGTTTTTCAGTCGCTAAGTTGTGTCTGACTCTTTGTGACCCCATGGACTGAAGCACATCAGGCTTCCCTGTCCTTCACCATCTCTTGGAGTTTGCTCACATTCATGTCCGTTGAGTCGGTGATGCCATCCAACCATCTCATCTTCTGTTGTCACCTTTAATGCAGACCCGAATCTGCAATGAAAAGAGCACTGTAATTTGTCCATATTAAGTCAAAATTTGTACCATAGCCATTTGCTGTCTGGATGGAAATGCCACGATTCCCTATGTGTCCCATTCGGTGAAAGATTCTGTGTCCTGTGTCTACAAAGCCAGCCTGAGGCTATGACCCAGGAGTCTGGGTTGCGTGGCATGGTGGCATCTGTGTGGTGACCACAGGCAAGCATGGACAGGCCTCGTGGGTGTTTGCCACGAGCCACGGAGACCAGCAGAAGCAGATGGATGGTGAGGCCAAGCCTCAGGAAGGGGTTGGCCAAGCTTGGCCTCTCCTTTTCTCCTGAGTTCTTTCTTTAAAGTTGTATCTTGTTTCCTATAACTTCCTTACGGGTTGTAAATAGGCCAATGGATCTCGAGTGAACACTTTATACATTTAGATTGCTTCTATAAGAGAGGTTGAGTGAATATGGATGTTTATAAAAATCTCCATTACTTTAGGAGGCATTCAGAAAGAAGACCAAAAACTTCAACTTTCTTTCTTTCTTTTTCTTTTTATTGGGCTATAATTACTTTACAATATTGTGTTAGTTTCTGTTGTACAAGTGAAGCAGCTATATGCATACATATATCCCCTCCCTTCTGAGCTTCCCTCCCTCTCCCCCATCCCACGCCTCTGTCATCACAGAACACCCAGCAGAGTTCCCTGTGCTGTATAGCAGCTTCCTACTCGTTACCTACTAATACTTACAGATCATAGTGTGTATATATCAACGTTACTGTCTCAATTCGTCTCACCCTCTCCTTCTTCCTCTGTGTCTACAAGTCCATTCTCTGTATCTGTGTCTCTATTCCTACCCTGCAAATAGGCTCATCAGCACTATTTTTCTAGATCAGAATTTCCAGCTTCTGGAACTAATAGTCTCCCATCACCTGCTAGCCATTTGCACAAATCACAACAGAGTTTCATTAGAGTCACAGGGTCCCAGGTTCGTGCTAAGCTATTCCAACTCCCTCATTCACAGCAGACCTCGCATCCTTCTTTATGCAGTATATGGATAGTTTGCAGCCCCTTTTCTCTGCCTCTGTGTGCCCAGAAAGTGGGTTTAGATGATCTGCTCTAGCTGATTAGAAGGAACCCCATTCAGTCAAGCATTTAATATTGAGTTATCACCCAAGCCTGACTCTCAGAAACAGATATTGATCCTACCCCTGAACGTGGCCCAGGAAGAAATAGTAGTATTTTCTGTTCGGAGAAGAGTGGGCAGTGCTCTCCAGTCCCTTGTGCTGCGGTGGCATAGAAGTGGCCTCGTCATTAAGCTCCAGGCTGTACCCCTGGCGAGCCTACCACCCAGTCCTAAGAAATGAAAGATGACATCTCGGAACATACTTTGCATGATAATCTCTTTCAAAATTAACACAGATAAAGGTCTCCAAAAGCTATCAGGGCAACTTATGACAGAGATGAATGTAAGCAATACCCTGTTAAGTATATCCATTAATCACTATTTTTGGAATTTTTCAACAAGCAAATTTTTTTCTTTTATTTTTTAGTTTTAGTTTGCCTTCCGACAGAGCTATTCAGTCAACTATTTGAGTGAGACTTGATGCTTTTAAGATTTTCTTCCCCATGGAATTGGCCTAGAGTGTTCAAGGAATTCAACCTACTGTAGCTATACAGTCTAAAATGGGGGTCCCCATCTCCAGGATCTAACGCCTGATGATCTGAGGTGCAGCTGATGTAATAATAATAGAAATACGTGTAATGCACTTGAATCATCCTGAAACCATCCCTCTTCAACCTCGATCTATGGACAGATTATCGTCCATAAAATGGGTCCATGGGGCCAAATAGGTTGGGGACTGCTGTTCTAGAAAACTCTGTGTTGGTATGAGTTTGGTGTCCTACCAGAATCATGAAAAGGCATTCACTCGGCAGCCAGCTGTGTGCAGTGGTGTCTAGGACACAGCCACATAGGAAGCAGAGGAATATTTGCTCTCTGGGAATGTGCGCTTGGTTTTACCACTTTTGAAAATCCAGCAGAAGGTGAGGCTTGTCCCCCACTGGGGAGTAGACTGCAGTAAGATTAGTGTTGCCAGATCATGAAGTGCTGGAATACTCTGTTTCTATTTCGCTCCACTTGTGTTCTTGTCAAGCTATGTAGATGCGCTATATTTTGGCTCAGAACATGAGGAAGTAAAATGTGTGTATGTAAAAATGTGTGTGTGTGTGTGTGCGCGTGCGTGCATGCACATGCATGCTTGTACAGGGACCTGCAGGAACATATAAACATATACTAGCTGTGATGTGCTTACTGATTCTGGGCTCTGGAAAGGTAGAAGGTAATGGCCATTCTTCTACACTGCTTCTGGAGATCTTAGTCAATGCGTGGCAGGATGAGGACTCTGGAAAGCAGGTCCGAGTCTGAGAGGTTCCCTCGTTGCAATGGGCTCGAATTGTCCTCGAGCTCTCACATTCTGTCCTCTCTTGGCAGCATAATCCCTCACTGCCCCTTTACACTTTGGGCTATAGTTGGCCTGGGTTCAGCTCCTGACCTCGGGGAAGCCTCCCTGAAGCTCGTAGCTGGCCCAGAGCTCTGCCTCCACAGGCCGAACCACTCACCATCCTCTGGGTGTTGGTGCCTGAGAGTGATTGTCAGGGCTGTCTACTGGCCAGCCTCATGGTTGTGTCCTTTAAAAAATGTTCAATTGGAGGATAATTGCTTTACAACGTCGCGTTGCTTCTGCCATACAACAACATGCTTTAGCTACAGGTATACGTACGTCCCCTCCCTCTTGAGTCCTACCCCTCCAGGCTGTCACAGAGCCCCAGGCTGAGCTCCCTGTGTTATCCGCAACTTCCCATTAGCCATCTATTTTCCATATGGTAAAGTACATGTTTCAGTGCTACTCCCTCAATTTGTTCCTTCCCCCTGCTGTGTCCACAAATCTGTTCTTTATGTCTGTGTCTCTACTCCTGCCCTGCAAATAGGCTCATCAGTACCATTTTTCTAGACTATATATATATGTATACATTCATATACAATATTCATTTTCTCTTTCTGACTTACTTCACTGACGAATGGCCATGTCTTAAACTCAGAAAACTCTAGGCTCTGGACCATGTCCTCACTTCATCCCGACATTCACAGAAAGGCTGTAATGCATAGTGTTGCCTATTTGACTACCGTGCTGCGATGAGACATCCTTTCTCTCCTGCCCTGGTTGTGCTCCCTTTTGTACTACAGTTAAGCTTGTTTTTATGGAGTATCTTTTGCTATGAAAACTTCCTGAGTGGCATGTCCCATTATTTAGGGTCTTGATTTCTTGGAGTATCACTCCAGGCTGAGTGATAGTCCATCTTTCAGGTCCCCTGAGCCTCCCAAATCCCTAGTTTCATCATTTACATCCCATCATGTAAATACCTTGGCTATGAGGAAGGACTAAGCAATACAAGGAGAGTGATGGACTGCCAGGGGCAACTCAAATGACTTACCATATCCCTGATGGACACATATGCAAAAATCCTCAGCAAAATATTAGCAAACGGAATTCAATAATATGTTCCAAGGATTATACACCATGATCAAGTGGGATTTATTTAAGGGATACAAGGGTGTTGAACAACACCCACAAATCAAGGTGATGTACCACGTTAACAATATGAAGGATAAAATCATACATTTATCTCAAGAGATGCAGAATAACCACTCAACAAAATTCAACATTCTTTCATGATAAAAATGCTCAACAAACAGTATTGAAGTAACATACCTCAATGCAATAATGGCCATATATAACAAGTTCCACAGCTAATATCATATTAAAAAAATCTTTTCTTCTAGGATCAGGACAATACAAGGATGCCCAATATCATCATTTTCCTTCAGCATAGTCCTGAAAGTTGTAGCCAGAACAATCAGGCAAGAAAAAGAAAGGAAAAAAACATCTAAATTGGAAAGGAAAGAAAAAAATAAAATTTCTGTATTTGCAGATGACATTATATTATATAGCTGCTGCTGCTGCTGCTAAGTCGCTTCAGTCGTGTCCTACTCTGTGCAACCCCATGGACGGCAGCCCACGAGGCTCCCCTACCCCTGGAATTCTCCAGGCAAGAACACTGGAGTGGGTTGCCATTTCCTTCTCCAATGCATGAAAGTGAAAAGTGAAAGTGAAAACGCTCAGTCGTATCCGACTCTTAGCGACCCCATGGACTGCAGCCTACCAGGCTCCTCCGTCCATGGGATTTTCCAGGCGAGAGTACTGGAGTGGGTTGCCATTGCCTTCTCTGATATTATATAGATAAACCCCCAAATATTCCATCAAAAACTGTTAGAACTAATGAACAAATTCAGTCACATTTCAGGATACAAGATAACATACAAGATAGGATTTTTTGTTGTTGAGTCGATAAGTTGTGTCTGATTCTTTGCGACTCCATGGACTGGGGTCCATGGGATTTCCCAGGCAAGAACACTTCTCCAGGGGATCTGCCTGACCCAGGGATCAAACCTGTGTCTCCTGCAGAGACATACAGAAACTGTGTGTCTCTAGTGCATTGTGTTGTATGGATGGATCATGTTATCTAAGGCATCGATCTCCTCTGTTAAAATGCAAATATGCTATCTGAAAGAAAGCCTGCTAGAGAGGGCATCAGCAAAGTTGGACTTCCACCCTTTCTAGCTAAGTGACCTTTGTGTGGAAGCACAGAATACTAATCACGGAAGGTGTGTTGAAGACATAAAGTGATTCTCCACCCCCAGTGTGTGAAAAAATCCTCCTAAAGCCTCCTCCATGTTTCCAGTGACATGGGTGGGTCCCAAAGTGAGCAACATTATGCACTGGCATCTCCTCTTTCTCGAGTCCAGGGCAGTTTTCTGGTGTGGTGCATGTAATCGCCACCTCGTCCCTCTTCCAGCTGAGTCACCCTTTGTCCTTATGCTGGATTGTCCATCCCCAGTGAGTTTATTTCTGTTAAATGGAAGCCACTGGGGCATTCAGGAGCTCAGCAGAGGTACAAGTGCCCTAGGAAGCCTGGAGCGGAGAGCTCCTGTGTTCACATTAACTGTGGGCGAGCCACGTCATATTTTCATTTCTTTTCATTTAAAATCAACCAGAGCTTCTAAATCTTTTCCTGTTGAATAGTTAAGTCACTCCTCCCCTCCTTCCTATAGGGGAGTGGATTTGTGACCCTGAGGGCAGGATTTAAAATTTATCTCAGATACCTTTATCTTCCTTAATATGGAACAAGTGGCAGACTTTGTTTGGAATCAGTTTTCTCACCAAAATGATAATAATGTTGCCTGTTCTGTCCACCCACCTCCCTGCTGTGTGAATAAAGAGGTGATGTACCTGATGGATGTGGGGTGCCTGCCTCAGTGCCAGCTCCAAGCCATTGGTGGCAGCTCCCTGAAGGGCTGTAGAGAGATGATTTCTGAGGATCTACCTGGAAAGAGACCTGTGGTTGATTTGTGATGTCAGCCATGGTGTCTATGTGTGTTCATGTGCATGCGTGTGTTACATTGTTCTTGACACAGACTTGCCATACTTATACTACACCCATGCAGGAAATATTATCATTTTAATTCGTTAACACTGAACACATACTAATCATCTAACTTGCATTAGAAGGCAGGTGCATTTTGATGAGAAAAGAGTGTAGCTCATTACTCGGAGAATTTTGGCACTGCAGGGGAGATGTTGTGGAGGGCACGAGGCAAAGGAACACCATGGTCCAATTCATGTACCCCTCAAATTTGATTTGAAGACAGTCCTGGGCCAGTAATATCAGTCAATGGAGGTTCTATGGATTGCCCTTGCAAAGACTTGAGAGCAGGGGTTGCAAGCTCTACTGCCCGCAGGGGAGGCATTGTTACATCAGTGAGGCAGCGGACCAGCGAGGGCTGGGCAGTGGGGTGAAGTGAGGTGTACATGCTCCATCCAAAGGGGGCAGGTTGGCTCCCACTTTAGTCGTTTTCTCTCGGAAATGAATATGGGCTCGCTGTTGCCAGAATACTCTACTTTTAGAGAAGCTGAAAATCTGGCATTTTACCTAAAATGTTCCATTGAAAAATGTTGACTCAATTAAAAAAATAACTGTGGATTCAACAAAGCACATCTGTGGGCCAGATTCAGCTTCTAACTGCCAATTTGGGACCTCTGTTCTAGATGCCACTAGAAAAGAAAAAAAATTAACTCTTATTAACAAATGCTTACACATGTGCAATGGAATCTCATTAATTCGGGCCAACAGACAATTACTACCCACCCAAAGCTCCTGGGTTAACAGACATGGATTTGGCCTAGAGGAATCTTGGATTGCAGCAGAGGCTGATAATTCCAAGACACAAATGATTATAATTAAGAAAACAAAAAACAGTGAGTGTCACAACAGAAGTACAGTAGAAATGCTCTGAGGAATTTTTGAGGGGCTTGGAAGGGACATGCTGATGGAGAGGAGTTGATGGTGGACATGACGTTGGAGACGATCCTCATGGAATGGAAGGATTTCCAGAGAGGAAACAAGGTGAGAAATGTGGGTTTAATTTGTTGGAAGGTAGCCTGGAGCCGGTGAAAGGTGAACAGTGTCATTTGCTTAGGATTTAGAGGGCAGGCAGAGAAACAGTAAACCAGAAAGGTGGGCTATGAAGTGTCAAGTTTTGGAGGGCTCTGAAGGCCTATAGGAGAGCCTTGTACTTAATTCAGCAGACAGCAGGGAGACATGAAAACTTCTAAGCAGCAGAAATTTGAGTGGAGCTGGACCTTCCACCAAAATGAACAGCCTGCTGAAGAGACAGAATGTTAAGATGGCCAATGAAAGATCTGTTGGTAAAGAGGAAGAGTGGCCTAAACCAGAATGGTGGGTGTGTAATGGAAGGCAGGAAAGGAGTGAGCAAAACTTTAGGCATGAGTCATCCTTGACTTCTCCATCTGCTCATCCCAAATTCAACCAATCACTGACTCCTCTAGATGTTACCTCAATGTCTGAAAAGACCAACCACTTCTCTCTGTCTCCATAGCAACTGCCCTGGTCTAGGTCATTCCACCTTCTCCTAACTGCTCTCCTTGGGCACGTCTTGACCATCTGTCATTAATTATCTACACTACAGTTTCATATCATTGTATCATTTTATTCCTCTATCTTGCATGTGTGTGTGCTCAGTAGCTTCAGTTGGGTCTGACTGTTTGTGACCTAATGGACTGTAGCCCACGAGGCTCCTCTCTCCATGGGCTTCTCCAGGCAAGGATACGAAAGTGGGTTGCTGTGTCCTCCTCCAGGGGATGTTCCCAATACAGGGATGGAACCCGTATCCCCTGTGTCTCCTCTTTTGCAGGTGGATTCTTTACCACTGAGCCACCTGGAAGTCCCTATTCCTGTATCTTAGGCCACGTCAGTGGGCTTTGCCATCACCCAGAAGATAAAGTCCAAACTTCTGAATACGGCTCACAAATCCTGGCTGATCTTACCACTGCTCACGCTTGTTTTTCTGGTTTCCCCTTCCCTCCCTCCCTCCCTCCCTTCCTTCCTTCCACCTCTACACCCTTGAACTCCAGTCCAGCTTAAAATTGCTCCCCTAACAACATGCTCTTTCTCACCTCCTCTCTTTCATATGACCAGTTCCTCCTGACTAGAGAATTTGTTGTTGTTGTTTTTCAGTTGCTAAGTCATGTCCGACTCTTTGTGACCCCAAGGACTGCAGCACTCCAGGCCTCCTCCCTGTCCCGCACCATCTCCTGGAGTTTGCCCAAGTTCATGCCCATAGACTCAGTGATGCTATCCAACCACCTCATCCTCTGCTGTCCTCTTCTCCTTTTGCGTTCAAACTTTCCCAGCATCAGGGTCTTTTCCATTGAGTCAGCTCTTCACATCAGATGACCAAAGTATTGGAGCATCAGTCCTTCCAAAGAGTATTCATGACTACAGAGTATCCCTTGACAGAACTATCACATCTCGCCAGATGCTACTAAGCCCTCAGATTTCAGCCGGGATCTCTTCCTTTGGGGAGATGCTCTTCCTTTGGGAACCACTCCTGAAGCCAGGAAGAGTCTGCAGCTCTTCTCTGTCATGTGACTGCCGAGTCATGGCTGCTTGTATAATTCTGCCTGCCTCTCCTGAATTGTAACCTAGTTTATATGTTTTTCTTGACTCTAGTGGGGAGTACATTGCCTGAAATATAATAGCCCCCTTAGTAAATATTTATTGAATTGGCTGTGAATGAGCTGTTATTAATAGATGTGGCAGAGAAAGGATAGATGGTGACTTGAATAGCCAATTCAATAAGATGATTTGGATGTTTTCCACTTTGCAAGATTTTCAAAAGGTTGTGGGTCTTGGGGAAATAGATCAGTGACTGAAGCCTGAGTTTGCCACTAATTAGCTGGAGTGAAATCCATTTCAGTGATCCAGGCACAGCATCACAGATTATACATATATATTTATTATAATTTGATTTAGAGCACCAAATGAAACTTATCAAAATGAATAAGGATGTATAATTAAATAATCAATTTGAATCAAATAGATGTACTTGAAGTGCAGGGGGGAAAAAGAGAGAGAGAGAAAAAAGGAAGTTTTTGCTCATTTTCCCTGAGTCTTATATGTCAGACTCTATTAGTTTTTCAGCAAACATCTTTTTTTCTTATACTGTTATACCATGCAAAGATAAACCTTACTATAACATTTGATTGCAAATTAATGAATAAGAACCACAGACTATTAAAGCTCAGAAGGAATTTAAAGATCATCTAAGTTAAATGCCTGACTGGGTTGTTGAATAATGAAGTTTTGGCTCTCCAACAAAATACTTTACCTACATACATTTAATTGACAGATTTATTGATTATTTACTATACAAGCTATTGTGTTAAATGAAGTTGGGGAGAGTTATAAAAATATATGACCTTATCACATTATCTCATTTCCAATGGCTTCTGTGTCAATTAGTTCACCTTCTACTCTGACAGCATGATAAGTTTGCATAAACAGACAACTAACTCTACCAGTTAGGGCAAGTACCCAGTGAATGTTCAAGATAAGAGCTTGTGGAGAGGAAGAGAGATACAGGAACTTTGGGCTGGGCTGGTCAGGAAAAGGCCTGAAAATACGAGACATCATTGTAAGGATGTCAATCCCAGTATTGACCCTTCTTATTTTTTTAATTAATTTTTATTGGAGTATAGTTGCTTTAGAATATTGTGTTAGTTTCTGCTACACAGCAAAGTGAATTAGCTGTGCATATACATGTATCCCCTCTCTTTTGGATTTCCTTCCCATTTAGGTCACCACTGAGCACAGTCCATTCTTCTTTTCCTTGTCTGTTTTCCCTGAACATCAATGAGACAATCCCATGTTCCCAGGAGGGGCTGGAGTCACGCTGAGGGAGAATTCAGATGTGACATTGTGAGTCCAGGGGAAGGGCTTGACGAACGAGATGGTTCAATGTGAACAGTGAAATTCCCCAGGCTGAATCCTTTGTGGAAAGCTTCACTCTGTGAAGGTGTGTGAGCAGCAATCATTAGGATGCTGAGACAGTAAATCGTTCTTCTGTTTATAATAGAACTGGGAGAGCTTAATTACATTTCTCATTTTCCTTATTACCCAGGTTTTTGCTTTTTTTAAAGTTGATTATTTGGATCATCTGACATGTCAGCATCATCTCTTTGGCTGTTGACCTTTTCTCTCCTACTTTCTCCTCTTCAAAGAGAGCTAGAAATATGTTCTCAAGGAAAATGGTTTGCAGCATATCCATCAAATCATAGTTTCCATTTATAAGTGTATGTGTCTGTTACAGACATAGAAAACAAACTTAGGGAGAAAGTAACCAAAAAAGAGAGGCAGAGAGAGGAGGGATAAATTAGGCATATTAATAAGGCAGGAGGAGAAGGGGACGGCAGAGAATGAGATGGTTGGATGGCATTACCGACTCAGTGGACATGAGTCTGAGCAAGCTCTGGGAGTTGGTGGTGGACAGGGAAACGTGGCATGCTGCAGTCCATGGGGTCGCAAAGAGTCGGACTGACTTAGCAACTGAACTGAAACTGATGGGATTAACAGATACAAACTAGTATATATAAACAACAAGGACCTACTGCATGGCATGGAACATTATGTTCAACATCTTGTAATGACTTATTATGGAAAACAGTCTGCAAAAGATACACAACTAAATCACTTTGCTGTACACCTGAAACTAACACAATATTCTAAATCAACTATACTTCAATAATAATATAAAAATGATAGAGGTGTCCGTATCTAGACTTTTCTGTCAGTGTGGATCTCTGAGACTTTGTCCTAAAGGCCTGTGGAGAGACACGGATGGACCTAGACACTGTTATCCAGAGTGAAGTCAGTCAGAAAGAGAAAAACAAACACTGTATATTAACATATATATGTGGAATCTAGAAAACTGGTATAGAAGATCTTATCTGCAATACAGAAACAGCTACACAGATGTAGAGGACAAGCATATGGATACTGAGGGGGAACAGGGATGGGAAGATCAAATTCATCTTACTCCTTACAGACTGATATTGAGATTGACACATATATACTCTTGATGCTATATATAAAAGAGATATCTAATAAGAACCTTTGTATAGCACAGTGCTCTGTGGTGACCTAAATGAAAAGGAAATCCAAAAAAGAGGGGATATATGTAAACAGATAGATGATTCATTTTTCTGTATGGCAGAAACTAACACACCATTGTAAAGCAACTCTGCTCTAATATAAATTAATAGTAGAAAAACAAAGGTCTGTGGAATTTGGAAGCCCAGCCTGAGAGTGGTAACATTAAATGGCCCAGAATTACGAGATGTAATTATGTTGGTTGCGATCTTCATTGTAGAAGCTATGAAAAACATCAGGGAGTTTATTTGTAGGGCTGAAGAGGGGGTGATCCTTCAGAGAAACTGAGATTTGAAATACTGACTTTCTCAAAGACATAATTGACACCTCTCTCATGCTCAGCTGTCAAATCTCAATCCTGAGTCCTTACAGCCTGTACTTGTTTTCTAACCTTGCCATTGGTGAGTTGTCCCTTACATTTTTAAGAATGGCCTTCTTCCTGTAAGTGTTTATTGCGGAAATGCTTAGCATCAGGATCCAGTCCAAATTTCTGAATGATTGGTCAGCCAATCATTAAAAAAGATGGTCCCTTTCTATCTTCTCACTTTTCAAACAGAGTTGAGGCTTATGTTTGGCACACACAACAGCCTGGCTAGAAGGCAGGATCTAAACATATTTATACAACAGGGCTGAATTCTGAACTGGTGGTGATGCTTACCTATCAGCTCTTTGATGCTGAAGCTGTTGAAATAATTTGTTTTCCAGGAGCTGAGTCACCAAATTCCTATTTAGAGGTGGTAGTTTATCTTTAATTCATAATGGTGCAAAACTTAAACTGGGAAAAATCTAAGTTACTTGAGAATGTGGTGTTTATTCACAAGTATCCACTGACATGTTGAATAGCAATTTTACTTCCCACTGAGAACACAGATCAGAAAAGAAAGAGCCATGTGTCTTAAGTCTGTTTTACCCTGCAAAGCAGCAGTGCAGTTCATTGATGGAGCAGGGAGACTGTGTTAGGTTTTGGGGTTGGGGAGGGACACCCTGAGGTGAGAGTTTTGTTGACTGTTAAGAATAGCCATAAGAGAGTCTTTCTTTGGGGCTCCTTGGACCTTTTAAGATTATTCATTTTGTTCTCCCCTTTAGGGTTGTTTATGATTGTCCTATTAGATTTTATTTGGGAGATACCACGCTCTATTCTTAAAACCGTCATACTTCCAGCCCTGATTTCCCAGTTTTCTTTCCTCTGATCTCCTTGACAACATCCAATGAAATAGGATCATTGCCTTGTCCAGGATTCTTGGCTGACACGATGCTATCATAACCTCATGTCTTCCTTGCACAGGGTCACACATAGTGGGCAAAATTAGCTAGAGAGTTTGCCCTTTGGATTGCTTTTCCAAAAGTGCTGATGGGGTTTGGTGAAGTCTTGGTACTGGGTCCCCATGTGACCTGAGATGTTTGCTCGTGAAGCCTCCCTGACCGTGTTTATCATTTCTCCTTCTCCAAAGACAATGAGCCCATATGGGGTTTGACCCTGCCACCCTGACAACATTAGCATTGTTTTTGAAGCAAGTCAGCTAACCCCGTCACAGCTTTCGTGACTTTGTTATGCCAGCTCAACCGCCCCAGAGAGGAAATCATTTCCGCTCAATTGCTTGTGAATTGCAACTTCTCTGTCCAGTAAAAGGGCCCCGGTGTCTATTGGGGTCACTGACCTGCCTCCTAGGTCATCCGTAAATGACAACTTTCAGTCTTGGCTTTGCACCTGGTGTCCAGGGGCTGGACTGATAAGAGTTAGGAAGTTTTCTGAAAGGTATCACTTCATCTACTTTTTGATCGAACAATATATTCGTTATTAGGATCAAATTCCTCTTTTCTTACAGATCGAGTTTATGCCTTTTTATTTGATTCATCCGAGAATGCTTCTGGGTCTTCATATCAAGATCCAGTATGTGTGTGTCTTGTTATATTTGGTGGAATTTAATTCCTTGGTGTAATCATCTTTCTTAACCAGGCCATTCATACAAGCTCGTTAAGAAAATCATATTTTACAGTTCTCTTGGGAAGGAGTAAAGCATTTTGAATGCTTGTTTTGAGAGAGCAAGCTGTATGTTTACCCATCCTATCCTCTGGAAAGTTTTCTACACAAGACACTAACGATCTATTTCAGAATGGAAGCCAAGGAGATGGGGGAGAACAAGGGCAGACAACAGGGGTGTGGGAGGGGACTTGGTCCTTTCAGAATTTCCTGTGTGATTTACAAACTGCTAAGGAGCGGGAACAGTCTCTGGTTCAATGTCACGGTGAGAAGGGCCTGCCTGATCCTTAAGAGGACTGCACACGTAGTTCAGCTCATTTAAAATGCTCTGCTCTGGCACCCATAAAATACGGCTTGAGGAGAGGACAGTTTTAATGCAGAGACTTGCTTGCCTCTCAAGGACACTAAGTGGCTTCTACTTGGCTGCAGTTAGAAGCCACTTCTGCAGGAAACCCCGGGCCACTCCGAACTTGGGTCTCTCGGTCCCCTGCCTTTTCGGAAGGGTCCCTGGGCTCAGCGATGCATCACTCCTGCCACATTATAGATGATCCTGGCACTTCAGCCGAGCCCAGCTGATCTTTCCAGCTGGCCACTTTCTCTTGATCTCTCCCACCGCTCAGAATGGCAGCAATGTTCCATTTATCATACACTGTTCTCTGCTGTCCCTTAGAAATACTCACGCACTCGCCCCGTGAATATTGATAAGATACATTTGGAATGAGATAAGAACGTGGTAAAGGAAGCTTTCCCATGTGATAAGGAACTTTAGAATTTGTGGTAAAATGTGATAAAAAAAAGTCCAACGCTGTTCTTGGGAAGAGCTGTCTGGGGTGTGCCCTGAGCTCGGGGTGTGGGGAACCCCCAGGGGAGGCTTACTCTTTGAATCTGCTCTTTCAAATATCTGGGGGCCTTTCATTTGTGTTTCTAAGGGAAAAGCTCTTTGAAGGTCATGTTTGAATTAAAAGCTGTGTTTATTATCTGTTTTTCCATGTTATCTATATGACAATTGCATATCAAGTTCAGAAGCTCAGGATCTCCTGAAGGTAGCTATTTTCTAATTCCACTTTTATCCTACCCTCTGGTATAGTATTTGTCTGCGCGTGTTTGCATCTGCTGGGGCTGATAAGGTAGAAGTGGCTACCTGACTAACATTATTATAGTTCTCTCCTCCTTCCTCTCCTAGCTGGTTGGAAATGATGGTCACCTCTGGACGCTGGTCACCTGCTCAGAGATAACGGGGCAGCCGACTGCAGGACCCCCCATCACCTTGCGGTACTGGTGGCTCTGCCTATACCGGCCAGGGGGACACGCTAGTCACTGAGCAAGGAAGGGGAAGGTCCGCATAGGACTGAAATGGATGGGGTGAGTGCTGGTTTTATAACCCAAAGCCAAGAGCTCTCTGCCTGTTCAGATTCCAGAGCAGGCATTTCATCTCTCATTTGAGAACATTGCCACGTGGACCTTAGTGCTGCAGTGGTCGCTCCCGGGGTTGAGGGCAGCATGCTCGAACTGACCTTGTTATAGACATATTTTCTCAGTCTACCTCACCTTTTTAATTCAGGAGAGAATCCTATTAATAAACAACAGCCAGTCTTTATTTTAAGCCTACCACTTGCCAAGCATTTGAGCTTACTTGACTCTTGAAAACCACCAATGGAGGAGATTCTGGTAAATCCACCATTTTTCAGACGTGCAGACGCTTGCTTAAAAAGATGAAGTGACCTGCCCAAGGTTGCATAGATGTGAGAGGAGAGAGGAGCTGAAGGCACGAAATCCTTGCACTTTTCTCAGTAGAGTATCTCGCTTGGTGCCCACCGCACCTGAAAGATACAACGTCACTTCCAAGTGCAGCCTTCCACTGGACCAACGATACCTAGGTTTCCCCACCGCCCCACTCCGTTTATGTAACACTGTAAATTTAAGTTGTACAAGTTGATTTGATACACTTTTATATTACAAAATGGTTACCACTCTAGCTTAGCTAACACCCACATCGCATCTCATGATTATCATTTCTTGTTGTGGTGGGAACATTTAAGATCTACTGTCTTAGACTTCACTTTCACGCGTTGGAGAAGGAAATGGGAACCCACTCCAGTGTTCTTGCCTGGAGAATCCCAGGGACGGGGGAGCCTGGTGGGCTGCCGTCTATGGGGTCGCACAGAGCTGGACACGAATGAAGCGACTTAGCAGCAGCAGCAGCCTCTTTCAAGTGAATAATACAGTTTTATCAACTGTAATCACCATAGTCTACATTACAGTCCCAGAACTTACTCATTTTCTAACTGGAACTTTGTACCTTTGACTACTGTCTTCTTAATTTCCCTCCCTCCTCTCTCCAGCCCCTGGTTAACTACCATTCTACTCTGTTTCCATAAATTTGGCTTTTTCAGATTCCATATATCATACAGCATTTGTTTTTTTCTGCCCAACTTCTTTCACTTAACACAGTGCTCTTAAGGCCCATCTATGTTATCTCAAATGACAGTATTTCCCTCTTTCTAATGACTGAATAATATTCCATTGTATAAAAATACCACATCTTTTTATCCATCTATCTATTGACAGATACTTAGGCTGTTTCCATATTTTGGTTATTGTGAATAATGCTGCAATGAACATGGGAATACAATATCTCTTTGACATCCTGTTTTCATTTTCTTTGGATATGTACCCAAAAGTGAGATTGCTGGGTGATACAGTAGTTCTATTTGTAATTTTTTGAGGCATATCCAAGTTCTTCCACAGTGGCTATACCATTTACATTCTCACCAATAGTGCACAAGGGTTCCCTTTTCTCCACATCCTCATCAACACTTATTATCTCCTGTCTTTTTGACAACAGACATTCTAACAGCTGTGAGCTGTTATCTCACTGTGGTTTTGATTTGCATTTCTCTGATGATTGATGATATTGAGCATCTTTTCATGTACCTGTTGGCCATTTGTGTGTCTTCTTTAGAAAAATATTTGCTGCCCATATCTTAGTTGGATTGTTTGTTTGCTATTGAGCTGTAAGTTCTTTACATGTTTTTGGTATTAACCCCTTATCAGATATGTGATTTGTAAGTATGTTTTTCCCATTCCACAGGTTGTCTTTTCATTTGCTGGCTGCTTCTCTTGCTGTGCAGAAGACTTACAGGTTTTTGAGAACGTAGGGAAAATTCACAGTGAGTTCAAGTCCTGATCTGTCTCTATTCTCAAGTCACCTCCTACAGGATTCTGCAGTAGAATGGTTATGTTTAGTTCCCTTTTGAGCTCAGGGATATCAACTACTCATTTAAATGTGTGAGGAACTAAAAAAAAAATTTCTAAAACACACTTATAATGATCACTGGCTGGAATTAATAAGAAATATGGAATAGCTGCTGAGCACTAGCAATGCCAGGTCACACTGAAGTGAAAGTCGCTTAGTTGTGTCCAGCTCTTTGTGACCCCATGGACTATATAGTTCATGGACTTCTCCAGGCCAGAATACTAGAGTGGGGAGCCGTTCCCTTCTCCAAGGGATCTTCTCAATTCAGGGATCGAACCCAGGTCTCCCGCATTGCAGGCGGATTCTTTACCAGCTGAGCCACAAGGGAAGCCCCCCACCCCCCATCTAATATAATTTCCATCTTATAGATGAAAGAATTTAAGCTCAAAGAAATTAAGTGACTTACTCAAACCTGGATGTGAGAAATCCGACTCATGTTGGACACACTGCCTGTCACAGGGCCTCTGAGCACTGTGTCTGTCACTGTGGGGGCAGGGGGGCCAGGGGAACAAAACCAGATGGAGGGTGTGCTTTGTGGTGGCCGCTGGGTGGGTGTAATAGGTGATAGAGTGCTCCAAAACAGCATTGCTTTTTGTCCTGAGAGCTGTTTCTTTTAACATATTTTTCTTTCCCTTGACTACACCTGGAAGAATGGATAACATTTCGAATAATCTTGATGAGAATTTTGAGATTTAAAAAAATAAATAAAACAGATGCCTGTTTTTTCTTTTCTTAATTAAGCTGGGATTAAGATATTTTCAGAGTTTCTAGTTGGTGGAGAAATGTATAGCCACAGTTTATTCTAATAATAACAGTATGGCTTTGCATGGCAGAGAAAATACCACCAAAGACTGAGGTATTAGGGCTGCCGCTTGGTACAACCAGTAAACGCTGTAGTTTCCAGATCTTGTGTCCATTTTCTGATGAGCTTGGCATGGGTTTACATTACCTGCAGGAGGTTTCCAGAAGCCTCAGGGCTGGAGTGGAGGGATTTTTAGTTCCCGCCTTTCCATTCTGTCTTTGCCCTCCACTCAGAAACACCAAAGAGAAAAAATGAGGTAAGGCAAGAAAGGAGTGTCTTCCTTCCAAAATACACACACATTACCATCTTGGCCCTGCACACCAAGACTATCTCACTCTACGATCCAGTGGAATTATGGAGTATAGAAAACCCATGGAGAGACAAATATCTTCAAAGAAAATTCATTTCTCAGAAGAATGCTAAAAGGTGAGGAGTGAGGCAGAAAAACAAAATCCTTAAATCTTTGTTTTTCTTTTGACTTCTATTTCTTTCTGCTAAAGATGAAAGAGAATCCTGTCTTCTTTCACCTTTCTTCCTGCAAAGAAGGTGGAAGTTGTTTGCAGGAGTTTGCTCATTTGCCTTACATTTTTAGATATAAGGTATTGTGGAAATGCAAGGTATTTGCTGTTCATGTTTATCATCACTTGCATTTTTAATTTTCAAACATAATTCATATTTGAATATCTTGTTTATGTGTTTTCTTCCATTCGCTCATTTCTGCTTTCATGGCAATTTTATTTCATCATTTAAATTTTCTCTAATCTTTACTACTGAATGGGTTACTTTAATGAAAAATGGAAATAATTACTGCTTCTACTCAAGAAAATATCTTTATTTCACTCAGAGCTGTCACTTTTACTTGTAAGATAAGATGATTTTAAATGGAATGAAATTCTGTAAAGCTGGCTGCACTAAGAAATACTGACAAGCAGCGACGAAAGGAAACTTCTGTTTCTGATTGAAATCAAAACATTGGACATGTATTTTACTAGCCTTGTAAATAATTTAAAAAGAATAACAACACAAAACTTCCCATAAAATTCTCATTCTCTCTTCTCCACCCTGGAATTTATGGCATCAAATAAACTGATAACATTTATGATACTGAAATAGGTAATACTGAGAATATTTATAGAATGTATTTTATACTCCCAGTAATATAAAGAATAAAAAGTATCATTCCAGAGATCTGGAGGATCTGGATCCAGAAGTAACCTACGTTAACAGGTGTTGCTGTGATGATCCTGAAACAGTCACTTTCCTAGAATTTGATTTATTAGAAGCCTATCACTCAGGCTTTCTAGGTGGCTCAGCGGTAAAGAATCTGCCTGCCAATGAAGGTGATGTGGGTGAAACCTCTGGGTCAGGAAGATCCCCTGGAGAAGGAAATGGCAACCCACTCCAGGATTCTTGCCTGGAACATCCCATTGGCAGAGAAGCCTGGCCGGCTACAGTCCATGGGGTCTCAAAAAGAGTCAGACGTGACTTAGCAAATAAACAACAACAATTGTTGCTCACACTCTTTACAGCAAGCTTCCAGGCTAGTAGAGTAAGGGAAGGACCTGTAAAATATAATGTACAGAGTTTCCAGCTGCACAGAAACGTCATTTAAAATGTTCGTAATGATTTGCAGTGCAACTCAGGAAATACATTAGAGTGTGCTAATTGTCAAGTGTGTCCATTCAAACACATTTTTGGGGGGCTGTGACTCTGCTCAAATTATTGTAAGGCAAGATGGGATGGAAATTACACCCATGTGATTAAATGCTAACCTCAAAACCTTTAAAAGATCCAGTTGATGAGTATAGTAATGATGTTTATTTTAAAGGGAAAAATAAAGGTTCGTTGATGATTTCAGCATTGGGTGGGGAGATAGACCAATGATTTCCTAGATATTTTGGACATTTAATGGTTAAGTTTGGGATGTTTTATACCTTTAATTATAATGATAATTAAAGAAGATAACCTTTACTTGCACAAACGTGTTTCCTTTGGACTTCTCTCCTTCACATATCCTGAAGGATATGTGACTGTTTTCTCCCACATTAGTGCTCACTGTCCCAAGCATTTGTGTTCACGATGGGGGAGGATAGTAGCCCATTTAGGGGGCAGTACTCCTAGCTTCAGTCCTGGGTGCTCTGCTAGTCTTTGCCTCCATCCATCTGTGTCACTTATCTCCTTGGCCTGTCCTGCAAGTCAGTGAACTTTGAGCGTAGGAGAGATTCTCATTCCCAGGAAAAAATTTTGTCTTCTAGAAGCATTATGCAGACAATTTCTTTTTCAATTTCCACTAAGATGAGATGACCTGGAGACTTTTTAAAATTAATTAATTAATCTGGCTGCACCAGGTTCTTAGTTGCGACACACGGGATCTAGCTCCCTGACCAGGGACTGAATCCAGGCCCTCTGCCTTGGGAGTGCGAAGTTTTAGCCACCGGATCACCAGGGAAGTACCGACCTGAGCATTTTTAAGAGTGTAGTTGTGCTTGCTGTTATTTGTAAACCTATAGACACCTCCCTTTACTTAAACACATTGAAATGACTCCATTTTCCTTTGGAGAATACAATAAGAAAAAGAGAAAGAAAACAACCTTTTGTTTGATATATACCCTTAAGTCAGAGTATTATAAATCTCACCTGCACTTTAGTATAACCATTCAAGCTTTTACAAGTGATTATTTAAAGTTATTCTTTCCCTAGAGAAAGCGGCTGATAGAAAGATTAAATAACTGGTAAAAATGATAGGAAACAAAATGTAATAACCAGTTATTATAATGAAAAATTATTATTGATTGTAAAACTTCCATTACGGAGTTTATTAATTTATTCCTTTGATAAACATTTATAAAACACTATTTATAGTGGGGCACTGGGTAGCAAAACAAAGAATCACGTAGTATAACTCAGGCCTTGGAGTTTGCAGAAATGATGGTCTATTAGGCACAATGTGATCAAGTGAATTGGAAAGGTAGACACGGGGAATTCCCTGGTGGTCCGGTGGTTAGGACTCCATGATTTCACTCTTGAGGGTCCAGGTTCAATTCCTGGTCTGGGAATTAAGATCCCACAAGTTTTGCAGCACAGCCAAAAACGAAACCATAGAGAGAGAAAGGTAAGCACAAACCCTAATTGGAGTTTACAGGAGAGATGAATTACTGTCAATGGAGATGAATTGAATTTACATTAAAGAAGCAAAATTTGAACTGGGTCATTTTTACTGACATATATATCAATTATACTGATAATAGTTTTAGGTTACGGCCTAATGATTCGATATTTGCATATATTGCAAAATCACCACCACACTAAGTCTGGTTAATATCTAACATCATATGTGGTTATAATTACTTTTTTCTGGACAAGTAATCTGGTGGATAGTTAATGCTTTTCTTCCCAGTACCCATTTCCCTTCCTTCCTGTGGCATCTGGGGGAAATCCAGCCTTTTCCACCCTGCAGGGGAAAAGATTGAGTGCAATTCGGATTCAAACACCAAATCCCACATCAAAGTGTGATTTAAATCTAGTGCTCCATGGTTAGGGACTACCGAAACAAGGCCAGCTGCGAAGGGTTAGTTTTATGGGATGAGTATGGAGGTGAGCTCAACAGGTTGAGCATGGTTGGAGGAATGTGTAGTTAATGAATACCCACCCAAGGTCCAAATGGAAGAGACAGGGGTCTTGTTTTGCACCACCAAATTCTAAATAGATACCCTAAGTCAGTGGGAATGAGGGTGGGCCATGGGAGAGACATTGGGGCAGACCAGGGAGCACAGACCTCTGAAAACTCTTTTCCAAAGTTCCCTCCATCAATAGTTATTGAGTATCTACTTACTATGTAGTGACGATAATAGTAATATGACAGCTACCATCAGGCTTCCCCGATGGCTCAGCGGGTAAGAATCTGCCTGCAATGCAGGACACACAGGAGACACAGGCTCGATCCCTGGGTCAGGAAGATCCCCTGGAGCAGGAAATGACAACTCACTCCAGTAATCTTGCCTGGAAAACCCCCTGGACAGAGGAGCCTGGTGGGCTACAGTCCAAAGGGTCACAAAGATTTGGACACAACTAAGCACATAGTCACCATCTGTGATGTTACCTCCCATAGACTTGTTACAAACGGTTCACATTATTTAATCCTCCTTGCAGTCCTTGGGGGAAGGACTATTATGATTCCCTTTGATAGATAAGGCACGAAATCTTAGATGCGCAAAGCCATGTGCTTAAGGCCCCATAGCTGGGACCAACCCCGGTCCATGTGACTCCACGGCATGCTCTGAGTCATCCGATTATGTTGCTCTGCATGAATTAAACAGCCAGGAACAAAGACGCATATGACAATTTCTCTTTTATAGAAAGTGGTTGAGGATGGACTCTCCACATTAACGACTCATTTCAGAACATTTAGGGATATTTTGAGCAATATTGGCCTTGATGTGCTTAGGCCTTTTAAAGCTGTATTCCTTAAGTAATGGCATTCTAAAATATCCTTTTGTCTCTGGTGTTTGAAAATCCAATTCGCTCTCTAGACTGACTATAAACACACATAGGAGCATTGATTTCCTCATTTCATCACCTCCAGAGAACAATTCATAAAGCACGGAAGTTCTAACCAGCCAATCAATAGTCACTACTTAAATCAGAGACTCAAAGAGTAGTTTATTATTATTTAAAAGTGTTCCTCTGAAGATGATGTTAAATGAAAATAAAGGGACCGATCTGAGCTCTGATCTGTATTCAGCTTCAGGAAATACACTGGAGGAAAGGGTCCCGTTAACTGTATTTAGAGCTTTTCCTGTTTCTGGTTCCTGCCTGAGGAAAAGTGGGGAAAATCCAATTTCTCAAAAGCCACTTAAGTGATATTAAGCAATTCACGGAAAGGAGCAGGGCAATGGGCAAGACTTTCCCCACTATGATGTACAAGTCAAATGCTATCTGTCTCATTTTGGCCTATATTTGACTACAGAATAAATACAGATCTGCATGAAATGTTCACTGCGTCTACCAAGACAACCAGACTCATTAATTATTGGAAATGCTATTATCCTACCCATTCTGTAATCCTATTTCTGGAGTTAGTTATGTAATTTCACCCGACATAGAAAAGGAAACTTTGACCTGAATTACATTTAAAATGAGCTTTTCACTAAATCAGGAAGAAAGGTTTGTTTTTTTTTTCCTTAATGAATCATAAATTGGAAGGCTATAAGAGGTGCGAATGTGAACTTGGGAAAGGATTCCATTCATTATTCCAAGTAGCTCAAAGATTTAAAGCCATACTTTGTCATTCCACGTTGGGGTTTTTTTATTGGGCTGTTATTCATTTTTGTCTAATATTGTGCTCTAAAATTCAAGGGGCTTTATTGCTGGTGGGGATTTTTGAAATCAAGCTCTCCATCTGGGTGAGAATTTTAGATCCTAGCCCAGGAAGAGGAGAAGGCAATAGCACCTCACTCCAGTACTCTTGCCTGGAAAATCCCATGGACGGAGGAGCCTGGTGGGCTGCAGTCCATGGGGTTGCTAAGAGTCGGACATGACTGAGTGTCTTCATTTTCACTTTTCACCTTCACGCACTGGAGAAGGAAATGGCAACCCACTCCAATACTCTTGCCTGGAAAAATCCCAGGGACAGGGGAGCCTGGTGAGCTGCCGTCTATGGGGTCGCACAGAGTTGGACATGACTGAAGCGACTTAGCAGCAGCAGCAGCAGCCCAGGAAGACATGATTTGTTCAAGATCTCACAGCAGGAAGTCCATGATTTGAACTTATAGCTTTGGTTCTTAGTCCAAAATTAATTTCATTCTACTCACTCTTTCTCTGGGAGAGACTAAAAATGAAGAGTTGATTTGGCTATCAGGTCAACGGAAATTCTGTTGTTCTTTCTCATGTATAAGATATCTGTAGATAAGGAGACCACTGATGTTGTCTGTATTCTACAATTTCTCCTCTTCCTCAGTTCAGGGAAATTTCCTTCAGATAAACAAAGAAAATGTGTTGAGTGTCTTGCCTTCTGTATTTTGAAAAAGCATGGAGAATAGGAATGCTACATGTATAATCAGATTGTGCAACATTTTGCAAAGTGCTATTCTGTAATGTCAAATTGAAATACCTGATCTAATACATACTTATGAGTAATAGCAAGATTTATGCTTAAAATGGAACCATTTGCTGTTTTTTTTTTCTTTCTCTCTTTCTTTCTTTTTTTTTAAATAAGAGTTAAGCTCGACAAAGACAGAGAAGCATGGAAGACCATGAAGGGCACTCCTTGGAGCAATCTGAACCAAATAGTTCTTCTCTGGCTGCCCATAAGGACCTGAAATCTCAAATTAAGTGTTACATTTTTCTGGAATGTTAACAATTCCTTGTTAGTGCACAAATATCCCTGGAAGAGGTAATTTGAATGTTTTGCTGCATTTGCTATAAACACCTTAGTAAATATAGGTCTAGATTTCCCCACCAGGGGAAATTTCTACCAAAGGGGACAGCACCAGCGATAAGTTTTGCCTATTTAACAATTTTGCCTAGAGCTGAACCTGAGTCTAACTATGAATAATAAGTGAAAATAGCTTAAATTCCATTAGTAATATGATTCTAGCCAATAGATTCTACCCTAGGAGGGGATGCTATTATAAATCATTATTATTTTATGTTCAGAAAATGAATACACTGATGTTTCCAGCAAGGGAAAAATGCAAGCCAGCCTTCACCCTTCCTCCTGAGGAAAGTGATGAACTAGTATGCATTTAGAAAATGCTGAACGTCTTCTTGTATCTAACCAACTCTATCCCTCCTAAAACGTCCATATGTGAATTAGGCACTTTGCAGATTTTTTTTTTTTTAACTCAGCATTTACTGATCTTAAAAAGAATTGCTAGTGTAAAAATATACCTTACCTTTGAAAGAAACCTGTTATAAGAAAAGGTGTGAACAAAATGCATCATGTTTGTCTGACATATTGCAAGTAGCTTACTTCATTCAAAGGTATGCTTTTTCTCCTTTTTCTAAAGTTCAAGTGCAGTGTAGTTTAACAGATAGATGACCAATAGCCTTCAGGGGCCCATTTTCTATGACTTGTCTCTCAACATTTCCTTTGCTAAAATGACCCAGTATTACCTAACCAGATAATGGTTCATTTTCAGCCATTTGTAGTATGGGAATTTTGTGGAACAAAGACCATAGCTTTTCTTCTTACTTTTTTGGTGTCTAGTAGGTGGTAGGTCCTTAATATTTTCGAAATGAATAATTAATCTGATAATTGAATTCTTAAAAATCCAATATGTGGTAAATTCCCAAGGTTTTTTTTTTTAAGGTACATTTATTAAAATCAGGAAGGAAAAATTTAGTATTTTGCTACTCAATGTAGGTTACAAAACAACACACCAATCTTCACTGCATATAGAAAACCTATGAGAGAGCTGTGACATGGCATGAGTAAGGTTCGTCTCTGATCAATTTGCCAAAATATACAAAACTTGAAAACCACAGAACAACTGTCTCTAGGCTAGTGTACCATGTCAGGGGAGGGAAGTGGCAGCCTACTCTGTCCTTTATTCGGTAAACCAACTTTACCTGGAAAAATCAGGACAGACATCATAACACAAAGGAACATTCTGTGAAGTACTTTTTGTGTCCTAAACATTTAGGTAGCATATCACTTGTTTTTTCTTCCAAATAATGCTAACAGTTTGTCTTTATTTTCTACATGTCTTTGTCATGCAGACCCTTCCCAAGTTTTGGGTAATAGATGATTCATATACGGTGTTGTGTCTCAGTGATTCAACACAGAAACTCAGGTAAATATTGTATGCAAATATTTGATTTTTTTTTTAACTTAATAGTATGTAAGTGGGAAATAGATTCTTTAGATGGACCTTTCGGGAGACATTTTTAGCAAAGACGTAAGTGCACAGATTGCCTTAGAGCAGTGAGAATTAGACGAGGCCACCTTGTCTCATTTCGTGTGTTGAAGGCAAGATGTTAGCAAGGGGATGCTGAGAGTGTAAATCAACAGGCCAGATAGTCAAACCTGGGAGGCACCAACCAGGAGAGCTATTGATTCTAGATGCAAATAGCTGATGAAGTCAACTAATTTTGTATGTGTCATTTGCACCCAAGAGGCAGCTTCTGTTCTCCCTGTGAATCATCATTATAATCTATCAGATATCAGAACATTTTGTACTTAAGGGGCCCAAAAACATGAGTGGAGAAGCATAACATACTCTTTCTTTGCTTTTACTTTTTATTTTATATGGGAGTAGAGTTGATTAACAACGTGGTGTTAGTTTCAGGTGTAGAGCAAAGTGATTCAGTCATACATACACACGTAGCTATTCTTTTCCAAATCCTTTCCCCATTTAGGTTGTTAAATAATATTGAGCAGAGTTCCCTGCACTAAATACTTGGGTATAGCAGTTTTTCCTGTGCTATACAATGGGTCCTTGCTGGTTACCCATTTTAAATATTTATTAACATTTCTCTATTATGTGGGAATGATTGAAGGTGGGAGGAGAAGGGGATGACAGAGGATGAGATGGTTGGATGGCATCACCAACTCAATGGGCATGAGTTTGATAAGCTCCGGGAGTTGGTGATGGACAGGGAAGCCTGGTGTACTGTAGTCCATGGGGTTGCAAAGAGTCGGAGATGACTGAGCAACTGAACTGAACCGAACTGAAATGAAGCCAAGAAGAGACAGGGTCCTCCTTAAAAGAGATAACATTCTAAATGGAACACGACTCCCGGTCTGGAGTGGGAAGGCACAAGTCTCTTATCAGAGAAAGAGTTACTCATCTCATGTGAGCTGAGATGGTTGTAACCTGTCTGCCGCTTTAAGCCAGTTTGTAGGAAATGGGCGTGGTTGGTTTTCCAAAAAGCTCAGCCAAGAGACTGGAGGAGTAAAACCCTGGTAGCCTGAGGGCAGTTTTGAAAACAAAGATCAGCTATTGACCCAGTTGAAATGGGTGATGTGGCTCTCCTTCCCTCTGCAGGCTGTCTGTCTGTTGGAGGCAGCCACGGACTGTCGCCTCGGGGTTGGTCATCTGTCACTGTCCGGGATAACTCTATTTCAGAGGGAGGGAGGCAGCAGGACCGCCAGCCCCCTGTGGACTGATGTCTGGGTCTGACAAGACCCCTCCCTCTCAGCCAGGCATTGACCTGAAGTCTTGGGCTTACAGCCATGACCCAGAGCCAGGATGATCTGCATCTTGTTCTGTTCTATTTCCTGTTGAAGTTGTGCTCTGCTAAGCAGACAGAGATCATGTGAGAAGCAGAGAAAGAAGAGAACCCGGTCATCGTGCAGTTCGAGTGGTACTTAATGTTGAAAAGTATCAGTTCAGTCTCTCAGTCGTATCTGACTCTTTGCGACCCCGTGGACTGCAGCACACCAGGCTTCCCTGTCCATCACCAACTCCTGGAGTTTGCTCAAACTCATGTCCACCGAGTCGGTGATACCATCCAACTATCTCATCCTCTGTCATCCCCCTATCCTCCTGCCTTCAATCTTTCCCAGCATCCCGGTCTTTTCCAATGAGTCAGTTCTTTGCATCAGGTGGCCGAAGTATTGGAACTTCAGCTTGAGCATTAGTCCTTCCAGTGATTATTCAGGACTGATTTCCTATAGGATTGACTGGTTTGACCTCCTTGCAGTCCAAGGCAAAAGACAAAAATCTGTGTACATTGTCTAGTCCAGTAATTCCCGATTTTTGTTTGTTTCTAATATTGTTGGCTTCACCTTGCTTTTCAAGTCCCTGTTTTTTTCTGCACGTGCTTTGTGAAACCCATAGTTGTATGTGTGTGCTCACACACATGTGGGTACATGCATGCTAGATTGCTTTAGTCATGTCTGACTCTTTGTGGCTCCATGGACTGTAGCCCACCAGGCTTCTCCATCTGTGGGATCCTCCAGGCAAGAGTACTGGAGTGGGTGGCCATGCCCTCCTCCAGGAATCTTCTCAACTCAGGGATCAAACCCACGTCTCTTATGTCTCCTGCATTGGCAGGTGGGTTCTTACCACTAGCGCCACCTGGGAAGCCTGCTCACATACATACCTAAACTAAAATTAATTTTGTCCTGAATAATTAGAGATAATTACAAAATTAGAGTAGAGCTGATGATGTTTTAGTTCATGCATCTCCAAGAAGTTTCCTTGTTGTTTTTGACTGATTGAAGGAATATTTTCTGCCACAAAGTAAATATCAAAGATAGGTTTTACTTCTCAATGGGGATTTTAAGGCCAAATTAACTTGCCTGGTTTCCTTTAGTTCAAGTACTTGCATTCTATAGCAAATGAAATTTTAATCTATGGGATCTCCCTGGTGTCCCTGAGTTTTGTTGACAATGAGCTGTTTGGAAAGAGGGGGCAGTGGGTCACTTGAGATTCTGACAACCATTGTAAGTAGACTTGATCACTTGCTGGGACACAGGACACAAAAATTTGGGTTAAGAAATAAAAGTGTCTACATCAGCTTTTACATAAGAATACCATTTTCCAGTGAAGCAAAGGAAAGGAGATAGTTTTTCAGAGTGGAATCAAATTAAAGGGGTTGGAGGAGAGAGTCTCTTTGGCTTTAAAAGACAAAATGACATTTGTTTTATTGTAGAAATACAAATTTCATTCCTTCACAATAGGCTCTATCTACCCTTTATCAAAATGCTTTAAACTGCAACATTATTGCAAAGCAAGCCATCACTGGGGTGGTAAAGATGGGCCAGATAATAAATTGCAGACTAGCAGAGGGCTCAACACTACTTAGTACAATTTAAGACGGGTTGATTTCATTGCTTTTAATCCAATATCAGGAGCCAGAAATAAACATAAAAAATAAAATTTCCAGGAAAAAGAAAACTGCCGATTAAACTCCGGGAGATGAAAATGGTCATCATGAAAAACCATCTTCATTCAGGCACCTATTGCATTTCCCAAATGGTCCATGAATTATCACTCCAGACTACTCTGAACCATATTTTAATCACTGGTTCTGACCCCCAGTCTTCCTCATTTGCTTAAACTGTCTTCTGGAACTAGTTAAGTGATTACATGTTTACTTGTTCTGACCTCCACTAGATCCTAGATACCAGCTCCAAAAACTGCTTGCCTTCTATATTTCATACATGTCTTTCCCAGCTGTTCTCATATGCACTCAGCTAGCCAGTGCATTTAACTAAAGTGTCTTTAGGACAGTCTTGTGAGTTCAAGAAATGGAATAGGATTGTGCCCTTTAGCTGTGTCTGTCTGTGCCCTTTAGCTGTGTCTAACAACCTCCATGGTTGGTGAGTGGAGATGCATTGCTGAAGAAGCAAGGGTTAAGGGGTGGAGAGAAAGTTCTAGAACCATCAGCAACAGTATTGGGATTCCTGGATGTAGGAGGAGGGGCGAAGGAGGTTGAGTGTCAAGAGAAAATGGATGGGCTAGTACCAATTTAACTAGGCATTTTCTACCTTAAGCAACACTCACTCAAGATAGATGTGGGCTAGTATGGAAGCCCGGAGAAGGCAGTGGCACCCCACTCCAGTACTCTTGCCTGGAAAATCCCATGAATGGAGGAACCTGGTGGGCTGCAGTCCATGGGGTCGCTTAGGGTCGGACACGACTGAGCGACTTCACTTTCACTTTTCACTTTCATGCATTGGAGAAGGAAATGGCAACCCACTCCAGTGTTCTTGCCTGGAGAATTCCAGGGACAGGAGAGCCTGGTGGGCTGCCCTCTATGGGGTCACACAGAGTCGGACATGACTGAAGCGACTTAGCAGCAGCAGCAGCAGTATGGAAGCCATGGAAATAGAGATAGGTCAGGTGCTGTCTTGGGCTTCCCCGGTAGTCAGACGGTAAAGAATCCGCCTGCCATGTGGGAGACCTGGGTTCGACCCCTGGGTTGAGAAGATCTACTGGAGGAGGGCATGGCAACCTACTTCAGTATTTGCCTGGAGAATCCCCATGAACTACAGTCCTTGGGGTCGCAGAGTTGGACACAACTGAGAGACTAAGCACAGCACAGGTGCTCCCTTAAGATTAGCACAATCTTTTGTCATGATGTATCTTTCTTTTTGTTCCATTCTTATGATACCAACTGACCATTCCTTGCATGTCTAGCCCAAATCCCCATTCTGGTTGGTTCTCTACCTTGGATGCTGTTGGAGAGGGCTATTCATGTCACAAAGCTGCACTCTGGTGCTGTGGGAGATCTCCACAGGGCAGTCTCGGAGGGCAGGGACTGCTGGTGGAGCATGGCTGTGACTGGCTCCATGAACATCTCAACGCTATCCAATTCAGCTTGGATGTGCCACGTTTTACACCAAACAAAAAATGGAGAGAACACGGGTGCTATGGTACTTTTGTCAAAGGAGCAAATGGAAAATCTTGGCAATGAAAGAGGTGAAGGATCCTCTAGAGGCTTATTTTGGAAGAAGTAAAGAAGACTGGACGGAGCAGTTGAATCACATTCTAGATTAAAGAAAGTGTAGTCGCTCAGTCATGTCGGACTTGTTGCGACCCTGTGGACTGTAGCCCGCCAGGCTCCTCTGTCCATGGAATTCTCCAGGTTAAGAATACTGGAATTGCCATTTCCTTCTCCAAGATTAAAGAAAGGGGAGTTTAGACCACACTGGGGAAAGGTATTTGAGGTGTGTGTTAGAGGTTAAAAAAAAAAAAAGAGAGGCACTTAGAGCAGAAAGAGGATTGGAGACAAGGAACAGAGAAAGATGAACAATTTTTCCTCCTCCTCTTTGGAGAAGCCTGTCTACACTCAATTCTCTGCCAGGAGTTCCTACAAGGGCAAGTGGTTTGTGGCCCTATAACAATCTTCCACAGAAATATTGGAGAGAAGGTATTTTCCCTTCCAAGCATCTCAAGGGTATGGGCTGCATTCTACAAAGGAGATTGGGAAAGGGTTAAGGAGAAATATTACTGCGTGGACCATTTTGACCATTTTCCTTTGTGTTGCAATTGAGTCATTCCCATGACCTTTTACCTGTGGGGCTCTTCTCTGGTCTGGGGACTTGATTCATACCAACTGCCCTGACTTGCTCTCAAATGAGGAAAAAAAATCTGAATGAAGAAACACAAGCGCTTTTACAACCCATCAGGTAACTAGAGCCATCACTGCACACAGAGTCATGTTATTAATATAATACATTATGATCTTAATATAAAAATGCAAGCTGAACTGAAAAAAAATGGATGAGTCTAAATGACTATATGCTTTTTTGCCTCTTAAGAATATTCTGGGAATGATATTTTGGTGGAGAAACATAAAAAGATCATCATTAAAAATTTAGTCTATACATGAAAACTGAATTCTGAGGACAAAATAAGATGTTTCATGGTATGTGATTTACAGGAAGGTACTTGGCTTCCTCAGACACATGTGAGCTCTATTGAACACTCACTACAGCCATACCTGCAAGTGAATCCTTAATAGATGTTCCCTGGTAGGAAAGTGAAAGTGAAGTTGTTCAGTCACGTCCGACTCTGCGATCCCATGGACTGTAGCCTATCAGGCTCCTCAGTTCATGGAATTTTCCAGGCAAGAGTACTGGAGTGGGTCACCATTTCCTTCTCCATGGGATCTTCCCAACCCAGGGATCGAACCTGGGTGTCCCGCATTATGGGCAGATGCTTTACCGTCTGAGCCACCAGGGAAGCTCACCAGGGAAGTTCCCTCATAGGAACTCTTGCTAAATGTGCAACTACATGTATTGGCTTTCCTTACATTAAAGTGGAGAAGAAAGATAAATTCGAAGTTAAGGATAAACGTATACACAATACTATATGCAAAATAGATAACCATCAAGGACCTCCTCTAAAGCACAGGGAACTATTTCAGTATCTTGTAATAACTTATAAAGAAAGAGAATGTAAAAAAGAACATATATATGTATAACTGCATTACTTTGCTGTACATCTGAGACTTAACACAACATTGTAAATCAACTATATTTCAATAAAAATTAAAAAAATAAAATGCAGAACTGTAATGTAGGTAAAATTGCTCCCTCCAAGCCAAATGATAAATTGCTTAATATGGTTACACATGTAATCATTTTCTGGGCATCTTAAAAGGAAAGATATACCATCTGGATGGAACTGCACATGTGTGGGATATAACGTGGGCTGGAACTGGCATCCTTGAATCAGTGTGCTCGCATCATTTAATTTTTCTATTTTACATTTTAAAAATTCAGTACAACTGTTAGGAGACCTATTTTTGTCTTCTCTGAAGCCAATTACATTTTAAGCTGGACCAGTTCAATAAAAATGAATTTGAGAAATATAGTCAACACAGAAAGAGGAAGCTAAATGTGCATTCAGTCCCCAAAATTACACATTTCCTTGCTCTGTGGAGAGAGGCTATTGGGTGGGATATTCTCGGCATTTGTTCATTTAAAGATGAGGATAACTCCCTTCCCGCTACCTCCACGAGTGGGATGCAATGAGAATTTTATCAGAGGCTGTGTAATTCTGTAAATACGTTCTTGGGAGTTATAGAAATTCTTACCCCTCCTCACATCAGCGATGAGTCTCCTCATTTGTCTTGGATGAATGAAGTCTTTTTCTAATTAAGCTGATAGTTACATTTTAGAGGAGGACCAGAAGACAATAAATTGAATTTTTTTTTTTTTTTTTTTTTTGTTTTAGACAGTGCTAGAATTAGCCCTGGCTAATTCTAATGATTGACTCGTGTCTTCATTAAAGCCAACTTTGATTCTGCTTGTGCCTTTCTGTAGGGAGCCCAGAACAACTTTGTACATTGACAACATGTTGGATTTGCTGATGGCTTCTGATTCCCTGATATGTTCCGATGTCCACAACCCCCCACCAGAAGTCCAGGTTGCTGTGAATGTGTCTCTCAGCTCCCACACTGACAGAGCATCCCATCTTACTTTTCCTTATTTCCTTTGCTGTAATATATTACTATATTCAAATGCAATTACAAAACAAGATCTTATGGAGTAAATATAATGATGTCAGTTTCCATCATCTTAATAGTTTACATAAGAGAGAAAAATCACTTCCAGAATCCCAGCAAGTCTATGCTGGTTTCCCCTCTTCTTTGCCTTTAGCTTCGAAGACTTGGAAAATCCTAAAAATTAAATTGGTTTCTTCTAATGCCTACAACGGAGAAGGCAATGGCACCCCACTCCAGTACTCTTGCCTGGAAAATCCCATGGACGGAGGAGCCTGGTGGGCTGCTGTCTATGGGGTCGCACAGAGTCGGACACGACTGAGCGACTTCACTTTCACGCATTGGAGAAGGAAATGGCAACCCACTCTAGTGTTCTTGCCTGGAGAATCCCAGGGACGGGGGAGCCTGGTAGGCTGCCTTCTATGGGGTCGCACAGAGTCGGACACGACTGAAGTGACTTAGCAGCAGCAGCAATACCTACAGATGGCAATGTCTTGTGCCCGGTCTGGCTATCATTTTCTTTCTTTAAAGAGTAGAGGGGAAATTAGGTATCATCAGCTTACGTGCAGCACCAAACTTCCAGTAGGAAAGAGATCGCTCAGGAGAGTAAGAAAGGCTGTAAAATGTCCTACATCTGCACAAAAGAAGATAGCCTTTTCTTTTTTGGAAAACAAAACAAAACAAGAGTTTTCATTGTCACTGGGATTCTTCCAAACACACTTTCAATTCTAGGGAAAAAAAACAACAGATTTGTGTCTCTGTTAAGGAGATCATCATTTGAAGGCTTTCATGTTTGCACAAGGAAGGAAGGATGTTTATAGGGTCACCAGGGTAGATTATCTCCCCAAATTTTACATTAAATATACAAAGAGTCCAGCCATTCTCCAGCCCAAGATAGAATCAACCTGTCTCCAGAGGGGCATCCATTTCTCTCAGACTGTGTCACGACCAGCCAGCCCTCCAACCTACCTCTTTCTACCAAAGGGTAAGATTCTTACCTTGTCTTCTTGGTGTTTGTTAAATGTTTATTAAATAAATGCATGAAACTTTTACAGATAAAGCATGTCACCCACATCATCATAAAATGTGTCTGCTGTCCTGTATCATTGAACAGGCATTCAGAGAAGTCCTCCATACTGGGTTTGACTTCTCATTGTCAAGTTCTAGTAAATTCATGGCTTCAAATATGGTCCAAGGTTGTGCATTTTTCACTAGATAATGCAAATGAGGTGAACAGAGAAATGATCACGCTTTGGCTGGCGGAGGAGAGCTGCTCACTTAGCAAGCACCTCCGCCAGCAGATTGCTGAGCATTCTCTGAGTTTATTTTGCAGTGTGCGTAGGCCCACTTTGCTGGAGCAAGGCAACGGAGATGCGCTCTGCCAGAAATCTGGAGTAAGGCTTATGTTGGTGCCATAGAGGGAAACTTTCTTGTAGGGCATCATGTAAATCTGTCTTGGCTATTTTTCAAGCCTGCATTTATGCCTGGGTCAATAACAGGAAGAAAATCTGTTATTAATTACAATAATTTGAAAGGAAGTTACGACTGACCTCCAGCAGTCTGGCTTGGCAGCGTAAAGACTTTTACCACTCAGACTTTTGGAACTTGCCTGAGCACAGACATTATCTGCTGACCGCAGCGGAAGGTTTCTGTAGAGATATGCCCAGCTCTGGGTAGGCACAGTGCTCTAGGAAAGGTAGCGAGAGAGGACTTTTGTCAGTGGAGTCCAATTTTAGCGTGTTTAAGAAATGTTCCTTCTATAAAAGAGTCAGTTTTATGATATAGTAACAATTCACCTGAGTGTAAACTTGAATTTTCAAATAACAGTTTTACCTGACATGACATGCTTCTGTACTTGAAGATAAATCACCATTTGGTTACAGACACTAGAATTAAGTAATTTCTGGAAATGAATTACCATATTGACCTTGTATAGACCTGGGAGGATGGCAGTCCAGGATGGGCCCGTTGCCAAGTTTCTGTTTCATGTATGTGATTCGGAATGTACCTCTTCTTCTGATTTATGATCAATCTGCTTTGATAAAACAGATTGTCTGAGTTATATATTTAATTGAATGCTCATTTCTTCAACTTTTTCTTTAACAATGCGTACCATCAAAAAAATCCAAGGGTCTCCTGAAAGGTCATAGACTCAGAGATATAAAAAACAATTAATGAAGTGCAGAGTGGGAGATTGGATTAGATGGTCCCCAGCTTCCCGTCCTGCCCACTTACTTGTTCTGGAAGAAATGGAAAGCCCACTACACTCGGGGCTCATCCAGTACATTCACAGGAGCCCAGTGTTCAGTGATGACTCCTGCAGAAGCCATCTTTCCATCAGTGTGGGCAGGGAGATGACTGCACAGATGCCCCAATCTCTTTGTAAAGCTAGCCCTCTTAAGTGGCCCAACAGGTAGGCATGAGCAGAAACGTGCCTAAGATAACATGATGTTCTCCTTGTCATCCTGCCCTGCCCTGAACGGTCTCGGCATTTTGTTCAAGCCTCCCTTCCAGCATGCCTCAGAGCCTACCCTTCTACCCTTCTCTCCACTGGTCTTTGCACCTTTTATGCAGGAGGCAAGTCTCAGATATCCCCTTATTCCTCACAGATTCTAGGGCAATTTACCCAGAATAGGTACTCCGGAAATGCCTGAGAGGTTTTGGTTTTGCTAGTATTGCCTTAGGTTTTCTTCACCTTTCTTTCTTTAAATTAATTAGCAAACCTTTATCTTTGGCTGCACTGAGTCCTTCTTGCTGCTCATTGTCTTTCTCTGGTTGCGGCGAGCGAGGGCTACACTCTTGTTGCGGTGCGTGGGCTTCTCACTGCTGTGGCTTCTCTTGTCGCAGAGCACAGGCTCTAGAGCACAGGCGTCATAATTGTGGCACATGGGGTTCGTTGCTCTGTGGCAGATGGAAAATCCCCAGACCAGGGATCAAACCTGTGTCCCCTGCATTGGCAGGTGGATTCTCAACCACTGGACTACCAGGGAGGTCCCACTTCCTTAAAAATCATTTGAAATATGTTGCATGGTCATCATCATTGAGATTATGAAAGGACAGCATGTCAAGAACACCAGCAGATTTAATTTTGTTCATATAAACCTATTCGCTGTTTCAACTGCACAGTAGGTCACGATGGCAGATGTTTATAGTCTCCAGAACAATGCATAGTCTGGCACGTGGTACCTACTCAAGACATATTAATTGAATAAGCAAAAGAATTTGGATTGCTCTTTGCCAGACACGGTGCGAGGTGCAGGAGAGCCACATGAAATGGGTCTTTCCCTAAAGGAATTCAGACTTTACTGGATGATGACAAGGGCATAAACATCTGAGGCTTGTTTAGAGCTTTACCTTGTGTTTGTAGAGAGCTACAAATAAAAGTTGCTTTCAATTACATGGTTTCATTTGATCTCACAACCACATGAGGTTGTCAGCATAATAAGTTATTTTTCCTGTTTGTCAGAATTTTAGCTCTTCTCCCTCTTCTCCTTAAATACAGATGTTTTCCTGTTATTTCCATATTTCTTTACTATAAAAAATACAAGAAAAAGACAAGATCTATATCTCTCTGTGTGTATGCACACACGCATAAAACACACAAACATATGTATTCTATATTTTACTTTGAAACCTTTTTCCTGACGTCATCTTTGTTTTTTCACATAAACATGGATTAATACCCACAGAGTTCCAGGCTTCATCAGAGGTTTTGGTGAATATAAAGTCAAATATGGAGGTTTCTGTTCACAAACTTGCAGTCAAGAAAGGGAGTCTAAAATTAAATCAACAATGACAATAGAGACCTGTAGAAAAGAAAACAACACTTTTTATAAAACTAGAATGAAAGTGAAGTGAGATGGGGTGAAAATTGGAGGGAAGCCAGATTGAAGGTCAAGAAGAGAGAGAATTTCAAGTATTGAGAGCGTCAAGATCGACTCCCATCTCACACCATATATAAAAATTAGCTCAAAATGGATCAAAGCCATGAACCTTAGGATAGTGGAACACTGGAATTCCAGATATGAAGAGCCATACACCAGGTTCATGGATGTATATTATATCAGATAACCACGCCATCAGGAGGGTTGAATAGAACTAGGGTGGAGAGCAACATTGTGAAGTAGGTGCCAAAATGCTCCACAAATGTGTGGGAGAAACTGAAAAATCAGCAGCTAACAGTGACGAAGACGGATAGAATGGCCTTGTTGTGTATGCCATCTGTGTAGTTCATTTTCCTAATACTACAAATGTTTTCCTTGTTGCGATCTACTTTATATACAGTTATACTTTTGTAACTGAGGATTATATCTATGCTTATAACATATTTATGAATCTCTTGCTACATTTCAGTTGTTTCTAATTTTTCAATATTAAACCTATTTAGTAAATGTAGTTTAGTCTCTTTAATTCTGTGTATATTTGCAACCAAAATTGAAGACAACTTTCAGTTCAAACAATGGTTTTGCCTTTTAATTGAACAACTGTGATCACATTTCATAATGTCACTCTGTTGACTGGTTAAACTAATTTTATTCCCACCATTCAAGGCATTGGCCCTGCCCTGGTTATCATTTTGGGTTCCCAGCCCACTAAGAGAATGTAGAAGATAGGTAGGTAGGGCATGCTCAGCACTTTAGATGAACAGTTAGCTATTTTTCTGGTTTCCAAATTGAGAATAAAGTATTCTGAGTTTCTTCTGACCAGGGAATTTGTCAGATCTGATCTGTGAGGTGATCTAAACAGTCAATTAGAACTTCAGGCACAAATATGTCTGAGTGTATGATAGCTGTTTGAAGCTATTTGGAGTGGTTTATGACTATGTCTAGATGAGAAATAGAAAGTAAATTTCTGGATTAATTGTTGGAAAATCAGGAATGGTTCTGAATACCTAAGAGAGGCATATAAGTCCAGAAATCCCAGTAAATCAATGGAAACCTAGGCTTCAAGGAGGGAAGCAGAAAATGGTGAAAAATGGAAAAATTTGTGTCAGCAGGTAGACTGCTAAGATTATCAGGAAGAAAGTCTCCACTGGAAGTTGGAGGAGTAGGTCTTTTTTGTGGTTTCATATTGGGAGGGAAAAGGGTAAGGGGTAGAGGGTCAGGAGGAGGTTAGCATGTGCTGGGAATAAAAACTGGATACAATTAGAACAGCAAAGGACTAAACCTTCACGGAGAGCCAGCTCTATGCCAAGCATATTAATAAATTACTCTATTTAATCCTCACAATGATTATGTAATAGAGGTATTCTCATCAACTAGAATTAGGTTTGGCTGCTGATAAGAGAAAATTCTAAACAAGGCTGGCTTAAACAATATTTCTTGGCACAGTTATAAGAAAGTGAATGAGTCAGTCCAGGGCAAATGTGACAGCTCCATGGTATCCCAAGGGACTTGGACACTAGCTTTTCTTTTCTAATGTTCTTAAAGAATTACTTCATTAAGATCACAAGATGACTGCCAGAGCTCCAGCCATCACATCTGAGTTCCAAGCATCAGGAAGGAGGGAATGTGAAAGAGTTTCTTCCTCAAATAGTCCTGCTTTTAAGAAGTCTTCCCCAAATGTAAATTGGGCCAGCCACTATGGAAAACAGTATGGAGATTTAAAAAAAAATAAACTTAGAACTACCATGATCGAACAATCCCACTTCTGGATAATATCTGAAGGAAATAAACCATTATCTCAAACAGCTATCTAGGGATGGGGAGGGGGCAAAACGTGTGAAGGGAGTCAAAATGTACAAACTTCCAGTTATGAAATAAACAAGTCTTGGAAATATAATTTCCAGCATGCAACTATAGTTAATAATACTGTATTGCATACTTTAAAGTTGCTGGGAGAGTAAGTCTTATAAGTTCTTACTTCAAGAAAAGAATGCTATATATTGTGACAGATGTTAACTAGGCTTATTGTGCTGATCACTTCATAGTGTGTATGAATATTGAATCATTATGCTGTATACCTGAAACTGACATAATCAGATCAGATCAGTCACTCAGTCGTGTCTGACTCTTTGCGACCCCATGAATCGCAGCACGCCAGGCCTCCCTGTCCATCACCAGCTCCCTGAGTTCACTCAGACTCACGTCCATCGAGTCAGTGATGCCATCCAGCCATCTCATCCTCTGTCGTCCCCTTCTCCTCCTGCCCCCAATCCCTCCCAGCATCAGAGTCTTTTCCAATGAGTCAACTCTTCGCATCAGGTGGCCAAAGTACTAGAGTTTCAGCTTTAGCATCCATCCTTCCAAAGAAATCCCAGGGCTGATCTCCTTCAGAAGGGACGGGTTGGATCTCCTTGCAATCCAAGGGGCTCTCAAGAGTCTTCTCCGACACCACAGTTCAAAAGCATCAATTCTTCGACGCTCAGCCTTCTTCACAGTCCAACTCTCACATCCATACATGACCACAGGAAAAACCATAGCCTTGACTAGGCGAACCTTTGTTGGCAAAGTAATGTCTCTGCTTTTGAATATGCTATCTAGTTTTGTCATAACTTTCCTTCCAAGGAGTAAGCGTCTTTTATTTTTTTATTTATTTATTTATTTTGCGTCTTTTAATTTCATGGCTGCAGTCACCATCTGCAGTGATTTTGGAGCCCAGAAAAATAAAGTCTGACACTGTTTCCCCATCTATTTCCCATGAAGTGGTGGGACCGGATGCCATGATCTTTGTTTTCTGAATGTTGAGCTTTAAGCCAACTTTTTCACTCTCCTCTTTCACTTTCATCAAGAGGCTTTTGAGTTCCTCTTCACTTTCTGCCATAAGGGTGGTGTCATCTGCATATCTGAGGTTATTGATATTTTTCCCGGCAATCTTGATTCCAGTTTGTGTTTCTTCCAGCCCAGCGTTTCTCATGATGTACTCTGCATATAAGTTAAATAAACAGGGTGACAATATACAGCCTTGACGAACTCCTTTTCCTATTTGGAACCAGTCTGTTGTTCTATGTCCAGTTCGAACTGTTGCTTCCTGACCTGCATATAGATTTATCAAGAGGCAGGTCAGGTGGTCTGGTATTCCCATCTCTTTCAGAATTTTCCACAGTTTATTGTGATCCACACAGTCAAAGCCTTTGGCATAGTCAATAAAGCAGAAATAGATGCTTTTCTGGAACTCTCTTGCTTTTTCCATGATCCAGCGGATGTTGGCAATTTGATCTCTGGTTCCTCTGCCTTTTCTAAAACCAGCTTGAACATCAGGAAGTTCACGGTTCACATATTGCTGAAGCCTGGCTTGGAGAATTTTGAGCATTACTTTACTAGTGTGTGAGATGAGTACAATTGTGCAGTAGTTTGAGCATTCTTTGGCATTGCCTTTCTTTGGGATTGGAATGAAAAAATATAATAATATAATAATAACTGACATAATATTGTATGTCAATTATGCCTTAATAAAAAAAGAAAGAAGTAAAAAAGAGATAGCTGTTCTCCCAAGTTCATTGCAGCATTACAACATCCAAGACATGAAAACAGATCAAGTGTACATCCACAGATGAATGGATGAAGAAAATGACGTTTATATTATATTTTTATATGGCACATTATACAAATGTTACAAATGCCATATACACATACATGCAGAAGTATTGTTTAGTCATTAAAAAGAAGGAAATCCTGCTGTTTGCAACAACTTGAATGGACCTTAAGAGTCTTATGCTAAGTGAAATAAGTCAGACAGAGGATGATGAATACTGTAGGATCTCACTTATATGTGGAATCTGAACAAGAAAAACTCATAGAAATAAGGAACAGATTGGTGATTTCCAGGGTTGAGGGGGAAATGGATATTGGTCAAAAGTACAAACTTGAGTTAGAGGATGAATGGGCCCTGGAAAAACGTGTAAGTCATGGTGACTACAGTTAATAAGATTGTATCTTATACTTGAAAGTTTCTAAGAGGGTAGATCTTAAATGTTCTCACCACACACACAAAACAAGATAAGTACATGAGGTGATGGGTGTGTTAACTAATCTCAATGAGGTGATCATTTTGCAATACATATGTGTATTACATCATCATGTTGTACACCTTAAACTTGCATGATGTTGTATGATAATTATGTCTGTGTAATATATAGATGGGCTACCCTGGTGGCTCAGATGGTAAAGAATCCGCCTCCAACGTGGGAGGCCTGGGTTTGATCCCTGGGTTGGGAAGATCCACTGGGTATGGCAACCCACTCCAGTATTCTTGCCTGGAGAATTCCCATGGACAGGGGAGCCTGGCAGGCTATAGTCCATGGGGTCACAGAGAGTCAGACACAACTGAGTGACTAAGCACAGCACAGCACAGTACATATAAACACACAATGGAATATTACTCAGCCGTAAAAAGGAACAAAACTGATTCATTTGTGTAAAGTGTATGACCCAAGAGTTTGTCATACAGAGTGAAGTAAGTCAGAAAGAGAAAAACAAATATAGTATATTAACACATGCCCCAACCAGTAATGCTGAGAAAGCTGAAGTTGAATAGTTCTATGAAGACCTACAAGACCTTCTAGAACTAACATCCCCAAAAGATGTCTTTTTCATAATAGGGGACTGGAATGCAAAAGTAGGAAGTCAAGAAACACCTGGAGTAACAGGCAAATTTGGCCTTGGAATTCAGAATGAAGGGGGCAAAGGCTAATAGAATTTTGCCAAGAGAATGCACTGGTCATAGCAAACACCCTCTTCCAACAACACAAGAGAAGACTCTACACATGGACATCACCAGATGGTCAACACCAAAGTTAGATTGATTATATTCTCTGCAGCCAAAAATGGAGAAGCTCTATACAGTTAGCAAAAACAAGACTGGGAGCTGACTATGGCTCAGATCATGAACTCCTTATTGCCAAATTCAGACTTAAATTGAAGAATGTAGGGAAAACCACTAAACCATTCAGATATGACCTAAATCAAATCCCTTACAATTACACAGTGGAAGTTAGAAATAGATTTAACGGACTAGATCTGATAGACAGAGTGCCTGATGAGCTATGGACGGAGGTTTGTGACATTGTACAGGAGATAGGGATCAAGACCATCCCCAAGAAAAAGAAATGCAAAAAAACAAAATGGCTGTCTGAGGAAGCCTTACAAATAGGTGTGAAAAGAAGAGAAGTGAAAAGCAAAGGAGAAAAGGAAAGACATACCTATCTGAATGCAGAGTTCCAAAGAATAGCAAGGAGAGATAAGAAAGCCATTCTCAGTGATCAGTGCAAAGAAATAGAGGAAAACCACAGAATGGGAAAGACTAGAGATCTCTTCAAGAAAATTAGAGATACCAAGGGAACATTTCATGCAAAGATGGGCTCAATAAAGGACAGAAAGGGTATGGACCTAACAGAAGCAGAAGATATTAAAAAGAGGTGGCAAGAATACACAGAAGAACTGTACAAAAAAGATCTTCATGACCCAGATAATCACAATGGTGTGATCACTCACCTAGAGCCAGACATCCAGGAATGTGAAGTCAAGTGGGCCTTAGGAACCATCACTACAAACAAAGCTAGTGGAGGTGATGGAATTCCAGTTGAGCTATTTCAAATCCTGAAAGATGATGCTGTGAAAGTGCTGCACTCAATATGCCAGCAAATTTGGAAAACTCAGCAGTGGCCACAGGACTGGAAAAGGTCTGTTTTCATTCCAATCCCAAAGAAAGGCAATACCAGAGAATGCTCAAACTACCACACAATTACACTCATCTCACACACTAGTAAAGTAATGCTCAAAATTCTCCAAGCCAGGCTTCAGCAATATGTGAACTGTGAACTTCCAGATGCTCAAGCTGGTTTTAGAAAAGGCGGAGGAACCAGAGATCAAATTGCCAACATCCTCTGGATCATGGAAAAAGCAAGAGAGTTCCAGAAAAACATCTATTTCTGCTTTATTGACTATGCCAAAGGCTTTGACTGTGTGGATCACAATAAACTGTGGAAAATTCTGAAAGAGATGGGAATACCAGACCACCTGACCTGCCTCTTGATAAATCTATATGCAGGTCAGGAAGCAACAGTTAGAACTCGACATGGAACAGCAGACTGGTTCCAAATAGGAAAAGGAGTACATCAAGCCTGTATAGTGTTACCCCACTTATTTAACTTATATGCAGAGTATCTTATGAGAAGCACTGGACTGGAAGAAACACAAGCTGGAATCAAGATTGCCGCAAGAAATATCAATAACCTCAGATATGCAGATGACACCACCCTTATGGCAGAAAGTGAAGAGGAACTCAAAAGCCTCTTGATGAAAGTGAAAGAGGAAAGTGAAAAAGTTGGCTTAAAGCTCAACATTCAGAAAACGAAGATCATGGCATCTGATCCCATCACTTCATGGCAAATAGATGGGGAAACAGTGGCTGACTTTATATTTTGGGGCTCCAAAATCACTGCAGATGGTGACTGCAGCCATGAAATTAAAAGACGTTTGCTCCTTGGAAGGAAGGTTTTGACCAACCTAGACAGCATATTAAAAAGCAGAGACATTACTTTGCCAACAAAATTCTGTTTCGTCAAGGCTATGGTTTTTCCAGTAATCATGTATGGATGTGAGAGTTGGACTATCAAGATAGCTGAGCACCGAAGAATTGATGCTTTAGAATATTGGTGTTGGAGAAGACTCTTGAGAGCCCCTTGGAGTGCAAGGAGATTCAACCAGTCCATCCTAAAGGAGATCAGTTCTGAGTGTTCATTGGAAGGTCTGATGCTGAAGCTGAAACTTCAATACTTTGGCCACCTGATGTAAAGAACTGACTCATTTGCAAAGACCCTGGTGGTGGGAAAGATTGAAGGCAAGAGGAGAAGGGAACAACACAGGATGAGATAGTGGGATGGCATCACTGACTCAATGACTTTGAGTGGACTCCAGGAGTTGGTGATGGACAGGGAGGCCCGGCGTGCTGTAGCCCATGGGGTCGCAAAGAGTCGGACGCGACTGAGCACCTGAACTGAACTGAACTGAACACATATATATGGAGTCTAGAAAAATGGTACTGATGAACCTATTTGCAGGGCAGGAATATAGACACAGATGCAGAGAATGGACTTGTGGACACAGAGGGGACGGAGGAGGAGGGACAGTTGAGAGAGTGGCACTGACATCTATACACTGCCATGTGTAAAATAGATGGCTGGTGGGAAGCTGTTGTATGGCACAGGGAGCTCAGCTCTGGGCCCCGCGATGACCTGGGAGGTGGGGACGCTGGTGTTATGGAAGGTGGGAGGGAAGCTCAAAGGGAGGATATATATATATATATATATATATATATATATGATTCTCATTGTTGTATAGCAGAAACTAACACAACACTGTAAAGCAATTATATTCCAATCAAAAAAAGCTAGGAAAAAAGTCTGTCTAGGAGTTCCACAATTTCCCCCTACATCTTAGGATTAAGTATTAATACTTAAGGTCACCTCTAGCCACATTTAACTGCCCAGGGAACCTGACTTTGTCATAACTTCACTCGGTACAAAGTTTCCTCAAATGAGAAACAGGGTCCTGCTAGTAAGAAAGAGAGGAGAACAAGCTCGCAATTTTAGACACTTCTTTCTCTTATCTTCACTGTGTCTTTAGAGAAAGTAGGGCTCAGGGCATCACCTAAGGTCACATGGCTGACAAGTGGAGGTGTCAGGATTAGAACACAGGTCTGTCTGGCTCCACAGCTTCCTTTTGTTAAGTGGCATCAACGCTCAACAGAATAGTCTACTCATAGAGTGGAAGATGAACCAAAAACGTCAGGGTTGTGCTTTGAGCCCGAGAGATGGTTCCTTCATCCTCACCGCCCTAAATGGATGAAGTTAGACTCTGGCCTGTGTATCATTTTTCATCTTCAATATACTCTTGCTTTTTAGTCCTTGAGCCATTCCACTTCTACGAACTTCACATATGGAAATAATTAAAATGGGTGCAAAGATTTATGTGCTAGGATGTTCACTGAAACTTTATTTATAATAGTGGGAAATTAAAAACAACCAAAATACCCAACAAAGGAAATTGGTTAAATTACAGAATGCTGAAGCATCCATATGGTAGAACACATTGCAACCATTAGAAATCATGTTCTTCAAGAATATTTAAGGACATGCATGATAGAGCTCATAAGTTATGTTAAAAAGATTAAAAATAGTAATCGCTGTGATCTCAGTTTTATAATATATGTGAATAGAGGCATAGGAAGAAACCTGGAAGAATAAGCATGTTCACAGTGGTTCTTTTGTAAATGATGGGAGTATTAATCATTTTACTTTTTATTTATGCTTTTCTGAATTTTCCAAATTTCTACCATGAATATGTATTACTTTTGTAATCAGAAAAAGCTTACACGTGTCATTTGGAAATATGCTTCCTCCTTTAGAAAAACAGTTTTGTTATTCTCAAGTTGACTGGCTAAGATGTTTAGCATCGTCAAAGTGCTAGTATGAAGAAGGTTACAGCAGACTGACTCCAATAAATATTTATTGAGCGCTGGTGGTATGGAAGCTGCTGTTCTGGGAATTGCGGGAATACAGCACACAGGGTATAAGCCACAGAGATGAGCAAGCCAAGCTCCCTGCCCTCCAGAGAAGTCTCTCTCTCAGGACCCTTCTTGGGAGGTGATGGTCACAGTGTAGGGCCTCAGGCCATTGTGGGGTGACAACTGAGGCAGAAAGACATGATCTGAGACTGTGTTTTAAGAATGCAGTAAACATGTCATGTCATTATTTTTAATTAATTATTTTAAAAAAATTTTTGGCTACACCGCACAGCATGTGGGATCTTAGTTCCCTGACCAGGGATCAAACCTGTGCCCTCTGCCCTGGAAGTGCAGACTCTTAAACTATTGAACCATCTCATCTCGTTATTCTATGCCTAGTTCCCCTTTCTCTATGTCAGGCGTAGTCCATGCAGACTGAAGTCAGCTTGGGCTACTCATCAACACAGCTTACTCACCTAGTCTCCCCACAGGGACCCAAGACTCTTGAAGGAGAGAGTCACCCACCCAGTCAACCCTCCTAAGGAAGAGTCCATCTCGCTCCAGACAACAGTAACGCAGCAACAATAATCAACAAACAAGTGAACCCAGGAGTGGGATGAGGTTTCTGTGTGGTTTCTATGTAGTTAATAAAGCATCACTATGCAACAAATTACCTGGTCTGTGCTTGAATCCTGGCCCCACTGTTTATCAGGATTTGAGGGGGGAAAATCCATTTTCTTCCTAGTTTCAACTGGTGAGAATGCTGAGCCTCATTTGGGGATGAGAAAGCTTTTAGAATCAGGCAGTATTTCTCTTGCTTTGAACCCATCAGATTTGTTTCTCAGTGGGCCTCTCTGAACTCTGCCTTTGGTCCTAGTAAGAGAACTTCTTGTAGCAGGATCCCCAGAAGCAGCTGGAAGAGAACCTCACCCTCTGCTTGTGTTCCAGGTTCACCAAGAGGACGAAAATTTACCAAACATGTGCTAGGGGGCTTTGCTTCTCCCCTGCACTCACCAATCCTGTGTCACAGTGCTGTCTGCGAATGGCCTTTTCTCTGTCTGCATGGTCCTGCAGGTTTCTCCTTCTGAGTGTATTCTAGGTTTTTGCCCATAGCTGTGGTGTTTTGTGTTGTGCTTTGGGTAACAGGAGGAATTGGAAATATCATTCTTTTGGATGGATAATTAAGTCCCTGACTAGGTCAGAGCGGAAAGGGTTCTACTCGTGTGGAGAGACGGTCACTTTGTAGACCTTTGTCCTCCATCCTGCCTGGTTGTGTAGCTAGGAATTGAGGCTGCTGGTGGCAAGAAGGTGGTGGCATGGGTGTTTAACCTTATCACCTCCAATGTCCAGGGAGTGAAACATTGACCTGCACTTCCTTTTTAGCTTTTTTTTTAAGGTGATCTGGTTTCAGGAAACATCACACCTGGTCCAGCACGTCTGTTTTTCAAAATTATTCTTGAAAACAATCTAGCCAATGCACTACCCTGTTCAATACCTTTTCCCTCTAAAAATAGAACTCTTTTAGAATCCTTTCCTTCCATTCTTTCTTCCAGGAAATTAGACCATATGTTTTCTTGGCTCAGAGGAGTTCTCCCCACATTCTCTTTTACAACAAATGAGTGGCTTCTAACTTTCCTTGAAGTGCAGGCAAGGTCCAGGCATTTATAGGAGGCCAAGGGACAGGGAGGCAGGGTGGTGACAGTGTATGTGTAAATGCTGAGTGTGCTCCTGAGAGTGCGCAGAGGATGTGCTGACTTAGTGCACCTGTGCAGCTGCGATGCTTTGGAATCTGCCCTCATGAGCTGCAGGGCAGGGTACCATGTTTACAGAACGCCCATCTGCATCAAGTGCTGGCAAGACACAGGGCATTCAACTGGATGTTGTGCTTATCCTGAGACACTTCTTCCATCCATTATGTGGGGAACATACCCTACAGTGCTGTTGTGATAGTCCACATAGTGGCACTTAGGAGACCCTGCAGTAAAGAAACAGATTCGGATGCTTTGCTCTAGTCAAGGCAAAAGAAAAGTGTTTTTTTTTTTTTAAAGTAAAACTCTGCTTTTCAATAGTCCTAAATATAGCAAATTGCATATTCAATGAAATAAATGTCTATTTCATGATTAAAATATGCTATTTTCTTAGGCTGAGGCTTCCCTGGTGGCTCAGTGGGTAAAGAATCCGCCTGCAATGCAGGAGATGCCAGTCCACAGGTTCGATCCTTGGGTCCGGAATATCCCCTGGAGAAGGAAATGGCAACCCACTCCAGTATTCTTGTCTGGGAAATCCCACGGACAAGGGAGCCTGGCGGGCTACAGGTGGACACGACTTAGTGACTAAACCATCAACCACTATTGTTTTCTTAGGCAAAAGGGAAACCTTGCTGCAAGCTGACCTCAGGAGTTAAACCACAGGGCAGACACATCTGGGGCTTCGGTGTCAGCTACCCTCAATCTCTGTCCTTCTGCCATCTGTTAGGAGTTTGGGGATCTTGGATAAGGGAAAGAAACTTCACATCTCTGTTTCTTCCTCAGTAAAAGATGCTTTCATCATCTCCTCTTTTCTCCCCCAGGGGCCTGGGCTGTGCTATAAGCAGTGTCTCCATTGAGAACGCAGCCGGGGACATTCACACCATGGGCTACACCTCAGATGGGCCAAGAGTCCTCCTGAAAACGAGCTGCATCCTGATTATGGCTGGTAGTTGGGTGAGTCCTTCTTGAAACACGTAACATGTAGTCTCAGTGGCTCACGGATCAAAATAAACAGGTCTCTCTATTTGATCATAATCAATTTGCGTTGTCCTCTCTCCTCGGGTAAAAGATAAAGAGCATTCAATTTTCATGCAGTGTGCTCTAAACCAGGGAGTGGGGAGGCAATGGGAGAGAGGGGCCCTCAGGAGGGAAAGTTCCCAGTGAATTCGGGTGGAAAAAGCAGCACATGGCAGCCCCGAGTCCCATGTGGCTCCAATCAGAGCACGGTGGCTGTTAGCACTTTGTTTTTTTAAGCTGAGTTGCCTTTCTGTTTGTGTGGGTAGTTTGGCATGATGCTGTTCCACAGCATTTGTTTGAGACATTTCAAACATAGCAATTTAATGAGTGGCAATAAAAATATCTTTATTCAAGCGGCGTCTTTGGTTATGTGTATAGTATAGCTACACATTCATATTTTGGGGCTTTCTGGGTGTGAAACAATTTGAGTTCTGAGTGTGACTGTGGGTACATGCGCTGTGGGGGAGTTGCTGGGCAAAGAGAACCGCCAGTGCTATAACAGTGCTGCAGATGGTTAATGTGTTTGTGTAGAAAGGTTGCATCTTTGAGGCACTGTGGTGCCAGTCCAGACAACTCACCTGTTAGGTTCCCTCATCAGGCAGCAACGGAGGTGACTTTTTTCTTCTAACGCATCCATTCAACTTGTGTTACAGTTTGTACTATATATGGATTGCTTTGATATGAGATTTAAAAAAAAAGAAAGCAATGTTAAGTGAAGGGCGATAGAGTGTTTTTGCTTAATTCTAAAATAAAACGTTGGGACTTATGTGGTGGTCCAATGGCTAAGACTTCGCCTTCCAGAGCAGAGGATGTGAGTTCAATCCCTGGTTGGGGACCTAAGACCCAGGGGCATTGCGCTCCAAAACCAAAACATTTAACAGAAGCAATATTGCAACAAACTCAGTAAAGACGAAAAATGGTACATATAATAATTTTTTTTTTAAGTTGGTTGAATTTTGGGAAGCTGTCATGTGGACAAGGATCACCCTGGAATTGTGCCATCGCTAAAAAGACTAAGATTTATTATTCCCACTTATGCAGTCTTCACACTTTCACAGACAGGTATCAAGTAGTTAGATGATGCTAGAATCACAGATCACTGAATAAAATGGACGGAAGGTAAATGACTCAGTCCTTCATTTTTAAGTGAGTCTAGTGGTTTGGTGCCAACCGGGGATGCATCAGGAAATCCACAGGGGATTTTTCTTGAGTAATCCTCCTGTATCCACACTGGGAGGACACAGATGATTTTCCTGATAGCCTGACTTCACAGAACTTGGAGAATTGAGAATTGTCCCTTCTCAGTCTTGGACTGGCCCCAGGGGACATGGGTGCAGGACTTGTCCCAGGCCTGGAGGTGAAGTGCTTCCCTGGCTGTAGCTGGGGATCAACAAAGTCCCCATCCCAGGAGTTTGGGACTGAAAGCTAGTTACTTCGAGTAGCCCTTACCTACAACTGAGGTGATATAGAGAAAAACAGTGGTGAAATAGCATTTCCCAAATTTGTGTTTCATGAAGCCTAAGAGATACTGAAGAGGAGAGAAAAGGAAAGGGGTATGTATGTGTATGTAAATTTGGGAAATACTCTATTGCCAGATTCTTTTTTTAATGTTCAAAATGAATGCTAACCAAAAAAAAAAAAAGAACATTAACATTTACGTTTTCTGAGAATCAAATGCAATCAAGAAATCAGTTTTGCTTTGCTCAAGATGGTGTTTTCCAAGCTTATTTGACCCAGCAATCTCTTATTTGTATAACCATGTATCAAAATCCTATGGAATGTTCTTTAGAAAATACTGTACCTTGTATCTCCCATAAAGTTAGGAGCAAGACAAGAATATGTGATATCATCTCTAGAACTTTTGGCAATGTAGTAAGTTGGAGAAGGGGTTTGGCAGAGAAGTATAGCCATTGAAAGGAGAGATTAAGTAGTTGTTATCTACAGAAACCCCAAGATAATCAATTGGGAAAAAAATTAGATGTAATATGCTGATGTGCTCAGTCATGGCTGACTCTTTGCGACCCCGTGGACTGTAGCCTGCCAGGTTCCTCTGTCCATGGGATTCTCCAGGCAAGAGTACTGGAGTGGGTTGCCATTTCCTTCTCCAATTAGATGTAATTGTGAATAGTATTGCAAAGTAATGAGTCACAAAATCATTACCAAAGCTGGAAGCTTTCTTATATATCAGACAATGTGGTAATCAGGTGAAAAATACATTTGGAAAAAGGATTCTAATTCATAACAAGAAAACACAACTCCTTAAAGTGGGCCTTGCAAGAAGTACATGTGATTTATATGAAGAAGAGAAGGAAATATTGCCAAAGAGGGATAAAGGAGGATGTGAATAAACGGAAGGGCAAACTATGTTCCTGGTTAGAGGATAAATATGGCACAAAACCATCCACTGTTCACAAAGCTATTCATAGATTGAATTTAATCTTAATTAAATCACATTGGGCTTTGGATTCTGAATTGATCTGAGAAAATCTCATAGACTATCAAATCCCCTAAATATTTTCCATTCCTCCACATCATGTCAGCTCTCCTACCATCCAGGCAGCTATCATTTCTTGGATTGCCTTCTAAGTAGTCTCCCTTTTCAATCATTGCCCTTGGCAACCTCCATTCTTTATTTTTTCTTAAACAGTAATAATAAGGAACATCTTTGATCTTATAACTCCACTGCTTCAAATCCTTCCGTAGCTTCTTACTGTGCTGTGCTTAGTTACTGGTTGTATTGGACTCTTTGCAACTCCATGGACTATAACCCACCAGGCTCCTCTGTCCATGGGGATTCTCCAGGCAAGAATACTGGAGTAGGTTCCCATGCCCTCCTCCAGGGGATCTTCCCAACTCCAGGGATCAAACCCAGGTCTCCCACATTGCTGTAGGATTCTTTACCATCTGAGCCACCAGGGAAGCCCAAGAACACTGGAGTGGGTAGTCTATCCCTTCTCCAGGGGATCTCCCTGACCCAGGAATCAAACTGGGGTCTTCTGCATTCACAGCTTCTTATTGCTGTTCAAACACAAGCTCTGTCCCACTGTAGTCCACAGAGTCCTGCATCACACAGCCCCCTCTGACCTCATGCACTGCATCTTGGCTTTCTGGTCTGACACATGGATGCTCTGGGCATGTAACTTTAGTCTACAAATTGCTAGTGTATTTGCACCCCAAGGTCTTTACTATTCCTTCTGTTTGACTCTTTCTCTTCCCCTGGTTATGTCTTCCTTGTCCTCTAAGAACCAGTTCAACATCAAGGCAGACTTCAGTTCATCCCCTCTTGTTTCCCTGTAGCCCCATACTTCTTCATGTGCATAAAAATTCTAAAGAATAGTTTGTATAATTAACTGCTTAATGGTTGCATATCCTGCAAGAATATAAGTCTCGTGTCTGCAGACCCTCTTGTGTATTATTCACCTGTGTATTCTTTTGCTGGTCACAATTCCTGCCATTAACAGTTTTGTGGAATACTGAATGGAAACCAGGAAGAAAAATATAAAAAGAGAAACAGAGGACCTGTAGTAATGGATAACAGCAAAGCCATATTGTTTAAAACAAGTATTGCTCGTATCAGAACTAAAAGAAAGATCATTGAAACAGGAAACAATCACCTCTAGGTATCTATGGGGGGTTGGTTCTAGGACCCCCAGTGGATACCAAAGTCCACAGGATTACTGCATAAACTAAAATCTATTTAACATATGGTGCTAGAACAATTCACTAACTCTTTGGATTACAGATACAGAACTCTACCTCCAGAATAACAGCATAAATCCCAAGTAAGAGAGAAAATAGCAATTCCTAAACGTGTTCAAAGGAACATTAACTTGTAGGCTGTTAATAGAATTAACATGAAAACTAATTCTATGGATACATAAGTTTGCGAAGTGCCAAATTAAACTAAATTAAGCTGGGTTCTTCACAGCAAAAAAACTCTAAAAATGAAGTTAATGTGCATTGTGAATTCAGGAGCTGCATTAGACTGCAGCATTTGGCATAATTATGTAGAACTATTTTTATTTTCAAAGTATAATACCAACTTGGGAAATTTGGATTTAAAATCTACAAAATAAAAAAAAAAAAAACTAGAGGTCAGTTCCAAGAAACATTTTTATAATTTTGGTGTTTGGAAGGACTTTCTAGATATAGTATTGAAGGTAGATCTCCAAAAGGAAAACTGTATTATAAAAGATTTTTGGTTCTAAACAGCAGGAAACCTCTCTGATGAATTAAGCATAGTCAATATTATACTGATATTGGTTCCAAATACTCACATTTGCTCAATGGGTAGAAGTTATACCTTTCTGCCTCTGTAATATCTGGCTTGGTCACATGACCTTCTCTGATCAAGGAAGAGTAAGCAGAAACAATGGTATGCTACTTCCGGGCAGGAAATTTCAGAGATGTTTAACTTACTCTCTCCTTTGCCCCTATTGCCATGGACATATGTATTCATATGAAAGTTCTGCCAGTGTGGGTCCTGATTGGCTTTCAAGAGCAGAACTTTCTCGACAGCACAGAACTTGAGTGAGAGATGAACTTGGGCGAGGTTTGTCAGGTTCTTTGTTCAATTACCACAGCATTGCTCTTACCCAGGCTAATTCATTAAGGAAAAGGACAGTTGTTGGATTAATATCCGGAGCTCACAGAGTGGATGTCTGGAAATAGGCAGGCTTGGGAAATGGCAGTTATCCTAAGGGGCTTCCCAGGTGGCCCAGTGGTAAAGAATCTGCCTGCCAATTCAGGAGACATAGGTTCAATCCCTGGGTCGGGAAGATCCCCTGTAGAAGGAAATGGCAACCCACTGCAGTATTCTTGCCTGGGAAATCCCATGGACAGAGGAGCCTGATGGGCTACAGTCCACGGAGTCGCAAAAGTGTCAGACATGACTTAGTGACTGAGCACTCAGGGAGTTATCCTAAGAGCTTTGGAGACTAGGAAATTAAAATCCTAAGAATGATTTTGAGCAGCGAACTGGGCACTTCAACTGGAGTTGGAGGAACTCAAATCTTTTTCAGTATCTTTTGTTCCCCAGCTCAAACTTTAAATTTCAAAGACAGCATGCACTAAAGGACTAATTTTATCATGTATCCATGCTCTGGCTAAGAGAGGTGAAGCTTCTAATTATAGTCGCCCTAGAGCAGGAGTCCTCAACCTCCAGGATCTAATACCTGACAATCTGAGATGGAGCTAATGTAATAATAATAGAAATAAAGTACACAATAAAAGTAATACTCTTGAATCATCCTGAAACAATTCCCCCCACCCTGCTCCGTGAAAATATTGTCTTCAATGAAACCAGTCTCTGGGGCCAAAAAGGTTGGGGACCACTGCTCTTGAGGATATCCACAGGGAGTGCTGTTAAGGAGGGTATCCTTGGTGGCTCAGAAGGTAAAGAATCTGCCTGCAGTGCAGGAGAGCTAAGTTCAATCCCTGGGTTGAGCAGATGCCCTGGAGAAGGCAATGGCTACCCACTCCAATATTCTTGTCTGGAGAATTCCATGGACAGAGGAGCCTGGCAGGCTACAGTCCATGAGGTTGCAAATAATCAGATGTGACTGAGCGACTAACACTTTCACTTTGACTAAGAAGGATATGGATACTGGGAAGCCAACATACACACATTTAGTACTAAAAACCAGTAGATTTCCCCACTAAAAAGTTCAGTACATTGAAAACACCTTTTAATACAATTAAAGAAAAAATGAACAAAAAATATTTGTAACATGTGAGAGCAAAAGGCTAATATCTTAAACATATAAATGCACAAATGAAAGGTAAAAGATGACACCAGTAGAAGGTTATCCCAATGCAAAAGACGTAAGCAGAAATTTCCAAAATATGAACAGTAAACAGCCAGGAAATTTATAAAAAATTTCAAGTCATCAGCGTTCAACAAAATGAAAATTTTAAAAAATGAGATATTTTTCATGTCAGAATGTTCAAAATGCACACTACCCTCTCATTGTAAAGAATGGAGAAATTACCCCAAACTAATATCACGTTACAGAGAAAACAGGATTTTTCTCTTACTTTGTGGTGAGTGTAAATTGCTCAGTCTCTCTATAGGGTCATTTGGCAGTATATATTTAGTCTCAGTAATACTTACAACTTTTACCTAAGTAATTCCACTCTGATGAATTTAACCTAAGGAAATAGCCTCAGATTTTGGAAATTCATTAATAGAAATATTTATTTTAGCTTCTCTTATAATAATGAAAAATTAGGAAAAAACATCAAAGACCAATGACAGAATATTTGTTAAATAAATTATGGTATAGTGCATTTGTTAACTGATACAGCCAGTAGAAATGGTATTTTAGAAAACTACTAATGACATGGAATATCATTTATGTTATATTGATATTATTAATTATGATGAAGAAACCCATGTTATAAACAGGTATCATAAAATGCCAACTAGCTAGAAAAATATTTACTGGGAAGATACACTAGTGAATTGGGGACATGGTTTTGGAATGATAATATAAAATTACTTCTTTGTGCTTTTCTTTTTCCTTGTTTATTTCCATATTTCCTAATTGTTCTATAATGAACTGTAACAATTCAGTATAGAACAATGAATTTTCTAACAAAGCCTAATTAATAAATGTTAACAATATATGTCACTTTAATCACATTTTAGGAAACCATTGATTAACAGAGTAATTTGCACTTTATAGTTTATAAATACAAATAATAAGCACCAGAATTTTGCTTTGACATGTTCAGTTCAGTTGCTCAGTCATAGACTGACCCCATGGGCTGCAGCACCCCAGGTTCCCTGTCCATCACAAACTCCTGGAGCTTGCTCAAACTCATGTCCATTGAGTCAGTGATGCCATCCAACCATCTCACCCTCTGTCATCCCCTTCTCCTGCCTTCAATCTTTCCCAACATCAAGGGCTTTTCCAATGAGTCTGTTCTTCGCATCAGGTGGCCAAAGTATTGGAGCTTCAGCTTCAGCATGAGTCCTTCCAATGAATATTCAGGACTAACTTCCTTTAGGATTGACTGGTTGGATCTCCTTGCATTCCAAGGGACTCTCAAGAGTCTTCTCCAACATCACAGTTCAAAAGCATCAATTCTTCAGTGCTCAGCTTTCTTTATGGTCCAACTCTCACATCCATACATGACTACTGGAAAACCACAGCTTTGACTAGATGACCTTTCTCAGAAAAGTAATGTCTCTGCTTTGTAATATGCTGTCTAGGTTGGTCAAAACCTTCCTTCCAAGGAGCAAATGTCTTTTAATTTCATGGCTGCAGTCACCACCGGCAGTAGTTTTGGAGCCCAAGAAAATAAAAGTCTGTCACTGTTTCCATTGTTTCCCCATCTATTTGCCATGAAGTGATGGGAACAGATGCCATGATCTTTTTAAGCAAGCTTTTTCACGCTCCTCTTTCACATTTATCAAAAGGCTTTTTAGTACCGCTTCACTTTCTGCCATAAGGGTGGTGTCATCTGCATATCTGAAGTTATCGACATTTTCAGCTTGTGCTTCATCCAGCCTGCCATTTTGTATGATGTACTCTGCATATAAGTTAAATAAGCAGGGTGACAATAGATAGCCTTGACATATTCTTTTCCCAATTTGGAACTAGTCCGTTGTTCCATGTTGTTCTAACAGTTGCTTCTTGACCTGCATACAAATTTCTTAGGAGACAGGTAAGGTGGTCTGGTATTCCCATCTCTTGAAGAATTTTCCACAGTTTGTTGTGATCCACACAGACAAAGGCTTTGGTGTAGTCAATAAAGCAGAAGTAGATGTTTTTCTGGAATTCTCTTGCTTTTTCTGTGATCCAACAGATAGATGTTGGCAATTTGATCTCTGGTTCCTCTGCCTTTTTAAAATCCAGCTTGAACATCTGGAGGTTCTTGGTCCATGTACTGTTGTAGCCTGGCTTGGAGAATTTTGAGCATTACTTTACTAGCATGTGAGATGAGTGCAATTGTGTGGTAGTTTGAGCATTCTTTGGCATGGCCTTTCTTTGGGATTGGAATGAAAACTGACCTTTTCCAGTCCTGTGGCTACTGCTAAGTTTTCCAAATTTGCTGACATATTGACTGCAGCACTTTCACAGCATCATCTTTAAGGATTTTAAATAGCTCAACTGGAATTCCATCACCTCCACTAGCTTTGTTTGTAGTGATGCTTCCTAAGGCCCACTTTACTTCACATTCTAGGATATCCAACTCTAGGTGAGTGATCACACCATCATGATTATCTGGGTCATGAAGATTTTTTTTGTATAGTTCTTCTGTGTATTCTTGCCACCTCTTCTTAATATCTTCTGCTTCTGTTCGGTCCATACCATTTCTGTTCTTTATTGGCCCATCTTTGCCTGGAAATTTCCCTTGGTATCTCTAATTTTCTTGACGAGGCCACTAGTCTTTTCCATTCTATTGTTTTCCTCTATTTCTTTGCATGATCAACTTAGGAAGGCTTTCTTATCTTCGTTGCTATTCTTAGGAACTCTGCAGTCAGATGGAACTATCTTTCCTTTTCTCCTTTGCCTTTTGCTTCTCTTTTCCCAGCTATCTGTAAGGCCTCCTCAGACAACCATTTGCCTTTTTGCATTTCTTTCTCCTGCAGTTGGTTTTGTTCACCACCTCCTGTACAATGTTATGAACCTCTGTTCATAGTTCTTCAGACATTCTGTCTATCAGATCTAATCCCTTGAATCTGTCATTTCTACCATATAATTTTAGCAGATTTGATTTAGGTCATACCTGAATGGGCTAGTGGTTTTCCCTACATTCTTCAATTTAAGTCTGAATTTTGCTTTGACATGTACTCTCCAGTAATTAGAAACTGTGGTCTACAGAAATATTTGTCATCCCTGGAAGATTTCTCTGTGAAAATTAAATTTAACAGGTATAGGTCAAGTGTACTTGAGACCATGACATAGGATGGTATAAGATATTCCCTTGAGAAGCCCACAGCAGGTAGATATGGTCTACCACGCAGAAGAGGCTCAACCTCAGACAGGAAAGAAGAAGCATACAAGTTTCACTTGCTGGTGTACCAATGGAGACCTTTAGAATGCCAACTCCCAACGTGGGATTATATTTTACCTTTCATTATCTGTATAGATGAGCAGCCAACTTCTCTGTATGAGGTTTATATGAAAGATCTTTAATTCTAGCCTTCTATTTTCAGGCACTCTCTCAGGAAACTTTTCCTCCAATTTTTAAAAGAAAGATACTGTTTTTAAACATGATTGGATGTTCATTTTGGTAAGTTGCCTTCTTCTTTGAAGAATACATATAAGCTTGCCATTTATTTCTGGTAGTCCAGAATAATTTTTCCATGGACTCATAGCTAAATTTATTTTCTACCTCTGTTTTTTATGGCTATATGACAATGGAATGTGTCTCCAGAGATTTCCTGGTTTTGCTTGTTTTTAGGTCACCACTTCAGTCATCATCAGTAATGCAGAAATACAAGAACATGTGGCCCATATTCTCCAATTAGTTATAATATTATGTTTATTGACATGTGTGCACACACATGTATCACACATCCATGAAATAAAGTACACAACGTTCCAACTGATAAAGTGTGAAATAAATGACATATCTGATAAGGACTATGAGCATTCTGAGCAGATGGAGAGTAATCAAAAAGAACTTTAAAGACTATTGCTTCATAATATAGAATGATAATTCAGATACGAAATATTATTACAGATTGCTGTTGTACTGAGATAATAAGCTATATAGTAAATCTAAATTTAAACGTCTATTCTAAAAAAAAGCACTGTTCCATGGCTGGTTCCAGAAGTGAGCTATATTGTTGGGTGGTAGTTTGCTTCAGGCAATAGGTGCATTCCTGAAAAGCCAGGTGAAACAGTTATTTGCTGAATTAAAATTATTTCCATAACATCTGCAATTTGGAATAATAACTTCAGGGCTGTTCTAGTCATCACATGTGAATTTAAGAAAGAAGCCAATCTTTTTTCATCATTAGAACAGAATGAATATAAAGAACCACATGATTAAACGTGCTTACTTCTCCTTCACCTTCACTGCTGAGGATTGCCAAGGAACCATACTTGATCTTTAGCTAAAGCCACCTGCTCCCTTGGTCCACTAGATCTTATCCCATCCTAAACTAGGACATTGTTCTAACAATTCTTTTCTCTCCTACACCATCATTCTCCATTTCCAGTGGATTATTCCCATCAGCACATGGATATGCAATTATTTCTCATTTTAGAAAAAACGCAACAAACTAAAAATCTTTCTAGAGAGCACTTCCCCTGTTGCTACTACTCTGTTTATCTTTTTATAAAAACTGAAAGTTTCTTACATACGTTCTCTGTAATTTCCCTCTAGTCATTCTCTCTTGCATCCTCTTGATTGCTTCACCACCTCTCCAAACCTCCATCTTCAAGGTCATAGATGACTTTCATGTTGCTAATCCCAGTGGTCAGTTCTTGGTCATTATTTTACCTGACCTACAAGCACACTCATACATACATACATATATATTTATATATAATATAAGCCTTTATACTCTATCTCTCTCTCTCTCTATATATATATATATATATATAAACACCATATCTTCTCTATCCATTCATCTGTCAATGGACATTTAGATTGCTTCCATGTCTTGGCTACTTTAAATAGAGCTGCTATGAACATGGGCGTGCATGTGTGTTTTTAAATTCATTTTCATAGTTTCTGGATATATGCCCAGGAGTGGGATTGCTGGATCATATGGTAGTTCTATTTTTAGATTTTTAAGGGACCTCCATATTGTTCTCCATAGGGGCTGCACCAATTCATACTCCCACCAACAGAGTAGGATGGCTCCTTTTCTTCCACACGCTCTTCAGTATTTACTATTTGTAGACTTTTTGATGATGACCATTGTGACCAGTGTGAGGCGATACCCCACTGTAGTTTTGACTTGCATTTCTCTAATAATTAGCAATGTTGTGCATACTTTTTTTTAACGTGTCTATCACTTGACTGTATTCTTCACAAAATCAGAGATATTAGGTTGCTTGTTTCCATCATTAAATGATTCATTCATTTATATTGGGATCCCAAAGGTAAATAAGACATAATCCCTGCCTCAAAAAGTTTATAGTCTATTGGGAAAGATAAACAAATACAGAGAAACACAGTCTCAATTCCCTCACACTATCATTTATCTCAGATCTTTACCTCATATAAGATTTCTATAATAAAATAGCAGTTCATATTTCTGTGAATGACTTGACTTGCTATTTTTGTCATTCGAATTGTTTTGTGAAGAATTCTTTTGTAAAGTGTAATCATCGTCCAATTCAATCAGAGACTCTTGCAACTGGATGAACCCTCAGATATGAACATTTGCGTTATTGTTGTTGTTTAGTCGCTAATCATGTTATAGGGCTGAAGAATTTGTTGCCTATAAATAATGTCTTAGGAGTAATAATGATACACATTATTTCTTGTATGTTATTATGTACCAGATGCTGTGCTAAATGCTTCATATGCTTTATTGCATGCAATGTTTACAACAACCTCATGAGTTGGTTACTATTATTGTGTCCCTTTTATAGATGCAAAAAACTGAGGCTCAGGCAGTAATTTGCTGAAGGTCACACAGATATATGTGGTAGAGTTTCAATTTAAACCAAGGTCTGTCTCATTTATCAGTTCCAGACTCTTGTTAAATGAATGTGCTTAAATGATCATCTGAATGGGCATCTGAAATCCTTTTTCTGATTCCCAGTCCAGTGCTTTCTCTACATAAAATTACTATTTTTGCTTCCAAAGTGTTCTCTATGATGGTTTTGTCTTTTGGGGGGAGAGGAATTGACATGCACAGATACACTAAATCTTAAGCAAACATCTAGGCTAGAAGTTCTACGACTATTGCATCTCATTCATTTTCCAATGATGTAGGGATAAAAGAGAAAATTGAGATTGAGTCACATCTTTATAACAATGTCAATAGCCTCTTTTGTTTATGTGCCATTAACCCAACATTCTGCAGAAGAGCCCAAGATCTCCAACAGTTCAACAATCTAAGGGCAATGAAGTAATTCTATCGCCTCGATGTATGTTGCCCACAACTGTTTACACACAAACACACACTTGTGATCGTAGAATAGTTTGCTAGAGTCAGAGAAGGTGATCATATAAGTTTTTCCTTCCTTTGCATCACTCAAAAAAAATTGTTTACTCTGCTTAACGACAGAACAATCTGTGTATTTTTGCCATCGTTGTAAGTAGCTGTAAAAAGCATTGTGATAAACATCAATAGAAGCACAGTATGGTAATGTAAAATTAATGAGTGAGATGGCAATCTCCTTTCCAGGCAAATTGTACTTTACAGCACAATGCACCCTCTCAACCAGTCTGTTCTCAAGAACCCAAGAATATGGGCATGGTGATGAAGTTATTATCTGAAGACGTGGAAGGGGCCAAGCAAGAGGGTTTCAAGTGATGGATACTATACTTCCTCGCAGTGGCTGCTTACAAGGTGTGAAGAAACTATGTCCAATGTGTCTGCATTTACTTTTTAAAAATAATTTATTTATTTTAATTGGAGGCTAATTACTTTACAATATTGTAGTGGTTGACATGAATCAGCCATGGGTATACATGTGTTTCCCATCCTGAATTCCTCTCCCACCTGCATTTACTCTTTTTGACTTTTTGATGCTCTCTTGCTGGCCAACAACATGATTGAAACTTAACTGACTTGTATTTAGTATAATAAATAATGAAATAAAGTAAGTATACAAATAAGTGCCACTCCAAGTTTTCTGCTTTCCAAAATGGTGTAGAGATCCATGGGGTTGCAAAGAGTCGGACACGACTGAGCAACTGAACTAAACTGAACTGAAAATGGTGTAAGTTTGATGAGTACCAGCAAAATGCAGAGAGATCTAGCCTTGCTTATCACAGTAATTAACCAATTTCATCATCAAGGCTGAGATGCAGGTTTCCCTGCCTTGTGTTGAGATCCAAATCTCTTAATAAACCCTGAACTGGAGTTTGAAAGAGGTCTGTAGTGTGCTTTCTGACTCAGTGTTGGGAGGAGTTGAACTGCAGAAAATAAAAAAGATCAAGAGGATTGTTTAGAAAGTGTTAGATGAACACTATGAATTGTGTCTCCTCAAAATGATTCAGGAGGTCCGATCTGACTGAGGCATACAGAGGAGTGAGATATGATATTTTATTCAGATATGATATAGTTTCAAACAATGAAAACACAGGCTCTGTAGGACTTGTTTTAATTATCATCTAGTTTTCTTCTCTAAATTATGATCTTTTAATATGCCTGTGGGTTCACAGAGGAAGATGTTGAAAATTATGAATGTAGTCAGCTAACTTTAAAGTGTTTTTTGTTTAAAAATTCTTTATATGCCAATTGTAGGAAATAGAAAAAATATTTATGTAAATACAATAGAACATTATATTTTTTGTTACTGCCCAGAGAAAAGCTTGTAAGTTTGGTATGCAGTCAGCCCCCTGTGTCTGCAGGTCTACATCCATGGGTTCAACCAATAGTAAATTGAAAAGTATTCAGGAAAAAGAGTCCAAAAAGTTCCAAAATGCTATTAAACTTTAATTTGCCACACAGCAGCAGCTATTTGCATAGCATTTACATTGTATTAGTTATTATAAGAATCTCTCTCTCTTTATTTCCCTAGCAGATTTGGGGGCTACTTCTTTTGTGTCTTTCCATCACATGGAACATGCCTCTGTTAAGCTCCTGTGCTGTGCTGTGCTCAGTCGCTTCAGTCGTGTCCAGACTGAAGCCCGCCAGGCTCCTCTATCCATGGGATTCTCCAGGCAAGAATACTGTATGGGTTACCATGATCTGCTCCAGGGCATCTTCCCAACCCAGGGATCAAACCCACATCTCTTACATCTCCTGCATTGGCAGATGGGTTCTTTACCACTAGCGCCACCTGGGAAGCCCCTGTAAAGCTCTCACCTCATGCTAAATGCTAGTTACATGTCAGTTTCTCAGCCTGGGCTGAGAGTTCCTTGAGAGTCATATCTTGTCCATCTTTTTATCCCTGAAACTTAACACAGCACCTGACAATTGTCAACTGCTTGGAGGAATAACTAGTGTCAAAGCTATAGATACTAGAAGTGTGCGGACTTTGTTGAACACTGCCGGAGGGGCATAATCCACATGGTGGTTTTAAAAACTCAAATCATGTTATTGGTCTCCACATCCTTTTGGGTTTTAAACGTATAGAAACATTGGTAATTTGAACATAGCAACTCTGATGCCAGACAGATGGTTCTTCACCCATACAGCACAAGCAGCATCTCATAAAATCTCCTTTCAAATGGGTATTATCACAATGGATAGACTTCCATGCTTTTGAGACAGGAAACTAGTCATTTCTGAGCTAGCAATGACCTCCCTTTATCAGTATGCTAGAGCAAAAAGAGGAAATATTTTGAGAGTGCTGTATATCTTATAAGAGCGTTTATTAGAATTGACAGTGGAGGTCTTGTCTCATTTATATTTTATGAGTTTTTGTATCTATTATTTTACCTGGACTTAAATTGGCATTTTAAACTTAGTGGTCATATACTAATTTTGTTCCAGGGAAGTTGGCCAATTGCATCTAGCTATGATGGAATAGGAGTACCCACATGTAGCTACCCCTAGTGATGCTTGATAACTGTGGATTAATTTACCTGAGAAAAACCCTTCTTTCACCCATGCTAAGCACTGTACTTAGAAAAACAAAAACTTGTGCATGCATCATTGATAGTAACTAATTAATTATAGCCTCGTTCACCTCTCAACTCTATTTTTTTTTTGTATAGACATCTTTTGAAGCCAAACTACTTGCCTCCCACAAAAAATATTGAGAGAGCAAAATTTTTAACTGTTTAAAAATAGTCTATTATTAGCAAAGGTGTTGCCAAGGATGGCTTATTCATTCATTCATTTAGTTGGCTGATGAAAACTTTTCAAATTCCTACTGCATGTAAGACACTATATTTAATATTGTGATATTTACACAGAAGTATTAGACATCCAAGAAGTGAACTATGTGGAAAAGCTGGGCTATGTGAAAAAATTAAACACAAATATGGTAGTTATAATACTCTGGACATGAGACACCATCACCTACTTGATATATAATCTTAGAGAATAAATACGTGAAAAGGAAGAGACTACATATTTCTGACTGAAACTGGGGGAGAAGCTTAGGCAATAAAGATATAGTTGGTTGGGTCTTTAAGAATGCATAGAATTTTAATAGCTAGAAGTAGCAGGAGGTCTTCAACCCTAGAGAGAAGTGGATGGTGGAGAGTTAGAATGAGTGAAATATCCTGGTCATCAGGGACCATGACGAGATGGGGACGTGTAGTTGAAGACATTTGGGAGGGATTTAACCATGAGGCTTAAGATTGGACTCTGTTCAACAGGTAAGGAGAAATCATTCACTGAGCACCTCTGAGTAGGAAATTAAGACAAATTGATATTCTGTAACGATTCATTTGGTACCAGGGTATGAAATGGGTAAGGATTTCAGGAGACTGAAAGGTGGTTGCAGATCTTAAAATGAGATAAACAATCTGGTGAGATGGTGAGTGAAAATGAACCTAAGGGGGACTATGAGACTCCCAAGTACACTAGGAGATGTTCTTCTTCTTTTAATGAGAATGGAGATTGAGTCTGGTTAAATATGCAAGAGGGCTTCCCTAGTGGTTCAGTGGTAAAGAATCCACCTGCCAATGCAGGAGATGCAGGTTTAGTCTCTGGGTTGGGAAGGTCCCCTGGAAAAGGGAATGGCAACCCACTCCAGTATTCTTGCCTGGAGAACCCCATGGGAGTCTGGCGGGCTACAGTCCATGAATTCACAAAGTGGTCTCTTGGAGGCTGAACAACAATGACAGTAATATGTAAGAAGTTTAGGGTAGTAAGTGAAAGATGGAGATTGGGGGCTTTTGGGGAGAGTGGAAGTGAATTTGTGCAATCAGAGCTGGGAGGAAGGCTCTATAGACCCAGGGGCAGTGTGGAGCCCAGCACCCTCTCTGAATACAAAGGAGCTGTGTGGGAACCAAGGAGAGCCTGCAGGCCTTAAGTTGTGTGTTTTTCTAGTGTGTTGTATTGGAACACATAGTATAGCTTCTTTTTTTTTGTCAAAGATGGACTTTTGACTATTGAACTCAGGACATCCTGAGATAGCACAGTGTATCAGTAAGAATAATATGGTGCATTTGAGTGTTTTATGTTATGTTTTTATACGGACACTTCCCCATATACCTAATACTGTTTTAGTGGACTCCATGGTGAAGTGGGGTGAGTTATGAACACACTTTTGGGAGAGATGGTTCAAGTCTGTCATAGGTTGTCAGTGTGGGGCCATTGATGATTTCATTTTAATTCATACTGGCCATTTCTCCATATCATAGAATCACTGACCATGAAATCTGGCAGAAATGGCAATTTTGTTCACTGCAGGGCTAGCGCTCCCAGGGTACAGGATATTACAGATCAGATGTAAAGTGTTTTATCACTTTTCCCTAGGAAAGTTTGCTGGTACTTAAGGCTATTTTCTGCAATCTCTAACTGATCTGTAAACCTGATAACCATGGCTAAATCATTTATTTTGTTTTATATGGATAAAGATGCTGTTAAACTATAGACTGAATTTGACTAGGAGGTATAATTTAAGGGGTTCAGAAAAGGAAAAAGTTTACCTAAATGACCTCATTATAGAACCTTGAGATTCACACATTATTTACATTTTTGTGGGGTTAAGTTAAGGTATTGGTTTATGAATAAGTTGATCTGATTAGCTATTTTGGCAGAGAACTCCCACCTCGGGGCTGGGGTGAAAGGATATAGATTGGGGACATGTGATGAAAAGAAAGTTTGGGAAAGATCTAGGGTTTGGGATGTTGTGTGGAAGGCATGCTGTAAGCATCAAGGTGACAGTCGTGGGCCAGAGGACAGTGAGCGCATGGGGCTCCTGGAAAGAGGGTGAACCCCAGAGAGAGGAGGGCGCAGATGGGGTTATTAGGGAAGCACCAAGTGTGTTATTTCCACCAACGTACTCATCTACTCCAGTTTTCCTCTTTCACTCAACTGAATAGGCTTGTCTTCAGTATTAAAAATGCATTCCAATATATTTATACATTAGATATCAACACTGATTCCACTTATAGGGGGTACAGTACTCCTGCCTGGAAAAATCACATGGACGGAGGAGCCTGGTAGGCTGCAGTCCATGGGGTTGCTGAGGGTCGGACACGACTGAGCGACTTCACTTTCACTTTTCACTTTTATGCATTGGAGAAGGAAATGGCAACCAACTCCAGTGTTCTTGCCTGGAGAACCCCAGGGACGGGTGGGCTGCCGTCTCTGGGGTCACACAGAGTCGGACACAACTGAAGCGATTTAGCAGCAGCAGAATAGTCAAATTCATAGAGTCAGAAAATATACTGGTAGATGGGGGGAGGTTGGGGGATGGGAGGGGGAGTGGGCAGAGGGGGAGAAAGGGGAGAGGGAGAGTTCATGTTTAATGGGAAGAGAATTTCAGTTTAGAAAGGTGAAAAATTCAGGAAATGATGAAAGCTGCAAAACAATGTGAATGTACTTAGTGCCACTGAGCTGCACAGTTAAATATGGTAACAGTAGTATGTTTTATGGAGAAGGCAATGGCACCCCACTCCAGGACTCTTGCCTGGAGAATCCCATGAAGAGAGGAGGCTGGTAGGCTGCAGTCCATGGAGTCTCGAAGAGTCGGACACGACTGAGCGTCTTCACTTTCACTTTTCACTTTGATGCATTGGAGAAGGAAATGGCAACCCACTCCAGTGTTCTTGCCTGGAGAATCCCAGGGACGGGGGAGCCTGGTGGGCTGCCGTCAGTGGGGTCGCACAGAGTCGTACACGACTGAAGCGACTTAGCAGCAGCAGCAGCAGCAGCAATATGTTTTATATTATGCTCTTTTTACCACAATGGAAAAAAAATTGAACAGAAAAGAAGGGTCACTAAGAATAGGCTTTTCTGAACCTACAGAACACAACAGTGGGGGCAAGTTTTGGGAGAAGCCAGATCGGGAATAAAAATACAATCTCCAACACTTAAGTTGTAAAAGCTGAGAAGGGTGCTCCATTCTACGAGTTTCTTTCACCGGTTAAACTGACATACCTTCTTCAGAACGTTGTTACTGGTGTTCGCTGCAAAAGCAGATATTAAATACAACTGTCCAGTGTCATGCGTGACTGATGGATGCTCTTCTTGTCCTCTGGACCTAAACTACTTTCCTACTAACCCAGCAGGATGTGAGATGAAGGGAGAACAGCGGCCTCACTGTTCTGTCTCCTGTTCCCTCTGAGACCTCTCCTGGGCACTTGTTCTAGCCCCGTTTGAGAGGGCTTCCTCTCCGAGAGACAAGGTGGGCTTCTGGTGTGGGACCAGAGCCAAGAGAGAGGCTGGACTTGATGTCATGGTCCACTATGGCCACTTGTTTGAAACAGAGGTTGATGTTTCATTTGGGTTCGGATCTCATCCTTTACCAGGACATTGCTGCTGCTGCTGCTAAGTCACTTCAGTTGTGTCCGACTCTGTGCAACCCCATAGACGGCAGCCCACCAGGCTCCTCTGTCCCTGGGATTCTCCAGGCAAGAATACTGGAGTGGGTTGCCATTTCTTTCTCCAATGCATGCATGCATGCTAAGTCGCTTCAGTCGTGTCCGACTCTGTGCGAACCTATGGACAGCAGCCTACCAGGCTCCTCTGTCCACGGGATTCTCAAGGCAAGAATACTGGAGTGGGTTGCCATTTCCTTCTCCAATGTTCAGTTCAGTTCAGTTGAGTTCAGTCACTCAGTCGTGTCCGACTCTTTGCAACCCCATGAATTGCAGCACGCCAGGCCTCCCTGTCCATCACCAACTCCCGGAGTTCACTCAGACTCACGTCCATCGAGTCAGTGATGCCATCCGGCCATCTCATCCTCTGTCATCCCCTTCTCCTCCTGCCCCCATCCCCCAGCATCAGAGTCTTTTCCAATGAGTCAGCTCTTCGCATGAGGTGGCCAAAGAATTGGAGTTTCAGCTTCAGCATCAGTCCTTCCAATGAACACCCAGGACTGATCTCCAATGTTACGTCCTGGTAAAGGATGCTTTCTCGGTGCTTGGCCTGGTTCCGCAGGCACGCATGCGCATTGTTACTCCCCGTTCTAAGGAGATGAGCCTCTTTGAGGGAAGACTAGATCAGCTGCCGGATGTGGGGAAATGACGGAGGAGGATGAGAAAGACTCTCCGGAGATCCTTTTTCTGGTATGAAAGAATTAAGAAAAAAAAAAAAGGAATGAAAGAGGCATAATTTCTCCTAAGGTTTACTTGGTCAGTGAAAGCATTGTGGGATGTCAGGGTGAATATTTAAGTATATTTTCTCTCTTTTTTTTAAACGTTACATATTTGGAGCCTTAAAATATACATATTCACATACACTAAAACACAAACCAAATAATACAGCTGCCAAAGGATTTTGATATTTTAGGACACGTTTGTTTCTCTTACATTTTGTTGATGTCTAAACACAAGCCTTCGAAGTGAAAATTCCCTCATCTAGTTTAATTTATTCACATCTTTACATTGACTCCCTGAGCGGTTTTGAGACTGGTTGTGCTAAAGCTTTGTTTCCAACTTCTGAAAGCACAGACCAAAACTTCTCGGAGTGTTTTCACTGAACAGAGGAGACATGGGTGGTTTTCATAAATTTGTCTATTCATTGTGCTGAACCTGGGCCCAGCCTCCCCGGAAACTGCTCCCTGACTGAATGAATGAAGTCTAGGAATCACTGTGCTTTGTAGCTCCTTACACTATCCCAGGATTTGGGAGTCAAGTGGAAGCCCACTTGAAGCGAACTGCCAAGAAGGACCAGAGTCAAAACGAAAACTCATGAACCACTTAACACAGCTAATGTGGTTCACAGTGGCACTGACGGCAAATGTGCTATAAGCTATAAGGAGATGCTTTGTCAGAGTGTCTCTTTACTTTCTGTCTGGAGCATATTTCAAAGGCCTTGAATAGTCAGAAAAAGGCATCAAGATAAGGATGAGCCCGGGAGCCTCCTCAGTTTAGCCATTGTCCTGGGTGCTCAGAGACATTGCTTTCCATCACAGACCCAGAGGGGCTGGAATGGAAGAAGCAAGAAAAATGGGGCTTTTCACCACCTATAAAATCAAGCTTCATGTGGGAGAAAGAAAAAAAGGAGCAGAGGAAAGATTCTGATTTTCCTCTGGATTTCTGACCAGGCTGAGGATGGTAATCCCAACATTACCATGCAAAAGCCTAGCCTCTCGACAGCGTCTCCTTAGAGCAAAATCACCAAAAACAGTACCACCAACCTCTTTACCAAAGTTCAGAAATGTTTCAGCATGGTGTCATAAGCCAAGGAAGAAGCTTGTATGAGTTTCTAAAAGTTGAATTCAATGAATGAGTGGACATGAAAGGATTTTGCAAAGTATAAATTGCCATTTAATTGCCTGGTGTTATTAATTAAAATCTATTCAACTTCTATTTGAGGCTGGTGTCCTTTTCTGAGAAATATGCAAATTGTTCTTAGATGTAGTACTTAATTGGAGGATAAGAGCAGTTTTTATCAGGGAAGGAAAACAAACTGGGGCCTAGTGAGAATGAGGGAATCAAGATGACTTTGAAATTCGGGGAAAAAAAAAAAAGTGGTGACAGTTTAAGTCAATTCTCTGAAACTAAAGTACCAAACATTCATTCCTAATTTTAAAAAGGTGGTGGTGGGGTGGGGGAGTTTTGCATTGGAATGCTGACAAACCAACAGGAGGCTATCAACTGGTTTGGGAAATGGAGAGAAAAGTTATTGCCATGTTGCTAGGCAACAGATTCCCAAGCTGAGTTCTCTTCCTTTCTTAAAGGACGGGTGCAATGTTTTAGTTCTGTAAATACTAGCCATTTATTTACTTCTTCACTGTGAATTAGAGGGGCTAGTCTCAGAACAAGACTGGCTAAGCCAGAAAGAGTCCAAATGCAGGCAATTAGAATACGATTAGGAAGGCAACACTGTGTATGGAAATAAATAAAGCATTTGCTCTGTGGAGTGAAAGAGTGGCTACCTAATGCTATTCTGACCAAAAAACCCCCAAAGTTTTACATGACTAAGATGATTCCTAATTAGAGCTTCAAGTCTAAGAGAATTATAGTTGCCCAATAAAAATTTATTGCAAAAGATAAAATGACTCACGGAAGACAAATGGCTGAGTGGCTGACAGCAAAGAAAGTGAGAAATTGTCATTTGGAAAAGGATCCCGGATGTGTGTTCAAGGGTCAAGTCCCCCCTGGGGAGGGGGGAGCTGTCCCTTGGAGGTCATTGCTTCACAAACATGCCAGATTGGTCGCTGCTAGTTCTCAGGTGTGGACTCTGACCCCACAATGGAGGGGCTCCGAGGGGACAGATAAGGCACAGCCTGATGAGTTTGCTAACCGGGAGATGGAGTCTGTGGTCTTGGAGATGAAAGCCCCTCGGGATCTCCCTCACAACAGAACCACTCCATCAACTTTCCTAATATGGACTCGGACTTCAGGCTAGAGGGAGGGAAAGAAAGCACTCCTGGAGCTTGAGAAAAAGGGGAGGATTTGATGAATGTACAGATAGGGAGGGAACCCGTTCTCAGGGAAAAGAATCTTTGATCAATGGCATGGAGAAGCATCTTTCAAAGCCCCCTCAGATTCCAGCCACTTTAGAAGGAACAAAAAGAAGCTGATTCAGAGCCCAGCTGTTGTTATGAAAACCCAAATCAAAACAAGAAAAGGAAAAGAGAGACTTGGCAAAATATAATCTCAAATGGATTACCTGAAATACTCACAAACGATATTTCTCATCAGAATTCACCTCTAAACCAGAGGGGGAATGTTTGGGCCACTGTGTTGGAATAAATACAGGTCTTCTGGGAGTGCATAGGGGGATTTTGTTATTGGTCTTTTCCCTGTGTAGGTGGATATCCTCTAAAATAGCACGTTAACCTATCAAAGAAGCCTGAGAGCCCAAGAATTGATGCTTTCCAACTGTGGTGTTGGAGAGCACTCTGGAGAGTCCCTTGGACAGCAAGGAGATCAAAGCAGTCAATTCTAAAGGAAAGCAACCCTGAATGTTCATTCGAAGGACTGATGCTGAAGCTAAAGCTCCAAAACTTGGCCACCTGACGCGAAGAGACTCATTGGAAAAGACTCTGATGCTGGGAAAGACTGAAGGCAGGAGAATAAGGGGACAACAGGAGGAGAGATAGTTGGATGGCATCACTGACTTAATGGACATGAGTTTGAGCAAACTCTGGGAGATGGTGAAGGGCAGGGAAGCCTGGTGTGCTGCAGTCCATGGGGTCACAAAGAGTCGAACATGACTTAGCGACTGAACAACAATAACTTATCAAGTCATAGGAAGGAGCCTAGCCTCCATCAGTTGTCTGCTGTGTGCAGGACCCCTCACGTGGGTTATCTGATTTAAACAATGATTTTCCTCAGAGCATTCATACTGTATGAAATTGCTGACAGAAAATATGGATCCTCTGTGCTTGTATTCGGAGAAGGCAATGGCACCCCGCTCCAGTACTCTTGCCTGGAAAATCCCATGGACGGAAGAATCTGGAGGGCTGCAGTCCATGGGGTCATGAAGAGTCGGACACAACTGAGCGACTTCACTTTCACTTTTCACTTTCATGCATTGGAGAAGGAAATGGCAACCCACTCCAGTGTTCTTGCCTAGAGAATCCCAGGGATGGGGGAGCCTGGTGGGCTGCTGTCTCTGGGGTCGCACAGAGTTGGACACGACTGAAGTGACTTAGCAGCAGCAGTGCTTGTATTAATAGCTGATGGGCAGATGCCTTAAAGGAAGTTGAGTAATCATTTCATCTCCTGTGCTCGATGTATGAGTTTGTCCAAATGGATCGTTTTGAACTCCAATGTCAGTTTTTGATGTCAGTTTTTTCGAGGAACCTGTTTTACCCCTTTATTATTTTCTTTCTGTTTAACAGCCAAGCATGAATTTAAAGGTTTTGGATGTTTGACTCTTTGGTTCCAATCATCTCTATGGAGTATTACACATACATGTAGATTAAACAACAGCAGCAAAAAGCTATTTGTGGTTTGTCTTACAGGCTTCCCAGGTGGATTAGCGGTAAAGAACCTGCCTGTCAATGCAGGAGACATAACAGATGCAGTTTCAATCCCTCGGTGGGTAATATCCCCTGGAGCAGGGCATGGCAATCCACTCCAGTGTTCGTGCCTGGAGAATCCCATGGACAGAAGAGCCTAGTGGGCTACAGTCCATGGGATCACAAAGAGTTGGACACAACTGAGCGACTAACACTTACTTTTACCGGAGAAGATATAAAAGCATAAATCCAGGAACATGTATACCTTCTCTCTGTGGACCTAGGTGGGTCATCCGTGCTTGGCTGCTAGAATGTTCCTGATGGCTACTTTTTTTTTACTCTTTGGTCTTTACTAAAGCCTGTTGATCTAGCACAGCTACCCTCAAAACGTTCAACAAATTTCAGAGTTCTCCAGCAAAACTGCATGATAATTGCAAAGTTTTCTTTTTTATGCCTTTTTACAGACCTGTCCTGTGAAATAAATCTAAGTCTTAAGCAGGTCTTCACCAGGACTGGAAAACTGATAAAGAACTGGAGAAGGAGATGCTGAATGGGCAGAAACTGCAAGGACCTCAGACTCTGACCGAGGTGAACGGCATCCTCAAAGAGAAGGGGCTGCTCAACACTGGGGGGCTGCCTGTGACCAGGACTCTGCTATCGAGAATTCTCCGTTACCACTTGTGCTGCGAGGTGTTCGATCTGCGGGGTGTCTTAGGCTGAGCCCCAACACCTTGGGGGCTGTAGCTGCAATGATGCTTCAATCCTAGCGGTTGGTCAAAGCAAGCTGTAAGGAGTGAGCACAGAGGGGCAGGAGCAGCGCCCCGCTGATGAGTGCCCCATGAGCCCACCTCGGGGACAGGCCCTCAGCTGCTTCAGGAGAGCCCTGTGGCTCACAGACCTGCTTCAGCCAGAAGTAGAGTCCAGGTTTCCCACGGGCAGGATGTGCTGCAACAGGGCTGTGTCCTGCTGGTTTTGAGGTGTGATCCCGGGTCCCTGCTGGTCAGCATTTCCCCAAGGACCCTCTGGCCGTCCTCATCTGGTTTTCCACGCTGCTTCCTGGGGCCTGGCCTGTCAGTGTGCTGCTGAGAGGGCATAAATCAGGAATGCTCTCCCGTCTTTATCTCCAGTGAGCATCTCCACTGCGGGAAGGACTGATGCTTCATAACCAAATGTATCGATCGGGGTCTGAGCAAGTCTGGGTCTAATGCTACGCTGAAATGGAGTTTGCCATTACGTGTGGAGCTAAATAGTTCATTTTCTGCCATGAGACGGAAGGAAATCACTCAGGGAAGCCTTTGAGATGGACGATCCCAATAGCTGCAAAGCTACGGAGAAAAAAAAAATTAAGTTTTTCGGAATTGATTGCAATACTTCGAAAGATATTCTTTACCTCTTCACAAAAATCAAACTTTCCATTTGGACTTGTCAGAGTCAGCTTTTAGTGAGACCTATTTTTTTTGGTTCTTTTGATTAATGGCAAGGAGCTGTTTTTCTTTTTCTTCACTGTAATAAAAATCAAGCTGTCAGAGGGTGCCCTTCAAAATAGAAATCAGGAGATGATTTGAACAGAATATTAATATTGCTCTTTTAAACCCCAGTGTTCGTATCCTGGTTTAATAAACTAAATTTGCAGCCGATTTCTTCTCTAGAAGGCAAGCGACATTTTGTGGAAATATGAGAGTTTCCGACAGAACTTGATCACAATCTTTCATACATTCTTTCCTATTTACAGATAGCAGTGAGAAGAAAGGCTGGGTCTCATTCTTTTGTGCTTGAATAGGCCAGACAGAATGTGTGATTAGATGAATTTTGGCATCTCAATCATTTTATTGTAGCTATTGTTATCGTTCAGAATTCATGGGGCATAATTTTTAATTCAAGAATAGAGTGGATTTTTCTCTTGGAAAAAAAAAAATGATTTCTCAGTTTCCAGCGATAAGGCTCTTTAGAATCCGGCTCGGAGCTAACTGACAACACAATGGAGTGTGCGTTACGATGCGTTGCTTTAATTTCACCCCATCATGGCCCGTCTTAAAACTTTTGCCAATGACAATGTCTTCCAGAAACTGTGCGACCCCCTCGGAATCTTCAGCAGGCATTGGGTTTATTTTAGCGGTTCTTTTTATCTGAGCATCCTGAGTTTTTTCTGCCACCAAATTTGCATCAGCCTTGTTCACTGAAACAGTATTTCAAGATTAATGAATTAATCTTCTCCTACACCACCCTGCCAAGATTTTTAGACACCTTTTTTCTCAATTGGGTTTCCCTGGTGGTTTAGAGGGTAAAGTGTCCGCCTGCAATGCAGGAGACCCAGGTTCAATCCCTGAGTTGGGAAGATCCCTTGGAGAAGGAAATGGCAACCCACTCCAGTACTCTTGCCTGGAAAATCCCATGGACAGAGGAGCCTGGAAGGCTGCAGTCCATGGGGTCGCAAAGAGTCGGACACGACTGAGCGACTTCACATTCACTTTTTTCTCAATTGCTCCTTTTCCCTGTGAGATTTTAATGCTTCAAATGTACTGTATACCTGCCAATGTGCTGTGGCCCTCCAGATGACCATTGTTGTTTAGGTGCTAAGTTGTGTCTGACTGTTTTGCGACCCCATGGACTGTATAGCCTGCCAGTCTCTTCTGTCCATGGGGTTTCCCAGGCAAGAATTCCGGAGTGGGTTGCTCTTTCCTCCTCCGGGGGATCTTCCTTACACTGGGGTTGAACTTGGGTCTCCCGCATTGCAAGTGGATTCTTTACCCCTGAGCCACCAGGGGAGGCCCCAGATGACCATAAACTATTGTATAATGCTGAGATTCTTTTGCCTCCAAAGAATGGATGTTATCATCTTGGGGCAGTATTCCCACTCCCTACATATACTGAAATATACACACAACACTTCTATCAAGTCACTCTTACATTTTGTTTCCTTAAGGCACTGTATGTGCCAAAAACCTATTGAAATGATTGCTAATGATTGAAAAGTACTTATTATTTATCTGGCTATGCTGGGTTTCAGTTTGCTGCTTGTGGGATCTTTGGTTGTACCTCAAGAACTCTTAGTTTTGACATGTGGGCTCTAGTTCCTTAACCAGCGATCGAACCCCCTTTCCCCTGCTTTGGGAGTGCAGAGTCTTAGCAACTGGATCACCAGGGAAGTCCTTTGGAAAATACTTATTACACTTAATGTGTACTTGTAGTAAAAGATGATACTCATTGAGTGTACACATCCTCTGGGTTAATGTCGACACTGCTGCTGCTGGGCCATAAGGCGCAGTGAGGACTCAGCTGGACTCAAGCTGGACATCCAAGAACTGGTCTTGGTCTACAGGTGTGTCATCAGAATTCAGCCCAGTCCATTAAGGAAGCCAAAGTGCCTTCAGCCACACCTGGTCAGGACACTACGTATTATATCGTGGGGTTTTCACCTTAGTGTGGCTTCAAGGTAACACAGTTTATCTCCCTCCAAGCCTCCTCCTAATCTCTTCAATCTGACCCTGACACCTTCAACCAGAATCAGCTTTGCTTTCTCCACTTTGGTTCTATAATGCCGTGTTTTTATTTCCAAGACGGTAAAATAGCAGACTAGGAGAGGAAAAGAAAGAGAAACAACAGGAGGAGACATTGGGAAAGGCATTAGAACGTGTCTGATTGGACAGGGAAGGATTCTGGAAGGTGGGAATTATTCTAAAAGCTTACAGGCACTCACAGAATCTTCCCAATGTTTGCATATCAACATCCTCCTTCTACAATGGGTGATATCAATTAGAATGAAGGTACTTACCGAGAGGTTAAGTGACTTGCCCAAGGTTACCCAGTTAGTAACCTGCAGAGCCAAGATTTGAACGCAGACAAATGAGTCTTGGGGCTGATCTCATCATCATGTACGCCAAGAACCTTCCCCGTTTCCCAGGTGGCTCCGTCTCTCTCGGCTCATTTTCTCCAAATTCTTCAGTAATTGGTGTTATAACCTGGAATTATGTTTTTCCAATTATCCTTAGCAGAGCTCTTTGGGTGATGTTATTCAACTTTTACTGTTTCAAAGAGTTGTCTAAGGATCTCATTTAAAATGCAGATGACCATTCTCCATGCCTGAAAGAAGATGATCCAGAGGTTCTAAGTGAAGTCCGAAAAACTGTCATTCTATTAAGCACTCCCAGTGACTGTCCGAAAGGTGACTCCTATATCCTCTTTCCCTGGGCCTGTGGTTCCACTTCACTCAAATCAACTCCTTGTCATGTTGGATGCATTATTGGGCTTCTATCTAACATTTCCTTCAAGAAGGAAGTTCATCTGCCGTTTCTACAGCTTTCTTTGTGTATTAATAGTTTGATGGAACTGCAGCAAAGCCAATTCAGTGGGTGTAATCTAGTCAAGGACCAGAATCAGAGTCAGGCACTCTGTTCCCCAGTGATCAAGGATGTATTTGAAAACAGCTAGACCTTAGGGTAAGTCAGTAAATTATGGCCTGTGGGTCAAATGTGTTTTATTTATTTATTTTTTTTTTTTGTATTTATAAGTGGTTGAAAAAAGATTTTATGGCATGAAAATTATATAAAATTCCAATTTCAGTATTAATAATTAAAACCTTATCAGAACACATAATTCTCATTTAGTCACATATTTTCTATGCCTGCGTTTGTACTATAAGAGCAGTTACATAGTTGGAACAGAACATGCTGCTCACAAAGTCTGAAATATTTACTAGCTGGCCTTTACAGAGAAAGCTTGAAGGGGACGGACCGACCGAATCGCCTTCCATCTTGTTTTTCTTACCGAGAAAGACCAGGAGTAAAGTTAAAGTCCCTGATGAGTAGGTAGCGGGGGTGTGTGCGTGCTCTTTTCCTCCTATTAAGGTAGGATAGACTTTTTTAAAGTTTCTTTTATTATTTTTCTTGGCTGCGCCATGCAGCATGTGGGATCTTCATTCCCCAACTGGGGACCAAGTCTGCACCCCCTGCAGTGGCAGCATGGAATCTTAACCACTGGACCACCAGGGAAGCCCCAAGACAGGTATTTTTAAACAGTCGGTTGAGCTGGGGGTAGAGACACTGCCCCTCCTCTGAAACCTGAAAAACTGAACACAGGTGTGTGACATGTTAGTGATATAAACCACCACCATGAGCACACACCTACAGGGGAAGAGAAACAAGCTGTTGAATCAGCAGGGTCCTCTGTTATTGAGTTTCCTTGACTATTTGCTATTTGTTCACCCACGTTGTCATCTGCCAGTGTATTCTAATGGCCTTGTGGGGAACCAGCATCAAGGATTTAAGAAAGATATATGTGAGGAAACCCACTTGACAATCATAACTCCATCTTTTTCCTCGCAGTTGTCTCTGCCTGGTGTTGTTGGACACTACTTGTGGAATATTTTGGCCTGGCTTCTGGAGCCCTGTTATTTTAAGAAAACAGTTTGAGAATGAATAGTCTAAAACACAAGTGAACTCTTCAGTCCTTTATTGCAAGACTGGTGCCTGAAATTTTCCAGGGAGAGAATCTCAAAGTGACTCCATCATCAACCAACAACTATATAATTGTACCATGACAACGATTTTTATACAGTCTGGGTGCCTGGATATGTATGTTCCTACAAGTGCATAATGTGAACATCTCTGACAAGTTTGTTTGGGGTTCATTAGTGTAAGCACATGCCAGTCCCCTGAGCATGAGTCCGTGAGGTGACAGAATTCCTAGGATGCACTTTTTTTTCTATTGTAAATTAGAAAAGTTGGCTAGGGTACGTGCTCCCTAATCATGTTCCGAAGGTGAGGAGAAGGCTGTCCTGGCTCCAGCTGTCAATCTGTGTCTAGAAATTTCACCAATAATTTCTAGCCTGGGAGTGCTTGACTTGGGGACCCCTGGAGCTAATTGGATTCACTGATTTTCTGTAAAATCCCCGCCTGTCATCAGCTCAGCAGTAGGTATGATATTGAAGCTCTAATGAACCCAGGGATAGCTTTGAGTCGGTCTGATTTCTTTGGAGTGAATTATCAGGCCGTAAATTTGGATTTTTAGGGAGGAAACTTCTTGTATTGTCTCTTACAACCTTTCATTAGGATCCAAGCTATTTAAGAAGGTGATCAGGTTTCATCCTGGAAGACACGCCATTCTTGCAGAAAGGTTGTTAGAATCTAAGAACTCGTCAGTCAGGTGGAGCTTGGTTAGAACCTGCAAGGAAAATGAATCTGGAATTCTTGTTAACTGGGAACTGACCTGCTCCACAACAGCAACAGAAAAACCCATCCCAGGGAGTGGGGAGCCTGTGACCTGGGCTCTGGGTTGCTGCCTGAGTTGTTTTGCTTCGGTAGCTAGTTTCTTTGGTGCTTCCATGTCAGAGCAGAATTCACTTGCAAACCTGTTTTATCTCGCTCTGGGAGTTCCCCATCTCTAAAAACAGAGACTGTCCTGTCACGGAGTACCGTCCTCTGGGAGGAACAGGAATACATTTGGATGGGCTCCAGCACGCCTGGCTGTTCTTTGATATCACAGATGAGGCCACCAGTCTTTTCTTAGCAGGGCACTCACAGGAGCTGTCTGTGGCGAAGGGGACATTGGCTACACTGTCTGCAGATAGTCACCACTTCCATTTGGGCTGAAGTGCTGTGGTCTTTGTCAGAATCTTCTCCTGATGTTATTTTTATCTAGGTCAGAAAAATATGTTTACATCCTTATGTTTAGTTAGATGTAAATGTAAAATGCCTCCCTTCCCCAAACATACCCCATCAGCCACCTGAAAATCCCTCAAGGACCCAAATGTTCTTAAGAAATGTGGGTGTTTATTGTCAAGAAGCAGTTTGCTTTTATGGCGATGGAGAACTTGAGAACCCGCAGAGAAAACACACTTGTATATTGCTATACCTTTGGCTCAGACTAGCAATTTAATACCCTGCCCCATCAACCAAGGTCCAATTGATTACACCGATTTTATTCTTGTTCGAGAAGCCCTCGGGCCCTTGCTGCTGCTCCCACCCAGGGACCAGCATAGACACGCGAGGAAAGACTTGTTAAGTCACGTAGCCCTGTCATCTGATCCCTCTGGTGTGTCTCTCTGATGCCTGGACTTGCTTGGATTTGAGTGATGCCAGGAGTGGGTCGTCAGTGTGTTCACTTGGGAGTGGATAATATATTCTCTTTTGGATTCAATTTTTTTCCCCATTTCTTGAGTTTTTTTCAATCATTCCTGGGAAGCTGACTCTCTTTAGGGCTTCCTCCCTCCTCCTCCTCCTCTGGGTATTTTCTGATATTTACCCACCAAGGGGGATGAGGCTTGTCTCAGACCTCCAATTCATAGTCATCCATTTGCTCCTCTCTGTTCACTGTGGATTCCTTTGCGACGCAAGCTTTCCTCCCGCCTTCACTGTGTCATTGTCATTGCTGCGTGTCTGCACATCCCCTTCATTTTTTCTCAGCCCCTTCACTCTGTGTACTGTTGATGAGTCCGTGTGAGAGAAAGGGAGCGTGGGAAGAGAGACACGCGGGGACCAGGAGCAGTCCTCGCTAGGGACTTCGGGAGCCAATGGTTGGGCTCAGGGCTGACTTGGAGTCAGAGATGCCAACGTGGAGAAAAGACTGGAGATGCTGGCATTCCGAGATCTGAGATGGAAACTGTGAAACTGAAAAACAGGCTCTTGCAATTCCACCACCTGCCATTTTTTTGGCTTACATTGCTGGCCTGGATTTTCAGCTTGAACTAGTTTTCTTCCAGACCACTGTCTCTTACCTTTGTTCTCTGTTCTCTCCATGACTGTTCTTTTCCATAACCGGAGATGATGATCTGAGGGGTAGAGGGGGATCCTTGAGATTATCCCGTGCAGCCCGCTTTCAATCTGACATGAAGACTCAGGCCCCAGAGTGGTGATGGCATCTTCAAGGTCATGTGGAAGCTGGTGGAGGAGCCAGGACCAGCAGCCCAGCTCCTGAATCCCATGCCAAAGCTGTCTTCTCTAATGGGTCCCTGGTTCAATCTGTGGAGTTCAGAAAAGGGGACTTCTGCTGAAGCCGCTGCCTCCGAGCATGCTCAGAAAGTAACAGTGTACATCTATTTGTCAGAGAGATGTGGCAAAGAAAAGAGCCCACAGCCCTGAGAGAGGAAATATCAGATCAACCTTCAGTGAGCCTTCCTCTTCTGCAGGAAAACTGACATGAACATAGCACGTGACACCAAATAAAGTGATTCGACTTGAATGCTACCGTTATTAACATCTTCTGGGTTTTCTCCCCTTCAAAAAATAAGGTGTTTCCTCTCTTTTTAAACAACAAAGAGTCAAATTTTAAGACAAGTGTTATGAGGCACTATTTAATCATCCAAAGTCTCTTTACCTATAATTCTTGAACCAGGTGATACATAATTGGATAATTATAATTTGGAATCTGGAATAAAGTCTTTTAAGTAGATACTACGGTAGGCAGCAACATGTATGACTAATAATAAAGCGACATGCCCTGGATGTAAATTCCTTTGTCTCCGATACTGTTTATGATTTGCCCTTGAGCTGTCCTGTGGTCTGTTACCTAGTCATTGCTTTTTTTTCATTGACATGTGCATGTGAAAATGGAGCTGTTGAGAATGTGCTGTAACCTACATGGAAACTCCTCTCAACCATAAATGAGCTTTTCTAGGGTGTTAATTATATAATTTCCTGATTCTTAACCTTAAAATATTATTCACAAATGGCAACATCTCAAAATAAAGGTGAGAAGAGGTACTTATCTTCTATTTTGGTTTGGAATACTTGAAACTAAGAACCTGATTTATTTCTCATGTTACAAGATGTAAAAAAGAAAGGAAATATCATCTAAAAATTTCTCCAAAGATCTTTGTGACTTCACACTCTAGCTTTGTTCACTATAATAGGCAGATTTCAGGTTGAATGTTGTCTCTAAGGTATCAGAGAACCATAAAGCTGATTGAATGAAGCATCCGGACAAGAAATCATCTTGAGGTTTGGAGGGTGGTGGTGAAGAAATGACAGGTAAGCATGGAGATTTTACCCAAGATGAGGACGTTCTTTCTAGAGACCTGGAAGGATCGGATGTCAGTAGATACACGTGTCGCTTCCACCTTTCGTGTGTCTCAAGGCCTGAATTGTGTACTCATGTACATTTGGTATTTACACCCTTCCTTTTAGAGCATCTTTGGTTAGAATCATGTCCTTATCTCTGATCATAGCCTCTGTAAGTACCTTAGGTGTGTGGACAGTGTCGGTCATTCCCCTCCAGGGCACAAACCTTGTACATCCTCCTCCATACAGCGGTACAGAGTTTTATAAAACAAAGATGTGCAGCATGATGAATCTGGGAGTTGGGTATGGGAACTAAGAGCCTTGGCAACTAAAGCCTCGGTCTTTTAAAACTTTATCTCCCTCAGGTTCTCTTTTCTTTGGGTGTGTTCCTATTTTGGGTCTTTCTATTTTACCAGGTATTTCTGGTTTTCAGAAATTTCTGGTTTCTGTGTTTCTGGTTTTCAGGTACCCACACTGGGAGGAGAGCAGCTCAACCCTTGCAAGGCTGCCCTAGAGTAGGCACTCAGATTCCCAACCCTCACAAGGTACATCTTACACCGTCTCACTCTTGTCCCTGAGCAACTCTGATAACACCGCCACTTCACCCCTCTTCATCGGAAGCACCAAGCCACCACTTTCCTGCCTTGACCAACCCCATTTACTAAGAGTTAATCTGAGTCCCATCCTAGGTGACTCCATGGACAGTCATATGAGGAATGCCTCCTGACTCACAGTGGTAGAACCACCCTGCCTGGGACTGCCCTCGTGTGCAGCCCAGAGACTCAGGCCAGACCCCACTCGTGGGCTACAGTCCATGAGGTCACAAAGCGTCAGACATGACTTAGCAACTGAACAGCAACAGGCTGGTCACGGCGCTGGCCCAGGCACGTCCTTATTGGAAAGGCAGACTCGACAGATTCCTTGGAATTAGCCTCCAACTATTTTCTTTTTGTTTTCAGTTTTACTTATTAATTTAAATTTTTTAAATTTAGATTTTGTTTTATACTAGAGTATAGTTGATTTACAATGTTGTGTTAGTTTCAGGTGTATGGTAGTAATTCAGTTATACATATACATATATCCGTTCTTTTTTAGCTTCTTTTCCCATATACGTTGTTTCATAAATTTCCCTGCACTGTACAGTATTGTCCTTGTTGAGTATTTTTTATACAGTAGTGCATACATGCTAATTCCAAAATCCTAATTTATCCCTCCCCCCATCTTTCACCTTTGGTAACCATGAGTTTGTTTCTGAAATCTATGGGTCTGTTTTGTAAAGAAGTTCATTTGTATCATTTGTTTAGATTCCATATGTAAGTGGTGTATGATACTTGTCTTTGACTTACTCCATTCAGTATGATAGAGCCTCCAGGGATTTTCATTCTTTGATGACGATGACAGACCCTCCCCTTCCCCAAGCTGTTAGGATTATATCAAGGATATGGCTGTACTTTGTACCAACCCACACAGTCTGCTTCTCATCCTTCTGAACTTCCTTACAGAAACGTTCCATCAAAGAAGGATGTACCAGCAGAGATATGCTCAAAGGATGCTTCCAGGTACTCACATGTGCTCTTGGGGACTGAGGCAGGATGGGCAGACACATAGCATTTCACTCTTGGGAAAAACGATGATGAATGTTTCCAAGTCTGTTTCTGGGGATAATTCTTCACTGCTTTGTGCTACCCGAAGTGTGTGTGCCATGTCCGACTCTTTGCAACCTCAGGAATTGTAGCCCTCCAGGCTTCTCTATGGAACATTCCAGGCAAGAGTACTGGAGCGGGTTGCTATTTCCTACTCCAGGGGATTTTCCTGACCCAGGGATTGAGCCGATGTCTCTTGCATCTCCTGCATTGGCAGGCAGATTTTCTACCACTGTGCCACCTGGGAAACCCACCTATAGAATAAACTGCAAACTCCTTTCCAGGAGGCCTATATCTCTTTATGACTGTATTACTCCTAAAACCTTGTTCTTTAACATTCCTCCCCACCGCACCCCCACCTCCACATTATGTTACAGATTAGTCATCAACATTTATTCACTCAACAAGCATCCATTGCTGGCACGTGGTAAAGCAGGTCTGTGTTAGAACTGGGGCAAGGACTTCCCTGGCCGTCCAGTGGTTAAGAACCTGGGCTTCACTGCAGGAAGCGCAGGTTCCACCCCTGGTTGTGGATCTAAGATCCATGCATTCCATGCATGCTGTAGAGTGTGGCCAAAAAAAAAAAAAACTGGAGAAAATCAGTGGACAAATGGGTCCCACTGGTGAGTTCTCTCCAGAGCAGGCTCATCCCTTCTGGATGCTCTGTTACTTGCTCACCCTTCTCTGATAGACAGCATTTACAACTTAGTGATTTCTCTTACAACCCACTTGTTCCCAGAGATCTTCTCTGACCCCGAGCTTTAAGTTTCCTTCCTTTGTGCTATTCTACCATGGAAGGTGTATTTCTGCCATAGCAAGGATCACCCTTATTTTAGCCAATTGTTTATTTCTGTGACCTGCTTTCTCCAGCCCTCCCTTCAGCTCAACACTCATGTTCAATGTCTTGCAATTTTAAAGCAAGATCTATGTCTTGTTCACATTTTTTATCCTAGGGGCCTTGTATAGCATCGGGCACATACTGAACATTCAATAAATATGTTATAGAATCAGTGAACGACTAATTTACTGAGGCTACTCTGATTTTGTGTTATCCCATGTACAGAATCATAGATTGATAAAACTGGAGGCATGAGGGAATGTATACGACCATTTCTAACCCTCCATGTTATAGATGACACATGTTTTAGCTGAATCACAGGAAGTGATGCAAATACCAAATACGTAGTGTTTGGAGCTGCAGAAAATCTGTGAACAGAAATAATAATAACCAAAGTGCGAGAAGATACTTCCGTTCAGCCGTTAGCCTAAGTTCTAGTCACTACAACAGGTAGGACCTTTGTGTCACGATAGATTATGTTGAAGTCTGTTCTGCTTTGTTGAGTTCAAGCTTCAGAGTCAAGGGCCATCAAACACTTACTCAGCTGTGAGCTTGATGATGAATCATGAGTTACTCATCTGCCATCTTGCAGCCCCACGCGTGCAGAGACGTTCAGAGAACAATTTCAAGGTAGAGAGAGAGGAACCGTTCAAGTTTAGGGTAGAATGCCTGAGACAGATTCAAGTGGAGAGGAGGGGGTGGAAATGGTTTTTATTAGGTGAATGGAGGTGAGACTTGAGTCTGGTGTCTGGAGGAGCTATGAGGCAGGAAGGAAGGGGAGGAGATGGCTTCTCTAGAGGAAATTAACTTTTTTTTATCCTCTGATGTATCCTCTTTTCATTATCTCTTGCTTTTCGTTTTCTTCTCTCCTTGTGTTTCTCCCATAGAAATTGCTGTCTGTCTCTGGCAACAGTTCAGTTCTTTAAAATGCAGCCACCTGTGTGTGCTGGGGAGCATATGCTTTTCATCTTCTGCTAAGTTGCCTTTAGAGTCGGTTAAGTTCTACCAGCATGGACTATGCCCAAGAAAACGTCCAGCAACTTGTGGAATGTGATTAAACTTTGATAAAGACAGTTCTTTTATTTCTAGATTGAAGTATAGCTGATGTATATTATGATATAAATTATAGGGGTACGATACAGTGATTCAGAATTTTTAAAAGTTGTACTCCATTTATAGCTATTATAAAATATTGGTTGTGTTTCCTGTATTGTACAATATATCCTTGTAGCTTATTTTAAACCTAATAGTCTGTACCTCTTAATCCCCTACCTCTATAAAATTGCCCCTCCCTTCTTCCCTTGCCCCATTGGTAACCACTAGTTTGTTCTCTGTATCTGTGAGTCGGCTGCTTTTTTGTTATATTCACTAGTTCCTTGTATTTTTTTAGATACCACATGTAAGTGATGTCATGCAGTCTTTTTCTTTGACTTCTTTCACTTAGCATAATGCCCTCCACGTCCATCCAGGCAAATGGCAAGTTTTGTTCTTTATGGCTGAGTAGTATTCCATTGTATATTTACACTATATCTTCTTTATCCATCCATCTACTGATGGATACTTAGGTTGCTTCTAAATCTTGTCAACTGTAAATAATACTGCTATGAACACTGCAGTGCATGTGTCTTTTTGAATTAGTGTTGTTTTTTTTTAAAGATATAAACACAGGAGAGAAATTGCTGGGTCATATGATAGTTCTATTTTTAGTTTTTTGAGAAACCTCTGGACCATTTTCTACAGTGACTGCACCAATTCACATTCCTACCAACAGTGTATGAGGGTTCCCTTTTCTCCACATCCTCATCAACATTTGTTATTTGTGTTCTTTTTTGATGACAGCAGTTCTGACAGGTGTGGGGTGATAACTCATTGCTGTTTTGATTTGCATTTCCCTGAGGATTAGCAATGTTGCGCATCTCTCATGAGTGATCAGGGCGATTCTTAAGCTAAAAAGTGACTTTTCTCACTGACAGTTCATGACCAAGCCAATTGGATTTTTGAAGCATGTCCTCCACCTGGTGACACGCTTCTCTAACTGGTGGCTACTGTCCTTATTCAGCCTTTTAGTCCATCAGCTTATAATTGTTCAAACTGGCCAAAAAGAGAAAACAAAACACCTTTTTTAAAAATGTCTAACTAAAACTAAAACTCCCTTAATGCAGTAAGGTCTTGAACCATGTCCATTAAAAGAAAATTGTTTTCAATATGAAAAGGAGTTAACAAAGCTTCTAATATTTATAAATGCAAAATAATGACTTTAAGTTTAGAGTTTATGTCTTCAAGCAAAATTTGCCAAGAAGTACTCACCACTCCAGTATTCTCGGACTCTACTGGTGGCTCAGTTGGTAAAGAATCTGCCTGCAATGCAGGAGGCCCTGGTTCGATTCCTGGGTTGGGAAGGATAGGCTATTTACTCCAGTAATCTTTGATTTCCCTTGCGGCTCAGCTGGTAAAGCATCCACCTGAAATTGGGAGACCTGGGTTTGATCCCTGGGTTGGGAAGGTCCCCCTGGAGAAGGGAAAGGCTACCCACTCCAGTATTCTGGCCTGGAGAAGTCCATGGACTGTATAGTCCATAGTCTCAAAGAGTCAGACACGACTGATCGACTTTCGCTTTCACTCGCCATCACCTGGATGTTCTTTCTCTGGGCCATCAGGCTGCTCAGGAGCTAACTACTCCCTTATCCTGTTTTATCACGTGCATTTGTTTATGGCCTGTGTTCTTCTACAAACTTGGAGGTCAAGTCACGCAAACGAAGGTCATTTCGATAGTTACTGTTCATTACCTAGAAATTTGATAAATATTTTTATCCTCGCATTTTTATTCCAGTACAATGTTTTATCCCAGTAACATGCTCTTTCGTGTGTGTACAATTTCAAATGTTTTCTTTTCTCACTTTCCTGATTCCCTTGTTGGTCAGGCAAACCTGTATATTAATAAAAGCCTAACGAATGCTATGCAACTCCTGGGTCTGAGCTTCTGAGAGGAAGAGGAGGGATGGTGAGGAACTAAGGATCTTCGGTTCAGAAAGACTGTCATGATTTTTTTTTTCCCCTCAGCATGTGACGCTAATGTGCCCAGCAAGGAAAACACCGGAACTCCTTTGTTTCTATATTTCCGACCGTGTTAATCATCATCTGTTTTATCAGAAACTTCTCATTTCCTTGAAATATGCAATTTTAAGAGGATTTGGTACATTCTTAAGTATCTCTACTCCATCTTTTAGCAAGTATTTTTTCATGAAGCCATGTCAAAATTCATAATGGAGTTTGATATAATTTTAAATATTTGATGGATTTTTAATTTTTAATATTTGAATAGCTTATATATGACATAGTAAAATATTCAAAGCCTATAAAGGTTATATATGAAAAGTAAACCTTTCCACATTCCCTGCCTGCGTTTCCCTATTTTCCAGAAACAAGCAAGATTACTCATTTCTTATGTATCTTCCAAACATATACTTATATATGCAGAGTATTTATACTTGCCCCTCCTTCTTTGGACAAATAGGAGTATGTTACACACTGTTCTGAATTTTGTTTTCCTCACATATCTACATATCTCAGAAAATGTTCCAAATTGGTATTTATTGAAATACCATCTCATTATTTTTGTTGTTGTTGCTTAGTCACTAAGTTGTGTCCAGCTATTTTGTAACCCCATGGACTGCAACCCGCCAGATTCCTCTGTCCATGAGATTTCCCAGGCAAGAATACTGGAGCGGGTTGCCATTTCCTTCTCCAGGGGATCTTCCCAGCCAAGAGATTGAACCCGTGTCTCCTTCATTGGCAGGCCGATCCTTAACCACTGAACCACCTCGCTGCACTTTATTCTCGCGTATGGAAATACCATAATTTATTTAACCAGTTCCATACTGATGAACACCTAAGTTTTTTCCAATAGTTTGCTATTACCCTTCACTCTGCAATAACCGCCCTTGTCCATATGTCTTTGTGCACAACTGTGAAACTACCTGCAGGGTGGACTATTAGACCCACACTGCTCAGTTGAAGGCAATAGAAACACATTCAGTTTCCATAGGTGTTGTCAAATTGCTCTCCAAAGACGTTCCCCCAATTTAGACTCACAATAATGTGGCTTGAGAATATGGGTTTCTTTTTAAAATGTGCACCATCTATAACCTGCTCAATATTTGCCTCTACATCTTGCAATCAGCAACTAAATGAATCTACCAGACACTACATGTAATTAAGAGCCCATTACAGTTACTCCTGAAATTAGTCAGTGTGATGCTCCATCTCACCTTCTGCAGCTGATTAAATGCACGCTTAACATCCATGCCTCAACGTGCAATCCCGCCAGCATTCGTGGCTACACCCAGAGCATTTGACAGCGATGCTCACTGACAGGAGAGAGAGTGTTCTGTGTGTTTTAGACAAATAAAGATCAATGTCTTCAGCCAGATGCTGTTTTGTTAGACAAGTATTTAAACTCTGATCTTATATCTCAAAATTCAGCACAGTATTAACCATGATGGGAAGTTCAGCAGGTGTTTGCTTTCCTTGCCGAAAACTGTCTGCACTTTTGATGTTGGCTCATAATCAGATCGTTCAGAGTCAGCCTGAAACAATTCTGATTTTCACATGTCAATAAAAATAGAAATGGTTTCCACCTCCAATTTTAGAATTAGGACTGTTAGTTTTATTATTATTATTACTGTAATAAATATTTTATAATGAAGATTTCTTGTAAGTAATTACTTTTTCATTTTGGAAATTCTTAGTTGACGGCAGGAGGTTCCTTTTTTTCTCTGTGATGTGTTACAACCAAACCCATTACCTTGTCTGAATCCTGAGGTGAATCCTCATACCTTGCTTTGTCAATTTGGCTCAATGCCCTGACGGCTCTGGACATCAGCCTGCCATCTACATTTGGGATCAGTGTTTTCTTAATAGGATGTAAGCTTATAACAGCCTGATGGTACAAATCATGACTTTTCATTCTTATAAAAGTAAAGCAACTAGCAAGGAATTCGTTATGAAAGACCTATTCCATTAATACGAAGCTTTAACTTTGCTAATTCTAAAGTCAGAAGTCGAAGCCAACTTTACTTTTTATTGATGTGTTCAAAGTGGTCAGTGAAATGTCTGTTTCTAAGTGCTAAATAAATGCTTCTCACAAAGGAGAGTAGCAGTGATCCATAAAATACTACAAAAAGGCGTGATTGCAATTCTTTTTTTTTTTTTTTAGACCATATCATGCAGAATGCAGGATCTAAGTTTCCCACCCAGGGATTGAACCCACATCCCACACAGTGGAAGGGCAAGGTCTTAATCACTGGAACACCAGGGAAGTCCCATGGTCACAATTCTCATCTTCTATTTCTATTCTTTATAATCTACTTTCTTTCTGACTATTTCATTCTCTAGCCTTACCTTTTAATGAGTTTTCACCCCTCACTCCATAAACATCCTGCTTATCCAAGTCAAATTGGACGTATTCCAAACCAAACATATGTCACTCCAAACCAGCTCCTCCTCTAGAGTTCCCTGTGTCAGTGAGCAGTGTCACCGTGCATCCATGCCATGCTAACATCTTCTCCTCCTTCCTCTGCCCATCAGTCACCAAATACTGTTGAGTCCTCCTCAGTTCAGTTCAGTTCAGTCGCTCAGTCATGTCTGACTCTTTGCGACCCCATGAATCACAGCACGCCAGGCCTCCCTGTCCATCACCAACTCCCGGAGTTCACTCAGACTCACGTCCATCGAGTCAGTGATGCCATCCAGCCATCGCATCCTCTGTCGTCCCCTTCTCCTTCTGCCCTCAATCCCTCCCAGCATCAGAGTCTTTTCCAATGAGTCAACTCTTTACATGAGGTGGCCAAAGTACTGGAGTTTCAGCTTTAGCATCATTCCTTCCAAAGAAATCCCAGGGCTGATCTCCTTCAGAATGGACTGGTTGGATCTCCTTGCAGTCCAAGGGACTCTCAAGAGTCTTCTCCAATACTACAGTTCAAAAGAATCAGTTCTTAGGCACTCAACCTTCTTCACAGTCCAACTCTCACATCCATACATGACTACTGGAAAAACCATAGCCTTGACTAGACAGACATTTGTTGGCAAAGTAATGTCTCTGCTTTTCAATATGCTATCTAGGTTGATCATAACTTTTCTTCCAAGGAGTAAGCGTCTTTTAATTTCATGGCTGCAGTCACCATCTGCAGTGATTTTGGAGCCCCCCAAAATAAAGTCTGACATTGTTTCCACTGTTTCCCCATCTATTTTCCATGAAGTGATGGGACCAGATGCCATGGTCTTCATTTTCTGAATGTTGAGCTTTAAGCCAACTTTATCACTCTCCACTTTCATTTTCATCAAGAGGCTTTTTTGTTCCTCTTCACTTTCTGCCATAAGGGTGGTGTCATCTGCATATCTGAGGTTATTGATAATTCTCCTGGCAATCTTGAGTCCTCCTAATACCTCTCAAATCCATCCACTTCTCTCCCTGTTTAGGCTTACTTGGACACAGCCTCCTAAATGAAATCCCACATTGACTCGTTAATTCTAAGTCACTTTTCTACATAGAAGGGCATAAGGGCAACATTTGTATTGTAAGCCAAGACAAATTAAAATGGACCAGATTTACCCTTTCACTTGAAAAGCTAGAAGACTAGGAAAAATAGGTGAAACAAAAGTCCTCAGGACATTGGACATCAGGCCCACCAGGCAATAAAAGACAGAGATACGAGACAAGGAAACAAGCCAGGCTGAGTCCCATGAATGACCCAGGGTATGATGTGGAGAACATTTCCAGGTCATGATGCCAGCTAGAGAAGCTGAACCTCCCCTCAATGAATGAGAGTTTTGCCAGCCACACAAGAAGCTCAGGGGCACCAGCAGGGGGACTGACTGGGAGCCCTGTAATGATGAACGACCAGGAGAAGAACTCTCGCTCCTCACCGGGAGGCACTCTCAAGGGGAATCCTACTGCAAAACAGCAAATGGCCAGGGAAGTGCTCTAATTCCCTCCAGGCCTGAGATTGGCATCCTCCACACAGCATGGTTGGGTGGCACAAATAAAAGGAACCCAACCACAATGAGAACCTGGTCCAGGTTGACTCTTGGTCCTCTTGGACAGAGAACCCCTTCCCCCACCTAAAGGCACTTGATACTTTGAGAAAACTACATCCCATCACCCCAAGAAGTACCATCAGGGACCAGCGGGAGCCCCAGTGGCACCAAAGAAAACAAGCAGCAAAGTAATATCACATGGCCCTGAAAACTAACTTGTGCTGAAACCAAGGTCTCACAATTAGGCCAGGACCTGTGGGCTAAACCCAAATGTGGTGACTGCCTAGTATCATAAAAGAGCCTTTAATAAATAGGACCTAGAGTCTGCTAAGGAAAAAAAAAAAAAAAAAAAGTCCAGGAAATAATTTTAAAAAGCCAGACTTTTAAAGCAGTGATCAGGAGTTCCTGGTGGTACAGTGGATAAGAATCTGCCTGCCTATGCAAGGGACATGGGTTCAATCCCTGGTTTAGGAAGATTCCACTTGCTGTGGAGCAACTAAGCCAGTATGCCACAACTGCTGAGTTGCAGCTACTGAAGCCTGTGCACCCAGAGGCCTGTGCTCCTCTGCAACAAGAGAAGTCCCTGAAATGAGAAGCACGTGCACCCAATGAAAAGTGGCCCCTTCTTGCAATTAGAGAAAGCCTGCATGCAGCAATGAAGACCCATCACAACCAAAAATAAATTTTAAAAAATTAAAAAAAAAACAATGATCATAAAAATGCCTCACCAAGGTATTACAAATTCTCTTGAAACAAATGAAAAAAAAAAAAAGGAAAATCTCAGCAAAGAAATTAAAGTGATTTAAGAAAGAGCCAAATGGAAATTATACAACTAAATAAAGAAATAAGAGAAACAAAATCTAGGTTGAGTATAGCAGAGAATAGAATCAGTGAAATTGAAGACAGATTGATAGAATTTATCCAATCTGAACAACAGAAGGAAATAGAAAAAATAAAAAGAATGACAGGAACCTGAGGGACAATATCAGGAGATCTAACATTTGTATCAGTGGAGTCTCAGAAGAAGAAGAGAAAGAAAGTGGGACTGAAAGAGTATTCAAGTAAATACTGGCTGCTGCTGCTGCTGCTAAGTCGCTTCAGTTGTGTCCGACTCTGTGCGACCCCATAGACGGCAGCCCACTGGGCTCCCCTGTGCCTGGGATTCTCCAGGCAAGAACACTGGAGTGGGTAATACTGGCTGCACCATTTGGCAAAAGACTACACTTTAATAGCAAGGATTTCTTTCAATCTCTTTCTCTAACAGATGAGGGATAGGTGGTCCTTCTGGCTTTTTAGAGCATTGCAATGACTATGGAGGACTTAGCACCAATGGACCTGAGTTTCATTCATAGCATTTCCTCAAACTCTTATCACAGAGGTCTCTGAGCTGGCCCTTCATGCTGCCCTTCCTGTGTCATGGTTTCCAATATTCCTTCAATTCTGTGACTGTATTGGAAAATGCCTTTTAGCTAATTCCTCCCCCCCCTTTTTTTTTTTGCTTTAGTTATCCAGAGTCAGCTTCTGTTGTATGTGATCGAAAGAACCTACACTAACACACTAAGTATAGGCTGTGCATTGGACTTGGAGTGCAAAGAAACGCAGCATATATGCTTCACAAGAAAATAAGGGCTTCTCCTCCTGGGATGCACCAATGGAAATATTTTCTTAAAAGTTTACACAGCCCCCTGGTGACTCTGAATTATTCTGCTACAACATGACCTTTCCCCTCATCTTTGAGGCTCCTGTCCGTCATTCTAATTGACTTCTCCGTTTGAATATCTAATATACGCGTCAAGTTTCATATATCCAAAGCAAAACCTAATCTTCCGCAGCAAATGGCACTAGCTTTCATGTAGCTGCTCAGAAAAAAGCCTGGGAATCATCCCTGATTTCTCTTTTTTCTCCCCCAAATCTGACCTATTAGTAGGTTCTGTCCATTATGTCTTAAAAATATAGCTAGAATCCAGCCATTTAACATCTGAACTGCTTCATTCTACTCTACACCACCACTTTCTCTCCCTTGGAAAAATGCAACAGCCTCCTAATTGCACTTTCTGCTTTTCCTCTAGGTTTGCCATCCGGTAACCAGAGTCATTCTTTTAAAATGTAAACCAGATTATGTGTCTTTCATGCTCAAAACCTGTCAGTAGCTTCTCATGACACCAAGAATAAAAGGCAAACACCCTAACACGATCTACAAGATCTTATGTGATCTGAGTCCTGGCTGAACCTCTTATTTCAGCTTCCTCCCATCTTCTCCTGGCACACCCTGCTCCAGTCATCCTGGTCCCCTTTCTCTCCCCAGCTAGAGGTTACATCTCTAGGGAGTAACAGAGATTTTGTCTGCTTTACTCACTATTGTATTTCCAGTGTCTGGACTAATGCCTGTCATCAAGTAGATGAAAATGAATAGCTCTGAAATAAATATGCAATTTAAAAAATTTGCTGTGCTTAGTCACTCAGTTGTGTCCAACTCTTTGTGACACCATGTGATGTAGCCCACCAGACTCCTCTGTCCATGGTATTTTCCAAGCCAAGAATACTGGAGTGGGTTGCCATGCCCTCCTCCAAGGGATCTTCCCAACCCAGGGATTGAACCCAGGTTTCCCATACTGCAGGTGGATTCTTTACTGTCTGAGCCAGCAGGGATACTGTATCTTAAAGTCACTTTCCAAGTGGCACAGTGATAAAGAATCAGCCTGCCAATGCAAGAGACACAGGTTGGATCCCTGGGTCAGGAAGATCCCCTGGAGAAGGAAATGGCAACCCACTCCAGTTTTCTTGCCTGGAAAATACCATAGACAGAGGAGGCTAGAAGGCTACAGTCCATGGAGTTGCATAGAGTTGGACAGGACTGAGTGACTGAGCCCACACACATAACAACAATGTATCCAAAGGAAAGCAGAGAAAGAAGAAAAAAGAGAGGGAGAAACAGACAGGACATATACAAATAAATAGTGAAAAGATAGATATAATTCAACCATTTAACAAGAAATAGATGGGACAAAAAAAATAAACACGATGGTGGATATAACCCTATCACACCTATAATTACATTAAATCACAATGGCCTAACACTCCAATTAAAAGGCAGAAACTGTCAGCCACTGATGGGAACAAAATATTTGCAAATCACATGTCAGCTAAGGAACTTAGAATTCAAAATACAGAAAGAAGTTTTAAGACTCAGTAATAAGGCCTGGCAAGGCCAGGCATGCTGCAGTCCATGGGGTTGCAAAGAGTTGGACACAACTGAGCAACTGAATAACAACAAATAAGATAAACAGCCAAAACCAAAACGAGCAAATTATTTGAAAAGATATTTCATCAAAGAAGACATATGGGTGGCAAATAAACTCATGGAAATATGCTGAACATGCTGTGCTGTGCTCAGTCGCTCAGTCATGCCTGACTCTTTGCAACCCCATGGAGTGTGGCCCACCAGGCTCCTGTGTCCATGGGGATTCTTTGGGCAAGAAAACTGGAGTGGGTTGCCATTCCCTTCTCCAGGGGACCTTCCCAACCCAGGGATCGAACCCAGGTCTCCCGCACTGCAGGTGGATTCTTTACCAACTGAGCCACCAGGGAAGCCCATGCTGATCATAGGAAAATGCAAATTAAAGCCTCAATTACATTTTGGTGCACACTGATTAGAATGTGTAAAATTAGAAACACTGATAATACCAAAGTTGGCAAGGATGTGGAGAAACTGGAATTCTCATATTCTGCAGGTGGGAATGTATATGCACATAATCCTTTGGAAACAGTGTGTCTGCTTTTTAAGAAGTTGAAGATACACTTACTATATGATCTAGCCACTCTGTTCTTAGAAATAAAAATATATGTCCAAAGATTTATACATAAATGTTCTTAGCAGCTTTATGTGTAATAATCCCAAACTGGAAACAACTGTGATGTCCGTTAACAGGTTAATGGATAAACAAATTCTGGTATCTCCATACAATCGAATACTGCTAAACAATAAAGAGGAACAGATTATCAATATTTGCAAGAATAGGAATGAATCTCAAAATAATTATGCTGAGTGAAAGAAGTCAAGCCAAAAAATAATTCCTACTGTGTATTTTTAAATGTAAAAATTTTATATAAAATTAAAAAAAACACACCCTAATCTGTAGTGAATAAAGCAGATCTGTGGTTGCCTAGGGATTGGAATGGGGTTGAGGGGAAGGGAGGGACAGGGGAATAGGAAAGGGGGATTACAGAGGAACATAAGGAATTTGTCTGGGTGATGGAGATGGTCATTATCCTGATTGTGGTGATGATGGGTATATGCATGGATCAAAACTTATCAAATTGCATACTTTAATTATGTACAGTTTATTATATGTCATTTATAGCTCAATATATGTTTTTCAAAAAGGAAATAGAAGCTGACATATTTGAATGTCTCATGCTGCCATTTGACCTATAAAAAGCCAGCTTTTTAAAAAAGGCTGTATCTCTTTGACTACAATGCAATTGTGAATTTCTGAAGGTTATGGATCAAATTTATAATCTTATAAAATATACAATCAAGAGACTTTAGGGTTTCAGCACTGGTGTTTTTTAGGTGAAGAAGCTAGCCTGGATGGGGTAAATTGATGTGCCTTGAATCACATAACAATGCAGTGTGTCTAAACTAGCTCACAGAAATCAAAGTTTTGGTCTCCTGCCACCTGTAAAGCTAAGTCACTGTGACATTTTAACAAATGGCTAGAATGTCATACTCATGTGGTCTCAAACCTGACTTCCTGATGGTGAAATCTACTGGCTGAAACATTCAAGCAATCTTTTGAATCATTGTTGAATGTAGCACAAAATATCCACGAGTTTCATCTAACCATAAATCCCAATCAAAATATTTTGGTGTATTCTATAGACCATATCAGTGGCTTTAAATGGAATGCATTTAATATATTTAGTATTTGCTTCTGTGCAAATTCGAAAAAGGTTTACTTTCCTCAGGGTAATTTTGCTTTCTGCTCTCAGAAAATTGTCACAATATGCTCTTTTCAGTTTGTTTAAGATCAAAGGAGTTTAATCTCATTTGCTGGAGAATTGTAATAAATACCTAAATCTATGACTTTTTTCAATGTGAGTGGTACTCTATAGAGTTTGGCAACAATGGAGGCCCTAGATGTATTTTTATCAGAAAAAGGGAATACAAGGACTTCCCTGATGGTCCAGCAGTTAAGACTGCATGCTCCCAATGCAGGAGGTGCAAGTTCAATCCTTGGTTGGGAAAACTAAGCTTGCACAAGCCATGTGGCATGGTGCAAAAAAGAATATGCATAAAGTAAAAATAAAGTAAATTTTTAAAAAAGAGAATGTACAGCTAATTTATTAGAAGTATAACTGCTATAATTTCAACCAATACATTTAAGTATTATTAACTCTGAAATTTTAATCTTCCTCAACTAGTAAGCAGAAGTATATTCTCATACCAGTATTTGTAAGTAACGTTTAAACTCATATTGTTTCTCTTGAAGTTTTCAGTATGTTTGGGAATTAGACAAGATCTTTCTCCATCTTTAGGAAGAAGTGCTTTAAACCCTATGAGTTGAATATATGTAAATAAACAAGATCGATTATATTTTAGAAACCATTTTTTTTTTGCAGTAATAGTCCTAGTTTAAGATGACTAAGGATGAAGTAATCATGGCTCAGTAACGTGTTTTAGTTAAGACTGAACTCAAGAGAATTTGATTTGCTTCCCAGCTTTCCAGTTTGGCCAAGAAAAGTAATTACAGTGATTAATAATAATATTTGATTTTCTGGTCCCCAAGCCCACTCCTCAGAGTGGTATTATCTGGAGGCAGAGAAACAAATTGCAGGAAGGAAATGAGAAGAATGTTCTACCATTTGAATTTATAAGCATTACATGGTCCCAAAGCTGCCTTTGCAAACCCTGCCTGTGTTACCCAGGAATTTTTACAGATTTTCAGTACCTTGATTTCCTGGTCACCCCAGAACTGAGGGCAGAGCAGAGGTGATGATTTTACTCTCTAGGGACAAATTCTAAGGACTACCTATCACTTAAGTAGTACCTCCTCATGTTGGTTAAGTGCTGTTAAGGAATTTGTAAATGGTGATGGAGAGTTCAGATTTAAATGAGTCAGGACCTCTGCTTGGAAACCCCCAAATGAAACAAAACAAAAATGATACATCTTTTTGTCCTTAAAAGGATCTCATGCTCTCACGTTCTCATCTCTGGCAGGATTTTGAAGGCAAATACAAGGGAGTTCTAAAACACCCAAGATTTAATATAAACAAGTAAATGTAGAAAGAGAGAGAGAGAGAGAAACCTGCCCAGGGCAGGCTGAGTTTCAAGATTCCAGTAGCCTTCAGCTCTGCCACTACCAGGAGGAGTTGCTATGGGAACCATTGCAAAAGATTAAATATATCAAGAGTATACATGATTGTGAGAAATGGGTGGGAAAAGGAATTATATTAATGTTGAAATGATGGTTCTTCTATTTGTGGGGTTTTCACTTTTTTTTCCCCTAAATCACAAAAACTCCTTCCCAAATACAGAACTCATTAACAAGTCTTTGCAGTATGATAAACACAGAGAAAATAAAATGTTCACATTTCACAGTAAGAATTAAAGGGTTATAATTTTTTTGTAGTGCTTACTTGTTTTCTGACCCCAGCATCACTTTTGGAGTGGACTTTGCCATCTCCCCTTAACCGGCAAAATGACTCCATAGGGTTGTTGGCACAGTCTCCTAGAGCAACTCATGAAGTTACTCACCTTCCCTCTCATCCTTCCATGGATAACATGCACCATCTTTATCTTGTAGTAAAAAAAAGACCCAAAAAACTCTATTTCTCATGGTAACGCTCTTTAGAAAAAAATCTTCCAGGAGAGTCAAAGCTAGAAGGTGAGTCTTTTAAGAGAATGTCTTGAATAATGTAAATACTGTGATTTGATTCATGAAGTTCAGAATTTTTCAAAAGAAGCTTTCTTCTCCTCCACCTTATTTATGAATTATTATTATTATTAGAACAGCTTTTCAATCTATGAGAAGTCAATTATTGAATTTCACCTCGCAAGTGGGGAAAGTTGGATCAGTTTCAGTAACTGACTCCTGAGGTCCTCATCACCCAGTGGCAGAGCTGAGACTCGGCATTGCCAGGCCATTGCTTTGTCTGTCACCACATTGTCTCTTTGCCCTTTTGAAGAACTTACTTTAGGAAATGAGATTAAAGTGAGCAAAGTCCTTTGTTCCCTCATTTTAGATCAACTTGTTCAGATGAGGTGGGTTTCTAAAAAATGACAGGACAGTGTTTCTCTCTTTTGCAATTATTATGGGTCACATTTCCAAGTAAATCCCTGTAAGGCAAATATCGCACTTTTTTGTTTATTCTGCTTTTTCCTACCCTTTATTATTGCCATCTATACAAAAGCTATACAAGAACTATACAAAAAAGATCTTCATGATCCAGATAATCACAATGGTGTGATCACTCTCCTACAGCTAGATATCCTAGAATGTGAAGTGAAGTGGGCCTTAGGAAGCATCACTATGAACAAAGCTAGTGGAGGTGATGGAATTCCAGCTGACCTATTTCAAATCCTAAAAGATGATGCTGTAAAAGTGCTGCACTCAATATGCCAGCAAATTTGGAAAACTCAGCAGTGGCCACAGGACTGGAAAAGGTCAGTTTTCATTCCAATCCCAAAGAAAGGCAATGCCAAAGAATGCTCAAACTACTGCACAATTGCACTCATCTCATATGCTAATAAAGGAATGCTCAAAATTCTCCAAGCCAGGCTTCAACAATACGTGAAGTGTGAACATCCAGATGTTTGAGCTGAGTTTAGAAAAGGTAGAGGAACCAGAGATCAAATTGCCAGCATCTGTTGGATCATTGAAAAAGCAGGAGAGTTCCAGAAAATCATCTATTTCTGCTTTATTGACTATGCCAAATCCTTTGACTGTGTGGATCACAACAAACTATGGAAAGTTCTTCAAGAGATGGGAATACCAGACCACCTGACCTGCCTCCTGAGAAATCTGTACACAGGTCAGGAAGAAACTGTTAGAACTGGACATGGAACAACAGACTGGTTCCAAATTGGGAAAGGAGTATGTCAAGGCTGTATATTGTCACCTTGCTTATTTAACTTATATGCAGAGTACATCATGTGAAATGCTGGGCTGAATGAAGCACAAACTGGAATCAAAATTGCTGGGAGAAATATCAATAACCTCAGATATGCAGATGACACCACCCTTATGGCAGAAAGTGAAGAGGAACTAAAAAGCCTGTTGATGAAAGTGAAAAAGGAGAGTGAAAAAACTGGCTTAAAGATCAACATTCAGAAAACTAAGATCATGGCATCTGGTCCCATCACTTCATGGGAAACAGTGTCAGACTATTTTGGGGGGCTCCAAAATCACTGCAGATGGTGATTGCAGCCATGAAATTAAAAGACACTTGCTCCTTGAAAGAAAAGTTATGACCAACCTGGACAGCATATTAAAAAGCAGAGACATTAGTTTGCCAACAAAGGTCCCTCTAGTCAAACTATGGTTTTTCCAGTAGTCGTGTATGGATGTGAAAGTCTGACTATAAAGAAAACTGAGTGCCGAAGAATTGATGCTTTTGAACGATGGTGTTGGAGAAGACTCTTGAGAGTCCCTTAGGCTGCAAGGAGATCCAACCAGTCCATCCTAAAGGAAATCAGTCCTGAATATTCATTGGAAAGACTGATGCTGAAGCTGAAACTCCAATACTTTGACCACCTGATGCGAAGAACTGACTTATTGAAAAAGACCCTGATGCTGGGAAAGATTGAAGGCAGGAGGAAAAGGGGACGACAGAGGATGAGATGGTTGGATGGCATCACTGACTCGATGGACATGAGTTTGAGTAAACTCCAGGAGTTGGTGATGGACAGGGAGATCTGGCGTGCTGCAGTCCATGGGGTTACAAAGAGTCGGACATGACTAGCGACTGAACAGAACTGACTGATTATTGCCATCACAGCTGGCGGAAAAGAGTCATGTGTCCAGTAAGATGATGATCTCTGCAGATTTACTCTCTGCAAACATTCTGTTCTAGAGAAATAGTCTAACACAAGACATTTATTCTTTAAAACTGTAACATCGACCACATATAAGTGCATTTCAATTGAAGTGTTTAAAATTAAGAAGTAGGCTATGGGGATTTCCCTAGTAGTCCAGTGGTTAAGAATCCACCTTCCAATACAGGGGTCTTGGGTTTGATCCCTGGTCAGGGAACTAAGATTCCACACATGCCTCAGGGCAAACTAAGCCCCTGGGACCACAACTACTGAGCCCATGGACCACATCTAGAGAGAAGCCTGTGTACTTCAGCTAAGACCTGATGCAGCCCAAAATCAATAAACAAACATAAAAAGAAGCAGACTATGTGAAGTGTCCATACTTTGTAAAATATGGCTTCACATTATTTCAAAAATAATAATTTTTTTCACTTGGAAAAGAATAAACAGAAGGAAGAAGAGGGGTCTTAGCCAGGAGGCAGCAGTGGAATCTACCCATTCCTTGAGCCGCCCTTGAGGTTGGGTTTCTAAAAGACGTTCGACTCCTCTTTCTTTTGCCTGCTGCTGCTCTTTGTCTGTATTGGAAATGTGCTCAGGATGGGAGGGACATCAAAGGCTGGGGATAAAAGGTTGGACGTGATCCCCTTGTGGGCTTCTCTGGTTCTCAGTGGTAAAGGGTCTGCCTGCAATGTAGGAGACCCCAGTTTGATCCCTGGGTTGGGAAGATCCTCTGGAGGAGGGCATGGCAGCCCACTCCAATATTCTTGCCTGAGAATCCCATGGACATAGGAGCCTGATGGGCTACCGTCCGTGAGGTTGCACAGAGTCAGACACAACTGAATGACCAAGCAGCAGCAGCAGCATGGTCTCCTTGGTGGGAGAGAAGCGGTTGTATCTTGGGAGAATTTGTATGAAAATCATGCATAAAAATATTTTTGTTGGAAAAAGAAAGGATCACCAGGTTTTCTTCTATTAATAATAAATAACACTAAACAACAACAATATCATCAAGGTGGATACAAAGGCTGCCACTAGTCGTCACTTTTTCTCAGATAGATGCTTGACAACCACCTTCCATTCCAGTGAATCAAGGCTGTATATACATAGAGACTGTATGGCTCACAAGCTAAGGGCGCTATAGACAAATGCCTCCATGCCACCTACAAATTTTGGGAGGTGGCTGGAAACAAGATCAGGTAACTGACATGGCCTTTATCTTATGGTGAAGGGTCTTTTGAGGGCGGTGGCCAATGACAGCGGTGCCCTCCCAATCAAGCATCACCAAACAAAACCAGTTCTTCTCTGTCACCTTTTCCTGAACACTTTTGGTCTTTCCAGCATGAGAAACAAGCCTACACTTATTTTAGGATTATGAGAGTTGGGTAATTAAATTAACCCTCCCACCACCCTCTGCCGGAGGGCTTTGTGGAGTGTACACACCTTGTTCCTTTTTCAGATTTGCTCTGAATGATCTCACTGTGGAAGGAAACCAAATACAAAGTCATATTTTAATGCAGTTAGGACTTGAGGTTTACATTCAGTGTGCTACTGTTTCATTTGTGGGTATTTTCTTCCTCAAGAGCTGTCAACTGCACTTGGTTTGATTCTTCTCAAATGCAGCTTGGCAATAATGCTGACCACATCAATTTCATATTCTCTTTTGTCTGACTCGAGGATGTCAGACACTGTTTCATCTTAATGAGGTTCTATTCCTATTACCAGGCAATTTTCCTTTGCTAAATCACAGTGTCCTGTAGTGTCACAAAACCTGTAACAGCAGGCAGGTGAAGAGCAACCTCGTTTCCTAACTAACTGAGCTATTGCTCAGCAGCAGAGGTGCCCGGTTTCAAGGTCTTGAGCAAATTCCTGTCCTGTGGGTTTCCCTGTGCCATGCCTGGACTCGCCCCTCACAGATGCTCTGATTCGTAGTGTGACACAAGGTCTCCTTAAGAGGGTACGACACGTGGCTCGCTTGAAGGGATCCTTGAAGGGAAAACATATGAAAGCTTTTCTCTTTGGTTTTTAAGAAATGCCAAAACAGGGCCAAATGACTATTTTCTCCCAAAAGGATTGTGTTAAATAAAGTAAAAAGAGTGGGAGAATTCTGACTTTTCTGCCTAACACAGCCAAGAGAAACTTCTGAGATGAACATTCATGCATTCACTTATTCATTCAATATTAACTGGACACCAAACTTGGGAAAGACATTGTTCTATTCGATCTGTGGGATACACAGCTAACTGACTTTGAGTGCTGGATGGGTATGGGGTTTCATTTCTGTTGGTATCAGAGAGGTATTTCCCCTGGAGGAAACAGTGTGAGCACTGGCAAAGAGATGGAAGGGCAGAACCTGTATGGGATAAAAATGCTTGGAAAGACAGGATGAGATCCAAAGATGATATAGCTAATTTTGTAAGTAAAAGAAAATAAGTAAGTCAGAAGTGTACTTTAGAAATCTAAAACTTATTAATAATTCCATCTGAACTATTCTAACTCTTCCCAAAGTGTTGAGACTGAAGGATCTTGGAGTTGTAATTCCAGGGGAGGTGCAGTGACCCGATCTAGGGCAGGAGCAGAGAGCAAGCAGAGAAGGTTGAGATCAAGTGTTGAGATTTCAGGAAGACCATGAAGATGACTGCATTTGTAAAGCTCAGCAAGTGAAATGCACGAGGTGGATTATGAGTCAGTGCTTTACATTGTCCAAAGGCTTGTTTTCAAGATAATTGAAAGGGACAATTGCCTTAAAGATGTGCAATCCATCCATTTTTTTCTAAATAGACCACATTGTCTTGGATTAAGCCACACCAGGGTACAGTGGATTCTCTGGAATGTTCTGGAATTCTCTGGACCACATCATGGCATTCTCTGATTGAACTCTCCTCTGGGGTTGAACCACTGGCATGCATTCAGGGATGTATAGAATCCAAGTCTTTTAAAAATCATTATTCTATCAAGTAGGAAAGCTGTTGAGAATACAGAGAATTCTTTCAAAACTGACCCAGGTTAAACTCTTCACTCGGGTCTTGGAACCAAAACCAATTATACTTCTCTTGAGCAATTGCTTTCTTTCCTAATAGTTTCAAAAAGAGTGTTTCCTTCTTTGGGCTGGCTGCTAGAAATTGTAGATCCCAATATACAGCAGAATTTTAGTGAAGTGTACTTATAGCGATTATTGTTTCTTTTTTCCCTCATTTTCTTGGCTTGCTTTTAAAAGTATTGTATATGCTTACGTAAGTCACAGCAAATCATTTTAAGAGTTAGAAGTGACATAAATAATAACTAAAATATGTTACAGAAAATGTTTAATCTTTCAAATATATTCTAGGCTAAGACTTGAACTTTCTCCTCTTTTTCCCCAAGGGTTGAAGCTATGAGTCATAGCATCATTCATTTACTGGAATCTACAGTAGAAAAACAATATCAGAGAAAACTTCTAGACTTGTGGACGGCCAGACATGTTCCCAATTCATATTGTCTTTTGGCGCTGTCTTATGTGACCAGTTCCCAAATAGTTATTTAAAGAAAGTTTTCAAACATAAATATGAATTAGGAAAGAAAGGATTTGGCAACTCTGGGACTCAGGAGTTCCAAACAAAAATGAGGCTAGGACATGAAGTCCTTAAATTTTCTGATGTAGAATTTCTGGTATCAAGAGCTATAAAACAAGCTGAATTTGAAAAAAGATGCTTCTCGTTTCTCATGCACAAAGAGACATAGACTATAGCCAGGAGAATCGTTCCACCTTACATATATTTAGACCAATTTTCTTTCAGGCCAATTTGGTCAAAATTTTGCCTACACCATTTCTCCAGGAAAAATATAGGCATTAATCCCAGAGTCAGATACATCTGTAAATAGTTGAAAATCAAACAGTTGTGCCACTTACACTGCCAAAGTGACACCCCATTTAAATTTTTCATAAATGTTTTCCAGATTGGCGAATCCTCTTTGATGTTTTAAATTTAATGAACAAGTGCTGAAATGGTTTTACAGTGGAAGTGAGGCTTTTGAACCAATAGCTAAAGTGACTGTCTCACTCTGATCACCTGGGGACACAATTTCTGGATGGCCAAATGGAATATATCTGTCTGGGAGTCACTGACTCTTTCAGTTAAAAGTATGGTGTGTATTACCGTAATTTCCCGTGGAGAGCGACTCAACACCAAACAGCCAAGGTGTTGATCCATATTAGCTTTCTCCAGAGCTAATGTGATTCTCAGTTTTCTGAACAGGTGTTCAGATATCTCCAAGGACTTTAAATAGGCCTGGATACAAACCATTGCTTTTGAAGAAGGAGAAGAAAAAAAAAAATCCTGGCCTAAAATATAGGGATTTCTTGTGTTATCTTGAAATGGAGAACACAAAGAAGTGGAACCACAGAATAGCGACACCTCCCATTAGTTTAGAGAAGGGCTCGAAAAGCTGTGTATATATTTGAACCAAACTTTTCCCCGAGGCAGAGAAATGACACTTAGCGATGAGCCCTGTCTCTGGTTCCTGAGACCGTGGGCCCCACTGGACACTCTGTGCCTCTCAGCGATGAGCTAGAATAGACTGTTGCACTGCCCATTAAAGGCACGTGGACACCTCGTTTCCTGTCATAGTCCTGCATAGTAACCAATCTCCCTTGCAGAAATATATCTATCAACAGTGTCAGCAGTCTTGGCACCACCTGGGAATTTGTAGGACATGCAAATGTACTGGCCCCATCCCAGACCTGCCAAACCAGAACCTCTGGGGCTGGAGGCCTTACCCCCCCTTCCCCCTCCCTCCCGGCATGATGACAGGTGATTCTGTGGATGCTGAACCCTGACTAGAGGTACCTTCTGCTCTCTGGGCTCTTTAAGCCTTGGTGTTGGCCTTGATCTCAGCCACCCTCAACATGGGACCTTCATTCACAGACTCCACGGCACGCTCTATGACTGCTTCCTTCCAGGTGGTGTATCCCGCACCCCCACTGGCCCACCAGCAGGACAGTGTATCCTCCATTGTTTCTTCCTAACCCTGTGGCCACTTTATGCTTGCTTTCTCCCTATTGTGTGGAGAGAACCCTTGTCTATTCCTGGAAGCAGAGAATAACATCCCCCTGCAAGAAAATAAATTTTTCCTTTTTATATCTTTCTCTCCAATCAGTTCAGTTCAGTCGCTCAGTTGTGTCCGACTCTTTGTGACCCCATGAATCGAAGCACGCCAGGCCTCCCTGTCAATCACCAATTCATGAGTCTACTCAAACTCATGTCTATCAAATCGGTGATGCCATTAAGCCATCTCATCCTCTGTCATCCCCTTCTCCTCCTGCCCCCAACCCTCCCAGCATCAGGGGCTTTTCCAATGGGTCAACTCTTCGCATGAGGTTGCCAAAGTATTGGAGTCTCAGCTTTAGCATCAGTCCTTCCAATGAACACCCAGACTGATCTCCTTTAGGATGGACTGGTTGGATCTCTTGCAGTCCAGGGGACTCTCAAGAGTCTTCTCCAACACCACAGTTCAAAACCATCAATTCTTCGGCACTCAGCTTTCTTCACGGTACAACTCTCACATCCACACATGACCACTGAAAAAACTATACCCTTGACTAGACGGACATTTGTTGGCAAAGTAATGTCTCTGCTTTTCAATATGCTATCTAGGTTGAACATAACTTCCCTTCCAAGGAGTAAGCGTCTTAATTTCATGGCTACAGTCACCATCTGCAGTGATTTTGGAGCCCCAAAAATAAAGTCTGACAATGTTTCCCCATCTATTTGCCCTGAAGTGATGGGACCAGATGCCATGATCTTAGTTTTCTGAATGTTGAGCTTTAAGCCAACTTTTCCCCTCTCCTCTTTCACTTTCATCAAGAGGCTTTTTAGTTCCTCTTCACTTTCTGCCATAAGGGTGGTGTCATCTGCATATCTGAGGTTATTGATATTTCTCCCAGCAATTTTGATTCCAGCCTGTGCTTCTTCCAGCCCAGCGTTTCTCACGATGTACTCTGCATAGAAGTTAAATAAGCAGGGTGACAATATACAGCCTTGACGAACTCCTTTTCCTATTTGGAACCAGTCTGTTGTTCCATGTCCAGTTCTAACTGTTGCTTCCTGACCTGCATATAGGTTTCTCAAGAGGCAGGTCAGGTGGTCTGGTATTCCCATCTCTTGAAGAACTTTCCACGGTTTATTGTGATCCACACAGTCAAAGGCCTTGGCATAGTCAATAAAGCAGACATAGATGTTTTTCTGGAACTCTCTTGATTTTTCCATGATCCAGAGGATGTTGGCAATTTGATCTCTGGTTCCTTTGCCTTTTCTAAAACCAGCTTGAACATCTGGAAGTTCATAGTTCACATATTGCTGAAGCCTGGCTTGGAGAATTTTGAGCATTACTTTACTAGAGTGTGAGATGAGTGCAATTGTGCACTAGTTTGAGCATTCTTTGGTATTGCTTTTCTTTGGGATTGGAATGAAAACAGACCTTTTCCAGTCCTGTGGCCACTGCTGAGTTTTCCAAATTTGCTGGCATATTGAGTGCAGCACTTTCACAGCATCATCTTTCAGGATTTGAAATAGCTCAACTGGAATTCCATCACCTCCACTAGCTTTGTTCATAGTGATGCTTTCTAAGGCCCACTTGACTTCACATTCCAGGATGTCTGGCTCTAGATGAGTGATCACACCATCGTGATTATCTGGATCGTGAAGATATTTTTTGTACAGTTCTTCTATGTATTCTTGCCACCTCTTCTTAATATCTTCTGCTTCTGTTAGGTCCATACCATTTCTGTCCCTTATCAAGCCCATCTTTGCATGAATTGTTCCCTTGGTATCTCTAATTTTCTTGAAGAGATCTCTAGTCTTTCCCATTCTGTTGTTTTCCTCTATTTCTTTGCATTAATAGCAGAGGAAGGCTTTCTTATCTTTCCTTGCTATTCTTTGGAACTCTGCATTCAGATGCTCATATCTTTCCTTTTCTCCTTTGCTTTTTGCTTCTCTTCTTTTCACAGCTATTTGTAAGGCCTCCCCAGACAGCCATTTTGCTTTTTTGCATTTCTTTTCCATGGGGATGGTCTTGATCCCTGTCTCCTGTACAATGCCACAAACCTCTGTCCATAGTTCATCAAGCACTCTATCAGATCTAGTCCCTTAAATCTATTTCTCACTTCCACTGTATAATCATAAGGGATTTGATTTAGGTCATACCTGAATGGTCTAGTGGTTTTCCCTATTTTCTTCAATTTAAGTCTGAATTTGGCTCATGATCTGAGCCACAGTTAGCTCCCAGTCTTGTTTTTGCTGACTGTATAGAGCTTTTCCATCTTTGGCTGCAAAGAATATAATCAATCTGATTTCGGTGTTGACCAACTGGTGATGTCCATGTGTAGAGTCTTCTCTTGTGTTGTTGGAAGAGGGTGTTTGCTACGACCAGTGCATTCTCTTGGCAACACTCTATTAGCCTTTGCCCTGCTTCATTCCGTACTCCAAGGCCAAATTTGCCTGTTACTCCAGGTGTTTCTTGACTTCCTACTTTTGCATTCCAGTCCCCTATAATGAAAAGGACATCTTTTTGGGGTGTTAGTTCTAAAAGGTCTTGTAGGTCTTTATATGCTACTGCTGCTGCTAAGTCGCTTCAGTCGTGTCTGACTCTGTGCGACCCCATAAACAGCAGCCCACCAGGCTCCCCTGTCCCTGGGACTCTCCAGGCAAGAACACTGGAGTGGGTTGTCATTTCCTTCTCCAATGCATGAAGGTGAAAAGTGAAAGTAAGTCGCTCAGTCCTGTCCGACTCTGAGCGACCCCATGGACTGCAGCCTACCGGGCTCCTCCGTCCATGGGATTTTCCAGGCAAGAGTACTGGAGCGGGGTGCCGTTATCTTCTCCAGTAGGTCTTCACAGAACTGTTCAACTTCAGTTTCTTCAGCGTTACTGGTTGGAGCATAGGCTTGGATTACTGTGGTGTTGAATGGTTTGCCTTGGAAACAAACAGAGATTATTCTGTCATTTTTGAGAATGCATCCGAGTACTGCATTTAGTGGCTTTTTCTTGCTTATCATGATCTAGGTCATAAAACTTGTATAACTCACCTTCCCAGAGTTGGAGGAGGAGGAGGAGCCTTATCCAGTTTGAAAACAGCATAAGATGATCAAGTATTCTTCCACACTCAGCTTAACTGTGCTAGTGACTTGTTTGACAGAGATCAGGAGCAGCATTCCTCTGGTACCCATGGCTCTCCCCAAGCCAGGGCTGATATGATTCTGTTTGTGGCCATATGCTCCTGGTGGCTTTAGCGCATGGATACGGGTACCCGGGGCTTCCCAGATGGCACTAGTGGTAAAGAACCCGCCTGCCAATGCAGGAGATGCAGGAACACAGATTTGATTATGGGTCATGGAAGATTCCCTGGAGGAGGGCATGGCAATCCACTCATGTATTCTTGTTTGGAGAATCCCATGGACAGAGAAGCCTGGCGGACTGCAATCCATAAGGTTGCATAGAGTTAGACCGAACTTAGCACGCATTGGGTATGGTGAGTATGTGCGTCAGCTAACAAGATGGAGGAAGAAATAGAAAAGCTAGTGACATCATTGTCAGTAAGATCCCTTTAAGTTCATGAAGGTTAGCAGTTGAGTCATCAAAGGCAGACTTTGGGGTTTTGGGTAGGATGTGGTTGGCTGCACATTAGGAAGTGAAGGCTGTTTCCTGGTTCTTTCATTAGGACCTCAAGTTCATCATGGTTACATAGAATGCTTCCACACATTTTTTTTTTTCAAGGATCTTGAAGAATTTACCTTCCCCAAAGAAAGTTTGGACTGAGGTCAGAGAGCTAACTGCATTGCCCTTTTTGAATATACAAATTAAAGAATGCATTTCCCCAGAGCTGGCTTTAATTACTAATCATATGGAAGACTCGGGCTCCTAGCTTGGAATCAGGATATTACGTCGTCTCTATCAGACTGTTTTGAGCCTTAACAGACTGATTCAATTAATTGTTCCTTCCCACATATCTCTGTCTTTTGTGAGCCATTATTCTATCTCTTTTGAACTTCTCTTCCTGCTCACCACTCAACCTTCACAATCACACACAGATATTCTTTTCTGCCCCCTTCCCCTTTATCTTGAATTCTTTTGGTTTAAATATCTTTCCAAACCCTTGAGGAAACACTTGAATTGCATAAGGATGTCACCTGTGTGCTGTGTTTCCTAGGGGAAAAAAAAATGTGTCAGTTCATTGCAAGCCCCAGCACTTTCTCTGACCACAATTAGCTCATCCACCAAATACAATGAAAACTGTGGTCTTGGTGGCGTCACAGAGCAGCTTAGAAGCCAGTTTTACTTCCCTTTCCTTGTAAGCTTTGAAACAGGCTCAGCCCTGTTTATCTATTTCAATGCAGTCTTCTCATCCAGCCTGAAGACAAAAAAGTAACTTGGGTTACTCCCAACCAATTGGATTTGTCCCGACACCTCTCCCTGAAAGCCTGAGATCTTAAGGCTGGCATTTCTTCTTCAACCACTGACCTCAGACCCTTTCCTGAGAGACAGGAGGGAGGTGGGAGCTGGAGGCTGGTGTTTCTGAGACAGCTGGCGAGGGAGACAGGACGCAGCATGGTGACAGAGGAAAGAGTGGGGGCCAAGACAAAGGAAGCAATTCACACTTTTGCCCTCTCCATTCCCTGGGCTGAGAAGAGGCGGTAGTGGGAGGGATACACACAGCCCAAGGGGGCCCTCGAGCAAAGGTCCATCCCTGGGCCCAGCCATCTCCAACAGTGACAGCAAGTGGGGAGCATCATAGTTTCCCCGTTGATATATTTTTTAAGGGCAAGTGTGTGCCCACATGCATGCTCAGTCGCTTCAGTCGTGTCCGACTCTTTGCTACCCCATGGACTGTAGCCTGTCAAGCTCCTTTGTTCATGGGATTCTCCAGGCAAGAATACTGGAGTAGATTGCCATGCCCTCCTCCAGGGGATCTTCCCGACCCAGGGACTGAACCCTCATCTCTTAAGCCTCATGCGTTGGCAGCCAGGTTCTCTACCACAAGTGCCGCCTGGGAAGCCCCAAGGGCAGGAGTTGGAATCCCTCCAAGACCAGCTCTCCAGGAGTGTCAGTGGACTCAGTGCAAGGGTGTCTGGGCTGGGCTTCTCCACCTTTGCTAATTCTCTCATAACTGGAACAGATCATTCCTCTGCTCCCCTCTGTCCTCAGGGAAACCACCTGATGGACCAGGAAGGCAGAATCGTGGGGACCTCATCCTCTGCGCCTTTGAGGGTTCGTGGCTGTGGGGGGAGGATGGTGGCTGAGCGTGATTTTAGATCCCTTAGCTGCCAACTTGCTTGAGAACCACACAAAAGGATGTGGAAATTGAAAGATGCCTGGACTTTGTACAAATTATTTATGAATTCCAATAGCTGGAATACATTTTACTTTATCTTTGGCAGCTGGGTTGAGAAAATGTGGAGACAGATGTTCCTGGACTTCACTAACAGAGTTGGAATGTCCATCTGTCTGTCTATTTATTTACATATTGATGGAAGTTAAATTTTGCATATGGTGGCTTCCCTATACAACTCCCATCTCCCAGCAAAAGCCCTCCTTTCTACCTCTATCCCCCACCATCACTCCTGTAGCAAAGTTATTTTCTTTTGAAATGGAAGGCTATGATTCCTCCAATTTTTAATTCTTCTTAGTCCTGGAGCCAGGGGAACTTTAGTGCGGGTTATTTCAGATGAGATATTAACCGTGAAGGTTTAGAAAGGACTGACCGTTGATTCAAAGAGGACTCAGATCTAAGAATTGACATCTTAATAAAACTCTATTGGTGGAGTACCGCAAGGGCCTCCCCTATGTCTCAGTGGTAAAAAATCCCCCTGCAATGCAGGAGATGCTGGAGATGTGGGTTTGAGCCCTGGGTTGAGAAGATCCCCTGGAGGAGAAAATGGCAACCCACTCCAGTATTCTTGCCTGGGAAATTCCAAGGACAGAGAAGCCTGATGGGCTACAGTCCATGGGGTCGCAAAGAGTCGAACATGACTTGGTGACTGATCACACACAGAGTACAGAAAATTTTATTGACCAACCTCAAAAATCACTAGCATGAATGAAGACCATCACATTTTCTATCTACACTGGTGTTACAAAATAGCTCTAAAACCACCCTCAACTCTTTGAAGTGAGGATGCTTTGGGAATACAAATTGTTAATATTATTACATGTCCCCATTTCTTCTCTGCCCCTGACAATTTTTTGGACAAGTACACTCAGATTTTCCACTAACAACCAACCTCTCAAGAAGTGAGAAAGCAATCGTTTAAAGGGATAACTATTGTCTATAACTTCACTGCTATGACCTGTTACTAGTTTCAGGAGGCAATAAACAAACAAACCAAATTATTTACAACAGCTGATGACCTGAAACATTGTTCTCAATGAGAGATTCCAAAGATTGGACATCCCATGTAATAAGCCACTTCTGGCAAGCAGGATGCTCGGATTCTCAAATTCAGAAATACCTACTATTTTGAAAGAATGTCATAGGTCTATTTGATTACGTGATTTATTGAACAGAGCAGTACTCTTGGTACTTTAAAAAATATTCTTGAATTTTGCGAGTGGTTGTTATCGTTCATTAGGGCAAGTTATGCTCTGTGATATAATTACATCATGTTATGCCTATTTTATTAAGTAATTTCTAGATGGCAGGAATGGTTTCAATTTAACTAAATTTTTTCAGAGCACTTGCTTCCTTGGGTCTCTTGTACTTTCCAGCTTTTATTTGTCTCTGAATTTCATTGATTCCATTTTTGCTGTAAGTTGGGGGGGGTGCTAATGAATATATATTCATATTTTTCTCCCTTTCTCATCCATTTTAGAAACTGATACTTAGGAAGTGAATAGCACCTTGCCAGTCACCCTGGGATCTTACCTTATGCAGACCCCATCCCTGCCCCCCACACCACACACTTATCCCCATTTCTGGCTCTTAGCTCATTTCTCTCCTACAGGCCCATGTCTTCAAGGCTGGACTTGGACATCTGATTGTTCCCTCACTGAAACATCTAGGATAAGTTCCTCGGGTCCCTGTTTGGTGACACAGCCTTCCTGGTCATTTGGGCTGTGAACCTCAGAGTAATTGCAGTTCCTTCCTCACTCCTCAGGTCCAACTCATATCCAAGTCTTTGATGCATCCTCTGTCCCCTACTTCCAGCCCCACTTTCACCAGTGACTCAGACCTTCATCTCCCTTGAAGATGAGTGCCCCAGCTTCCTAGGTACTGTCTGCTCTGCTCTTCTGCCTCCAACCCACTTGCGTGGTCAGATTCATCTTCCTTGAGAATACTACTCTGATTATGACAATCTTCTGCTCAGAAGCCATCAAGGGCTCCCCTCTGCTGCAGAAGAGTTTACCTACTTCCACACGGAAATCAGACCAGCCAACTAGAGACCTTCCAGCTGCCTTCCTGGGGTCTCGCCTCCCCCCTCCCCTGCTGCCCTCTCACCTTTGCTGCTACTATTTCTTCTTCTTATAAAAAGACAGGGACCACACAAGTCAGGTGCCTCTGCATGATGAGTCCTTATTCTGCCTCTTCTTCAAAATCTTGCTCAAGGCTTGCCTCTTTGTACAGCTCTTCTCAACTTTCTTGTAATCCAGCATATGGAATAAGCTGAATCTATTTGAAACATTATTATTTGCTGGAGATCTAGTAACATGGTATTGTTTTCAAACCAACGTGCCCTAGCTTTGTCTAAAATACAAACTTCACTTCTCAGTTCCCTCCCATCTCTCTCAACAGGCTGATTTTGACCAGGACAGGTGTCATCCTTTAGTTTCCTCCACTGGGTCACAGGGATGATGTTCGCTTTGTTGTGATTACCCATGACATCACGGCAATGTGCTTTCACTGTCATTATGAAGCAGGGATGAGGCGACCATTGCCTGGCACACTGCCGGGAGCCTCATGTGCAGAGCAGACCTTGGGGCTAGGCAGGGAAGGAGGGGGTTGGAGTGAGCCAGAGGAGGCAGAATCAGGAGGAAGTTGTGTCTGTGAGACTTTAAGTAGACGTTAAAAGGGAGAGCCACAAGTCAGGTGCCACTGGATAGATGTCTTCTGGGCAGATGAGCTTTGTGGTTGAGTTGACTGAAACAAGTCCCCGTCTTAATGGGATGACTCAGATCTTCCCTTCCAGTTCCATCCAGGGGCTTAGAGACCACATGGAGAAAAAGGAGACTCTCGGCTCTTTAACAAGGAGTGTAATTGCTTTGTGTATGTTTCCGCCTATCAGTTAATCATGAGTATGAGGTAAAATACATCTTGAAGGGACTGATTCAGGTGCTCTGAAAGATGCTCTGGTCATCAGGAGCAGTGATCGTCTTCTGTAAGTGAGCTACGTGAGGAAACGTACAGAGCGTCTTGGTCACCCAGTGATTTACACAAATCAAGAAAAATACCCGAGAATTACGGATTTAATCCTAGCAACAATAGGTAAATATAAAATAGTGAATGTCTTCTTTTGTTTTTGAATAGTAACTTGAACTAAGCAAATTGGCCAAAGAAAGTCACAGTTGCTGTGCTTGTGAAAGGGCCACCAGGATTTCCTTAAGGATTGTTTATTTCTATAAACTATTCTTTCAATTTCTCTCGGCCCTTCTTAAATGAAATACTTTAGTAACTTCTACAAATGTTAAGATTATGTTTTTCCGCTGTCTTCCAAGTGGCAGCATTCTCTTCCTGGCTTCTTAGCATGCCAGGGGCAACTCATTTGCTATAAAAATTTCTCGGTACATTTAGATACTGGCTCTAAAAAAAACTTATTTAAAAATGGTAGCTTTCTGGTGAGGAAGCTAAGTGGTCCACTTTTATTTGAGTGTAATTGGACTAAGTTCTTTTTTAAAAAAAAATGGAGTAAGCTTTGGGGCACTTCAAACTTCATCAAGTGCATTTGATCTCAGATATTATCTAGCCTTAGCTAGCATAGGAGAATGCCGAAGGCTCAAGTACTAAGACTCCAAAAGCATTTTCCCTCATCAGGAAGTT